>NC_068450.1:34572632-34902632 GCF_023373465.1 Oncorhynchus keta
TATTACTGCATGGTCAGAACTAGAAGCACAAGCATTTCACTACACTTGCGTTAACATCTGCTAACCATGTGTATGTGACCAATACAATTTGATTTGATTTGATCACATTCCCTTTAATCCAACCAAACAGCCCCCTTCCTTACACCCACCTATTCAACAACAAGTTACTCAGGATTTAATCCTTTTAAGTCACCTTCTCTGCTTATTTGTAACCCTGTTGTAGCCCAAAAAACTCAGCCAGCTAATGAATTAATAGGATATGGCCTAAAAGTAGCTTCTTATAACGGCAGGGGAAGCCAAGGGGAGGGTGGCGAGGTTGAGAGGTCGAAGTATAAAGGTGGAGGACGGAAGGTGGTAGATGCTAAAACTCGCTACACAGGCACAGAGTGGCGGATTACAGACACAGCAACACCAGACAACAGACACAGTCAAGACGCTGAGGTGAGTACAACGCAAGACCGGCGGACCCTGCCGTTATCAACAGCATAGCCTACTGGGGAACGATGACATCATGCGTGGGGGATCATATTGTGCATGACATCTTATCTTGTCAACATCTCAGAAAACTGCATCTAATTTATATCTTAAGTGATAACTATCACGCTGACTCTAGGAATGACTGATTAGGAGATGGATGGACGAGCCATGTAGCCTTTACTGCAAGGATTGAAAATGGGTAACAGTGTGAGCAAGCTTGTCTTCCAGCCCTGCTCTGGTTAGGGATGCACTGGAACAACGACCTACACTCACTGAGGCTGCCCAGGGCTGGACTTGCCCACCTTGCTTTGTTGTCATGGAATGGGAAGGAACATTTGTCTTAACCTTTCATTGCAGATATCATTTATCAAGGGTCTTTAAAACTGATACTAGGCACAGAGTATGATCAAAAAACTGTTGTAGAACATGGTGGATTTGACCAACTTCTTTGAATGTACAGGACATGTGATGTGTCCGTTTTGAAATATTAAGAATATGTCACCTGTATTGACAATGGCAGCCTCGGTCAGAAATAGATAGTGCAGAGAGTTATCTCGGACAGAGCTCATTTTAAGCATATTTACATTGCAGTAGCCAATTTCATTTCGGCATTAGCTAAATCTGGTTGCAAATAAGAGTAGGAACAAACTACTCACTGTACACAGACGTCAATTCAAGGTCTATTTTTGATTTACATTTGCTTGAGTTGTCAACTAAACGTGAATTCAATGTGAAATCAACAACAAATGTCAACGTGCCATTGGATTTGGGTTAAAAGTTGGGTGAAAAAAAACCATTTCTATTTGTTGTAAATCCGACCAGTTTTCCACGTTGATTTAAGATCATCCCCAAAAATGTTTTATGTTGAAATGATGTGGGAACAACGTTGATTCAAGCAGTTTTTGCCCAGGGGGTAATTTGTCTTTGATTTGATCTGTCTAATTACCAGCGTAGCTAATCAGATTAAGGGACCAATGCATCATGTTTACACTGGTTTAGACTAATCAAATCAAATACTAATTTGTTTATTTCTGCTGAAATTGTCCAGCTTCCACCATATCACTAATTTGCAACCAGGGAGGACTCTTATTTCATTTGGAAGAGTGTTACTTGTTATTGTATCCTAATACATTTCATTAAACTGTATTTTCTACCTCTACAGACAACCTCATCCAATTAATCACAGACATGGCAAAGTGAGTATCTTTTAAATTCACCAATCACATACCAAAAACGACTAATTTCTACAGATATATAGAGGTAGAGTTTATTTTCAGAACATACTAAACCATAGACTGTGGCACAGAACAGAGAGACGCTAGATTATGAATATCTATTAGGGCAGCAGGTAGCCAAGCGGTTAAGAGCGAGTAACCCAAACGTCACTGGTTTGAATCCCAGAGCTGACTAGGTGAAAAATCTGTCAATGTGCCCTTGAGCAAAGCACTTAACCCTAATTGCTCCTGTAAGTCGCTCTGGATAAGAGAGTCTGCCAAATGACGAAAATGTCAATGTAATTACTTTGCTACCTTTAGCACATTGCCTGTGTCATGTAAGGATGTGTGACACTTCTAAGGTTAAGAGGATCCAGAAAGAACCTGACGGATCATCTCTGGATTAGATCCGGAATGGAGCAGTTGAGAATTAACAGCAAACACGAGCAAAGATGTGAGCAAATAGGCAAATAGCGATGCGGCGAGGTAAGAAGGATATTAGGAATATTGAACTGATAGGATTATATTATGAGATACCATATGAAAAAACATTTGTGAGAAAATGTTTATGCTATGCAAGTCATTGTGGAGTCACCCTCAGCAGTGTCTCTGTTGTGACCAGATCAAAGCATAGGTCAGGTTCCCCTTCAGACAGACCTGTGGTTGCCTCATTGTTACGTGAAGATAGCTGGCTGTACCAGTCATGCCAGTGGCTCTCATGCCACCCTGGGTACTAATCGATCCAGAGCCTCAGTGGGAGGAGGGGGGGATGGAGGGAGGGGGAGTAGAGGCCTCATCTTTTAATTCAACTGGAACTGACAGCAGGCCAGTTAGGATAGGTCACTAAGCAACGTACTGGGATGGCTCTGTAAGGATAGCAATCACAAAAAGTGCAGTGAGTTTTAAGACTGTAAAGACCCACTGCCACTAGGGACGATAACTAACTAATACCACTAAGTGGAATTAGACGGAGGGCATGTGGGACCAGGCTATGGAAGATTCTAATGATGACAGGGTTTAGGTTAAGACAACATGTGTCCTACAATGAATGGAGGACACAATTAATAGTTATATTGCATGATACAGATTTGTTGAATCCAATCTAGTGTCTAAACTTCATATCACCCTCTCTCTGTAGGATCTACAAGAAGACCAGCGGTAACGGATCGGTAAGGACCCCCTCTGACATCATAGCTGTGAGACAAACTGGTCGAGGCCTGCTCTGATGCACTTATCGCATACCAGAGCAGGAATCCATAGGCTTCCTCTAACCGAGCCAACTTACAAACGGCATTGCGATTCCTCAGGCTCCATCAAGATAACTGAGATTAGGCCTATCTATATGGTGTTGATTACAGACAGGAAGTAACGTCTCTCGATCCCTTTCTCCTTTTCCCAGATTGCTCTCTACCTGGGGAAGAGAGACTTCGTGGACCATGTGGAGACTGTTGATATCGTCGGTGTGTTATAAAGTTATCTCTGAATATCTTTGCACTTTACTAATCTAGGACTAGTGTGTGTGTGTGTGTGTGTGTGTGTGTGTGTGTGTGTGTGTGTGTGTGTGTGTGTGTGTGTGTGTGTGTGTGTGTGTGTGTGTGTGTGTGTGTGTGTGTGTGTGTGTGTGTGTGTGTGTGTGTGTGTGTGTGTGTGTGTGTGTGTGTTTTTCATACATATATCTTCTCTTGCAGATGGTGTGATCAAGGTTGACCCCGCTGAACTTGAAGGCAGGAAAGGTAACATTTAGTTGATTTCACTGTATCTATTGAACCAGGAAAGATGCATGAAGTCAAATTCAGCCCATCGAGGTTCCGTCTTGATATCAAAGATCTATCTCTAATCTCGTTGCAGTATGGGTGTATCTAGCATGCTCCTTCCGTTATGGTAGTGACGACCTGGACCTGATCGGGATGAACTACAGAAAAGACATCTGGATACAGAGGCAGCAGATCTACCCTGTTGTTGGCACCAAACCAGCCAACACCCCCATGCAGGAGGCCCTCCTGAAGAAATGTGAGGACCAAGGCCATGCCTTCACTTTCAATGTGAGTTTCACTGTGTTTTTCCTTCTGTCTCATCCTTCACACGGCATCACATAAAAAAGATACTATGTCTGTGCATAGCTCACTGTTCAGCCACACAACGTGTAATCTCGGTCCCCACTCTTAGCTGATGTTGCAAACCACATCAAAGACTTCTGTCACAATGGACATTCCCATTAAAGGCCCAGTGCAGTCCAAAACTTGATTTTCCTGTGTTTTATATAGATTTTATATATACACTGTGAAGTTGGAATAATACTGTGAAATTGGTAAAATGATGATAAAGCCCTTTCAGTGTAAGACTGCCTGAAATTTCAGCATGTTTTGGTGAGAGGGAGTTTTGGCCTGCCTGGTGACATCAGCAGTAAATTAAATAAATTAAGTAAATGAGTTCATAGACCATTAACAAAGACCGTTCCATACCTCTTTGCCAATAACAGATAGTTTTCAGTTTTCCCCTCCCTACCCAGACCACTCCCAGACAAGATTAGCAAGATTCTTGCTTGAGAAATTGCTATTTGCTAATACCATTTCAATTGAAAACAATCACAGTAATGTACTAAATTGTTACCCAGATATGATATTGAGATAAAAATGGCTACATTGTACCTTTGAAGGAAATGGACATCCTAGCCTGTTGGTTTGTATCTATCCACACCTGATCACTTCTTACTTGCTGTCCGTTTCAGATTGATACCAACCTACCATGCTCAGTCGGCCTTCAGCCTGCACCAGAGGATGTCGGCAAGGTACGTTTTTCTCCTCTCGCTCTCTCTCTAATCTTCTCTCTATTTCTTCTTTTTCACTCTCTCGATTTTATCATTTCATCAAAGACAAATCACTCCTTTGTTTCTTACCTCTGCAGGCTTGTGGTGTCGACTATGAAGTGAAAGCCTACATCGCCAATGAGGCAGACGACCCTGATGAGAAAATTAACAAGAAGTGCGTATCAGTGGAATTCCACTACTGTGCATACCATTTGCTGTTGCCAGTAATCAGATGAGTGTGTGTTCTGATGGTTTTCTCCCTCTCTTCCTCTCTCCTGTCAGGGACACTTGCCGTCTGATCATTCGTAAGATCCAGTTTGCCCCAGGAACAATACCTGCTGGACCCCAGGCTGACATCAGCAAGAACTTCATGATGTCTGACAAGCTAGTCCACCTGGAGGCCTCTATAGAGAAGGAGGTAGGCCTGTAGCCCTTCCATTGATTAGACTTGTATCCTGTCAGCCTAGGAGAACATTGATTAGACTTGTATCCTGTCAGCTTAGGAGAACATTGATTAGACTTGTATCCTGTCAGCCTAGGAGAACATTGATTACTGTGCTGGTTTTCTGTTGATGGATCATTCTGTATGATACCTGTTTATTTGAACATGTTTGCTTTCCTTTGGTGACTTTCAGCTCTATTTCCATGGAGACCCAATCCCTGTAAAAGTCAAAATCAACAATGAAACCGCAAAAGTGGTGAAGAAAATAAAAATAACAAGTGAGTCAACGTAAAAGTGGTTTTCTGTTCTGATTGGCTTCGTTGGTAGAGCATGGCGCTCGCAACACCAGGATTGCGGGTTTGATTCACGGGGCAACCCATACGTAAAATGTATGCACAGATGACTGTAAGTCGATTTGGAGAAAAATGTCTGCAAATATATATATTATTCTCTGTCATGATTGCGTGTGTTTCAACTCTTGTTTCTGACCAACACACATCTTTCTGACCAGTTGACCAGACAACAGAGGTGCTGCTTTACCAAGCAGACAAATATACCAAGACTGTTCTGAATGAAGAATTTGCGTAAGTCAAGAACACATTCATTCCATTTCTACTGTAATGTAGAATTACTAAACCATGTGTCTATAACCCAATACTGAGTCAAACAATAAAGTGTATTTTGATTCTCACTGTTGGTGAATCCCAATGTCCTGTTTGTGTGGTCGTCCTGCGCAGGGAGGAAGTAAAAGGAGAATCCACCCTGGAGAAGACGTTCACGGTGATCCCTCTTCTGTCCAACAACAAAGAGAAGCGTGGTCTGGCTGTGGACGGCAGACTAAAGGATGAAGATACCAACCTGGCTTCTACCACACTGTGAGTCAGTGAGTTACCCAAGACATACACTACTGTTCAAAAGTTTGGGGTCACTTAGAAATGTCTTTGTTTTTGAAAGAAAAGCTCAACTGGTGTTTTGCGGGTACTTTTTAATGAAGCTACCAGTTGAGGACTTGTGAGGCATCTGTTTCTCAAACTATACACTCTAATGTACTTGTCCTCTTGCTCAGTTGTGCACCGGGGCCTCTCACCCCTCTTTCTATTCTGGTTAGCCAGTTTGCTCTGTTCTGTGAAGGGAGTAGTACACAGCGTTGTACAAGATATTCAGTTTCTTGGCAATTTCTCGCATGGAATAGCCTTCATTTCTCAGAACAAGTATAGACTGACGAGTTTCAGAAGAAGGTTCTTTGTTTCTGGTCATTTTGAGCCTGTAATCGAACACACAAATGCTGATGCTCCAGATACTCAACTATAGAAGGCCAGTTGTATTGCTTATTTAATCAGAACAACAGTTTTAAGCTGTGCTAACATAATTGCTAAAGTGTTTACTAATGATCAATTAGCCTTTTAAAATTATAAACTTGGATTAGCTAACACAACGTGGCACAAGAGTGATGGTTACTGATAATGGGCCTCAGTACGCCTATGTAGATATTCCATTTAAAAAAACAGCTGTTTCCAGCTACAATAGTCATTTACAACATTAACAATGTCTACACTGTATGTCTGATCAAGTTGATGTTATTTTATTGGACAAAAAAAATATTTTCTTTCAAAAACAAGGACATTTCTAAGTGACCCCAAACCTTTGAACGGTGGTGTATCTCCACCACACCCCGCTCTCCTTCTGTAGATGATGATTAAAAAAAAGCATTTCTGCATCATCATCTATCGTCGAAAAGCCTGAGGTAACCCATCCCTGTTCTGTCCTCCCCTCTCCTAGCATTCGTCCTGGCATGGATAAAGGAATGCAGGGAATCTTAGTTACTTACAAAATCAAGGTGAACCTCTTGGTCTCCAGCGGAGGCCTCTTGGGAGGCCTAACAGCCAGGTAAGAACAGGAGTTGATATATGACATGTGCACTTTATTACATGACAAACACAGAGTACCCATGGGAAACTGTTGAGCGTGAAAAACACAGCAGCGTTGCAGTACTTTACACAAGCCGGCGTGCCTGGCACCTACTACCATACCCTGTTCAAAGGCACTTGATTCACCCTCTGAATGGCACACATACACATTTCTCAATCATATCTCAAGGCTTAAAAATCCTTCGTTAACCTGTCTCTTCCCCTTCATCTACATTGATTGAAGTGGATTTAACAAGTGTCATCAATAAGAGATGATCATTTTCACCTGGTCAGTCTATGTCATGGAAAGAGCAGGTGTTCGTAATGTTTTGTCACTAGGTGTACATGAATGTCAGAATGGTTTTGTTGGAGAAACATGATTATGTTGCCCACTGATAATGTACATTTTGTTTCGCCACAGTGATGTCGGAGTAGAATTACCTTTGGTATTGATGTCTCCCAAACCTGCAGATGTGTAAGTATGACTCTACCACCTGGTTTATCAGTGTGAAATGGGGGATTCATACGTGATGATATTCTGGCATGCGTGACAATTTCAGTTTTCCATTGAGTCTATAGTTTCTAATTGTTTCCATAAGAATGTTGATCTTATGTGTGTTTGTGCATTTATGAACTGCAGCCCAGTGGAATAAATGCCTCTGTGGTGCAGGTGAGGTCACTCTCAAAGTCACATGTTTTCGGCCCGATATTCACTTCTTTCAAGGGATACAAAAACATGATTATTTGGTAATAGTGGGAAAGGGTTGAAATAGTTGCAGTTAAAGAAACCTTTTCCATCGTTGCTCATTGGATATACTGTCAAGGTATAGAAATAGCTCTTACAGAAGTGCACAATGTCAACACAATGTATCCTCTTGATATGCTTGTGCATTGTGCTACTGAACGATCATACACTTGGATACATATGCCAATTAGGATGATATAGAGATACCACTGTCATGGCCGCGGGAAGATGTTTTGGATTGGGTAATAATAGTTAATAAATATTTTATTTTTTATTTAAGCAGGCAAGTCAGTTAAGACCAAATTCTTATTTTACAATGACAGACAACCCCGGCTAATTGCGCACCACCCTATTGGACTCCCGATCACGGCCAGTTGTGATACAGTCCAGGATTGAACCATGTTCTGTAGTGTCGCCTCTAGATGCAGTGCCTTAGAACGCTGCGCCACTCGGGAGGAGGTGCTGCAGCAGCACCCTCAACACCCCTACTTCCCACGGCTATGACTGCTGTAGTACAATGCACAAGATATCATGGTTTGATAGTGGACTCAAAAAGAGAGACAAACTGTTGAACAGAACAACCACGTATTCAAGCAATTCCTTCTCAGATAGCTGATGTGATGTTGTTTGTCCATGTCTCCCCCTTTAGAACGGATGTCAAATTTGAGTAGATTCCCCAACAGAAGATGCAGAAGGACGATCAGTAAAAGCAACAGCAACAGACTCGCTGAAAGGACAACTGACACCAAAGAAACTAAGCACCAATAACATATAGCAGAGACCCAAGAGGATCACAACAACAATATTGCTTTCTCTCTTGCTTAGACCCTTCATCAACATTACACCTACTGATGAGGGCACACTGGGATGGCATCATATAGCAGATAGATGAGGGCTCTGAGTCCCCTTGAACGAAATACAATTAATTACTAGCCACTATAGGTTCAAAAGTCATTTCAATAATTTAAATTGATTTGCTTTTTAAATTGAACTCTACAATAAAGAGCTATAACAGCTATTTATTTTTTTGCACACATGATGGTATCTCAAAAGGAACTGTACCAGCATCTGAAAGTTATATGAACAGGTGGGGAGCAGGCTGTGGGGGAACCCTGATTGTGGCACTCTACATTTCAGTCATTTAGCAAATGCACCTATCCAGAGCAACTTAGTGAGTGCATCCATTTTCATGTTGGTCCCTCATGGGAATCAAACCCTCAACCCTGGCATAGCAAGTACCATGCTATACCAGCTGAGCTACACAGGATCATGTCTTATTCAACAGCAAAAAAATAAAAAGATGTTCACCTCCTACTTCCTGTGTCAAATCTTTAGTGTATCTCCTCACTGTCTTCTGTTAGTTCACCGCTTCTTTCCTCTGATTATGATAAGCAATTCCCAACAGCCATCAAAGCCATTCCAAACACATGACAATCTGCAACCAACAAAGGATGTCGGGCCAATTGCATGTCTTTCAATGCAATAAACTCTTGCATTTTGTCAACCTCAAACAAACAACGTCTGAACACAATCAACCACACCCCCCAAACAATTATCAAGACAGCATGGGGCTTCAAATGGGTCTGAAACAAATGACAAGCACAAGTGCAAACTGGAACGCAGTGATTTTATATCTTTCACACTAATTAGGGACCCTGGGAAACGTGGACCAAAACTATGGTTCCTAGCGTGTCACACATGGACTAGGACTAATGCAGTCACATAAGCCCACAGTCGAATAATTCAGAACATTTAAACCATTAGCTATGTATTACATTTTACAACATAAGATATAAGTTGCAACAAAGCAAATTGTAGCACCATCACTTGTTCATTGTTGCTTGCACCGAGGGTCAGGATAAAGAGGAGTCTGTGACGGTAGAAATGACATTTTTGGAAAAAGTGGAGCCATGCCTTTTGGCTGATCCATTTATGGTTTCAGGGTGGGTGAAAACAAGAGTTGGGTGCTGTGGAATCAGTAAAAGTAACCAAAAGTGCTCTTGTGATAACTGTTTGTGTTTCTGCTGGTCATAGGTAGCAGGCACTCCGTGTTAAACGAACGGGGACAAGAGATGTGAATTGTTCTGCTCTCAAGAAAAGGGTGCCATTGAAAGGAGTGATTACTGGGGTAGCGGTGAATGTACCCAGTGTTTGTGATGCTCGTTGTTTGGTGAGACGCAGACAGGGTGGCACGAGTGGTGAAACAAATTAGTCATTGTCTGTCCTTTTAAGTTTTGATGTTGAGTCTTTGCTTGACAAAGTGATGTTAGGATATAGAAGTAATCCCATACAAGCATTTGTGCCGAAAACATTACGTTGTTACAGGTGTCAAGCTTATGGGCATGTGGCAGCAGTGTGTAGGAGGGAGGTTCCTAGGTGTGAGAAATGTGCAGAAGGGCAGGAGACAAAGGAATGTGTAGCATGGGGGAAAGTAGTGGTATGTGGTAATTGTAAGGGTGCCCAATGGGGCTGGGGTTCAGAAATGTCCCGTGTGAGAGAGGCAGGTTGAGGTTTCCAGGGTTAGAGTAGTGCAGAAGTTGTCGTATGCTGAGGCATTGAAGGATGTAGAGAGGAAGATTGGTCTAGGGGAGGGATCCTGAGAGGAGTGGTGTGAGTAATAGATCTGTACCAATACTGAGGGATAGGCCAACAAGTGAAATACATTTTGTGACTGTAGGGTTAGATGATAGGGGATTTGTTGGTTTTCATAAATATATTTTTTAAGCACAGTACAAGGTAGTTATACTCCAGTCTAGTAGGTGGCGGTAATGCAAAGTTTATCAGATGCCAACCGCTGTTAAACCTTATCAAATAAGAAGACTTGTCCATTGGGCTGCATTTTGAACTCATTAAAGACACACACTCCTCCACTTACACTCGCCTTATGCCCTTGGGGGAATCCCCGCGGCTATTTGTTTTGTTGGTCCAATTTTTATTTTATTTTTATATTTTGTTATATATTTTGTTATTTTTTAACCAGGTAGGCTAGTTGAGAACAAGTTCTGATTGGCAACTGCGACCTGGCCAAGATAAAGCAAAGCAGTTTGACACATACAACAAGACAGAGTTACACATGGAATAAACAAACATAAACTTGTCCATCAATAATAGAGTAGGACAATCTATATACAGCATGTGCAAATGAGGTAGGATAAGAGAGGTAAATGCAATAAATAGGCCATGGTGACGAAGTAATTACAATATAGCAATTAAACACTGGAATGGTAGGATGTGCAGAAGATGAATGTGCAAGTAGAGATACTGGGGTGCAAAGGAGCAAGATAAATAAATAAATACAGTATAGGGATGAGGTAGATTGGATGGGCTATTTACAGATGAGCTATGTACAGGTGCAGTGATTTGTGAGCTGCTCTGACAGCTGGTGCTTAAAGCTAGTGAGGGAGATAAGAGTCTCCAGCTTCAGAGATTTTTGCAGTTCGTTCCAGTCATTGGCAACAGAGAACTGGAAGGAGAGGCGGGCCAAAGGAAGAATTGGATTTGGGGGTGAGCAGTGAGATATACCTTCTGGAGCGCGTGCTACAGGTGGGTGCTGCTATGGTGACCAGTGAGCTGAGATAAGGCGGGGCTTTACCTGGCAGAGACTTGTAGATGACCTGGAGCCAGTGGGTTTGGTGACGAGTATGAAGCGAGGGCCAGCCAACGAGAGCATACAGGTCTCGTTGGCTCGTGGGTAGTATATGGGGCTTTGGTGACAAAACGGATGGCACTGGATCGGTAGGATGGTCAGTTTTACAAGGGTATGTTTGGCAGCATGAGTGAAGGATGCTTTGTTGCAAAATAGGATGCTAGATTTAATTTTGGATTGGAGAAGTTTAATGTGAGTCTGGAAGGAGAGTTTACAGTCTAACCTAGGTATTTGTAGTTGTCCACATATTCTAAGTCAAAATCGTCCAGAGTAGTGATGCTGGACGGGTGGGCAGGTGCGGGCAGCAAACAGTTGAAGAGCATGCATTTAGTTTTATTCGCATTTAAAAGCAGTTGGAGGCCACAGAAGGAGTGTTGTATGGCTTTGAAGCTCGTCCAAAGAAGGCCAGAGGTATACAGAATGATGTCGTCTGCGTAGAGGTGGATCAAAGAATCACCAGCAGCGAGAGCGACATCATTGATGTATACAGAGAAGAGAGTCGGCCCGAGAATTGAACCCTGTGGCACCCCCATAGAGACTGCTAGAGGTCCAGACAACAGGCCCTCCGATTTGACATACTGAACTCTAAATGTAAATGTAAATGTATCGGAGAAGTAGTTGGTGAACCAAGCGAGGCAATCATTTGAGAAACCAAGGCTGTTGAGTCTGCCAATAAGAATGTTGTGATTGACAAGAGTCGAAAGCATTAGCCAGGTCGATGAATACGGCTGCATAGCAATGTCTATTATCGATGGCGGTTATGATATCATTTAGGACCTTGAGCGTAGCTGAGGTGTACCTATGACAAGCTCTGAAACCAGATTGCATAGCGGAGAAGGTACGCTGAGATTCAAAATAGTCGGTAATCTGTTTGTTAACTTGGCTTTCAAAGACCCTAGAAAGGCAGGATAGAATAGATATAGGTCTGTAGCAGTTTGGGTCTAGCGTGTCACCCCCTTTGAAGAGGTAATAGGGGTTGCAACAATTTCGGCAGATCATTTTACAAAGAGAGGGTCCAGATTGTCTATCCGCTAAGAAAAGTCAGCCAAAACATAAAACCAATGTTAATATGGAGAAGTCAACATACAAGTGTAAGTAAAAATGAATGTAAAATTGTGCTACTAATGCACATGACGACTCAGACACTTATCATAAAAGTAATTATGTTTTTGTTTGGTTAGCTTTTGTAAACATTAACTTGAGCACATATCTTTTCCTGATATCACACTTATACGTTGTCATTTTCCATTTACCTGATATAGTAGGTTGGCTAGCATTTCATGTCTGCGGATCAAATCTTATCAAATCAAATGTTATTTGTCACATGCACCGAATACAACAGTGAAATGCATACTTACAAGCTCTTAACCAACAGTGGTTTCAGAAGTTAAGAAAAAATAAGTAAAAAATATAAAAGAAAAGTAACAAATAATTAAGCAGCAGCAGTAAAATAACAATAGTGAGGTTATATATAGGGGGTACCGGTACAGAGTCAATGTGCAGGGGCACCGGTTAGTTGAGGTAATTGAGGGAATATGTACATGTACGTAGAGTTAAAGTGACTATGCACAGATAATAAACAGAGAGTAGCAGCAGCGTAAAAGAGGGGTCTGGGTAGCCCTTCGATGAGGTGATCAGGAGTCTTATGGCTTGGGGGTAGAAGCTGTTAAGAAGCCTTTTGGAGCCTCCCGGGTGGCGCAGTGGTTAAGGGTGCTGTACTGCAGCGCAAGCTGTGCCATCAGAGTACCAAGCAAAAATGCAGTAACTGATCATAGTGTGGAAATGAGAAAAATGGCCTGTATTTAACTTGGTTTCACAGTATGCAGTTACTGCTAACATGACCCCCAATTGCTCCAAAACACAATAACATAATAAGCATGTGTTTAATATAGCAAAAATTACATTAACTCATTTTTGGGAGCTATCTTTTAGCCAAGATATGAAACGCAATCATAATTGACTGTAGCACATATAAGGCACACACAACAGTTGGGATGAACTAGTGGCACATTTCCGGGCAAGAGAGATCCATTTGAAATTAATGAATTCTTCCCTCGACCGTTACCCTGCAAGTGTATACTCGTCAGACGTCAGGATACGTCATCAGAAGTGTCCACTTAATTTGAGGGCTGAGGGGATAGGGTGTGTCGTTTAAGTGTTTAGAATGCAACCCTGCACTTTTTGGTACTCCAGTCTGTCCGTCAGGGGGTGCTGGCTCGCGCGTCACAATTTCACATACAGAACTAGCATACACACAGCACACAACAAAAGCTAGGCTATCGATATACTACCCTGTGTATCTTTCCCGTCGAGACAGCTTAGGAAATTGGCAATATAGCTAGCCAGCTGTTATTTATCGTTTAATAAAGATGTCGACCACGACCGGCGGTGGAGAGTTTGGCAACCCTCTGCGGAAATTCAAGCTCGTATTCTTAGGCGAACAAAGTGGTAAGTGGAGGTCTTTTCAGCAGAGCATGTGAGTATTTGTTTTGGTGAGAGTACCGCTATCTGACGTTAGCCTGGCTGTTAGCTAGCCAGGCCGAAACAGAAAGATTATGCTAAACGACGCCTTGTTATGTTAGTTAGCTATATGTTAGCCAATGGAACTTGCTTACTAGCTAACGTTATCTCATTGAATCAGCAAAAATTGGTTGCTTGAGATCATGTTGCCAAAGATATTGGTGGATAAAGCTATCTAGCTAATTTAGGTACTAGCTAACGTTAGCTTGGTAATATATTTGGTCGTATCCCGTAACTAACTAACGTTAAGATACTGAACTGTCGGTGTCATTCACGAGTTCAAGTTCCATTCTTTCCATTTGATGTGAATGTTTTTCAGTTTACTTGGTATCTAACTTCAGCTTGTGTGGGTGGAGTCAGTTTGCTAAGCCACGTCTGTCAGAGGGGAGCCAGTTGAGCTTGCTAACTCACTGAGCCTTTTATTCAACCTTGGCCATTTCCTGTGACAAACGTCAACATTTAGAGAAATAAACCAGACATATGCTATATTATTTCTTCAAACAAATATTAATTCAGATTTGCATAGCCCCAAAACGGTATATCGATTTTCCAGTCAATTTTAGCTAGCTAACGTTAGCTAGTTATCGCCTTCATTCGTGGCTCCGCCCTTTGCCAGCTCAGCGTGGGTCAGTACTCCAACGCCCAGTTTTTCGATTTATCATGGAAATAAACTATACCTTCACATATATGATCACTGTCAGTATTGTGTTTTAAATAGCTAAATGTTTATTATAAATGTACGTTGTATTGCTTTTCCTCACGAATTACAGTTGCAGAGGATCATGCAGAATTTAGACAATGTCAATATAAACGAAATGTTCTGTCTTTACAGTGGGAAAGACATCGCTTATCACCAGGTTTATGTATGACAGCTTTGACAACACCTATCAGGTACATTATCTTATCTCAAGTACAGTACTGGTAATTAATTGCATGTAACTAACACATCAATCAAATGTATTTATAAAGCCCTTCTTACATCAGCTGATATCTCAAAGTGCTGTACAGAAACCCAGCCTAAAACCCCAAACAGCAAGCAATGCAGGTGTAGAAGCACAGTGGCTAGGAAAAACTCCCTAGCAAGGCCGAAACCTAGAGAGGAACCAGGCTCTGAGGGGTGGCCAATCCTCTTCTGGCTGTGCCGGGTAGAGATCATAACAGAACATGGCCAAGATGTTCAAATGTTCATAGATGACGAGCAGGGTCAGATAATAATAATCACAGTGGTTGTAGAGGGTGCAACAGGTCAGCACCTCAGGAGTAGATGTCAGTTGGTGTTTCATAGCTGATCATTCGGAGTATCTCTACTGCACCTGCTGTCTCTAGAGTTTAAAACAGCAGATCTGGGACAGGTAGCACGTCCGGTGAACAGGTCAGGGTTCCATAGCTGCAGGCAAAACAGTTGAAACTGGAGCAGCAGCACCACCAGGTGGACTGGGGATAGAAAGGAGTCATCAGGCCAGGTAGTCCTGAGGCATGGTCCTAGGGCTCAAGTCCTCAGAGAAAAAGGGTAACATTAGTTGGCATCCACACCACTCTGAGCTTTGGGTTGTTTTGCTTGGTGGAAATGTCTGCCTTTGAGAGCCATGTTTCTGTTTTTTGTAACCTGATTATAGCTTGCATACAATATGATACAAAACTGGGGGGGGAAACAAGGACACAAGGCCATATTTTTCTTTTGCTTATTCTTGAATGTAGTATAGTCATGCAGTTTGGTAGTGATATCTGAGGAGAATGTTTTTTGTCTTGCAGGCAACAATTGGCATAGACTTTTTATCGAAAACGATGTATCTGGAAGATCGTACGGTAAGTACCACTTGGCTTCTATATCATCTGCATCACTTTAAACCATTTCACATGTCCCTTAAGTTTGTGCCCATATGAGATCATTGTATATCCCCCTCCAAGCCACTGTCAAAAAGGGGCTTAGGTAGTCTCCTTTTTATCTAATCCTGACTAGACTGCTTGTTTAAAGCATGGACGTAGATGCACTATTAGTTGCAGTTTCATTATCAGTTTATTTAGCCCATGTTTTCTTTCCTACCATAATTCTGTTTTTAGTTCCATCATCATACTTTTTTGTCTCTGTCCACCCCTCCCCTCCATCCCCATGGCTGGGTTTCGAACTGTGTCCGCTCCTCGGTTTGTTGTGTGGTTGGCCACAGATTCGGCTCCAGCTGTGGGATACAGCGGGGCAGGAGCGGTTCCGCAGTCTCATCCCCAGCTACATCAGAGACTCAGCCGCTGCTGTGGTGGTTTATGACATAGCAAGTAGGTATCACCTCCCTGCCCTTCCCTCAGTGGACGGAAGGGGAGAACAGGGCAAACAGCATTTCCCCGCAGCTTGGCAATGTCACTGGACTGTAATAATGAAAATAGCCTCCTAGTGCTTCAGGGCTTCCATTGTCTGAGAATTATGTGCTACCATAAAGTCAGTAGATATTATAAATGACATTGTTGGTGCAATGGTTCCAAATAGGCCAATAGAGTGGAATGGTATACCTCTTAGTACATCCAGTGGTGATTGTGCTTGAGGAAATGTTGTCCCTAAAGGGGCTTGTCTAAGGAATGGGGGGGAATGCTTTCCTTGTTCCAAATGCATTGATTTGGAACATTTGCCATCTGTACTAGGTAACTAAAAAGCGTCAACATTGGGAACAGGTCATCTGCTAGATACATCGGAAAGCTTTTTCCTATTCCAGGATGCATGAGCATTTCCGCCTCTGCTGCCATGTTGTTCTCTTGCAACTATTTTATGTCGTTCCTCTTTTCCATTTTCCCTTTCCGTCTGTCCCGTTTCCTTCTCCTCCGTCCCACTCCCCAGGTCCGACTCCAGCTCTGGGACACTGCTGGACAGGAGCGTTTCCGTAGTCTCATTCCCAGCTACATCCGCGACTCCACCATCGCTGTGGTGGTTTATGACATCACCAGTGAGTTAGAGCTGTGCTCTCATCACTGTAATGGAGGGGGGGGGGTCAACTGAGATATTACATTGGGAAGGATGCTGTCATAAGAATGTAGCAAACCTCAACAGCTTCTAATGTATGAGTAGTGTTGCTTTCATTGGAGGCATTTAGTGTCGCCATGTAGGGACTTTAATGATGCAACTTCATGGAGGTTAGGGAGTTTTCCCTTGTATTAACAGTGGCGTGGGGACTACTATTCCTTTATGTGCTTAAACTTAACTTACTGTTTACTTTTGCTTACTAACACCTGGCTACTGTGTGTTCACTCCTCCGCTGAAATCAACTGTACTTTCAATGAGGAGCAATGACTGTTCTGATTTGCAAATGTATCTAACGTGTTCATATCCCCTTCACCCGCAGTTCAAACCTCATAAGATATTTAAAGTGATCACGCTCACTCTGTATGCATTCTGAATTGCTACTGTTTTTCCACTCAGACCTCAATTCATTCCAGCAAACCTCTAAGTGGATTGATGATGTCAGAACAGAGAGAGGAAGTGATGTCATTATCATGCTTGTGGGAAACAAAACAGACCTGGCTGATAAAAGGTACATGGTGTGTGTGTGTGGAGAGTAGTTGATGAGGTGGTAAACGGCAATGTGGTCCCTGAACTGGATATTGACCTATTTGACAACTGTTGTATGTGTGAACACTTTGTCTCAAAGCCTGGTTCCTCCTCCCTCGATTGTATTTGGCATCCCATCTTATTTAAATTTTAATGAGTATATTGGGCACAACATTCATTTTCAAGTGTTTTCTGTTTTTGATCTATTGAACTTTACTCCATGTTCACCCTGCTTACTATTTGGTTAAACGTTTCTTTTTTGGGGGTCAAATTTTGGTTTTATCAACATTTTTTTTGTTCCCTCTCCCCGGTGTCTCCCCATGTCACTTTGATTTGGTGTCCACTCCCAACCCCCTGACACCACCTTCCCCTCCTGTCACTCCCCCTGGGACCATGGCAGACAAGTGTCTGTAGAGACTGCAGAAAGGAAAGCTCGTGAACTCAATGTGATGTACATAGAGACCAGTGCCAAGGCTGGCTATAACGTCAAACAGGTGGGTGTCCAGTTACCACCAGCAGGTGTTCAAACAGCCTCCAGAACTGCTCATTATGCTCCACCTTAGGGAGAGTAATTTGTCATGTACTCCGTGGATTAGATGTTTAATGTGGACCAAGTGACTGTGCTGTGAGTGACTTTGGATTCCCTCTATAGCGTGTCAAGCTGTTTCATCTTTTCTCAGCAAAGCTGCTCCCTCCTATCCGTTTGTCTCTCAGAGGCATGACCAAACTAACCCTCTTTCTTTCTAACCAAAAACTCTGAGCTCTTCGTTTTCTCTCCATCTCCCCCTTTCCCTCTCGGCCTGTCCTCTTTCATGTCTGTCTATCCCTCCATCTCTCCACCTCTCGGCTGTGGCCTGAGCAGACAGATCACCACGGAAGAGGGCGAGCAGAGAGCTAAGGAACTGAATGTCATGTTCATTGAAACCAGCGCAAAGACTGGCTACAATGTCAAACAGGTAGAGCTTCTGTTCACTCAGGATAGTCCAGCCCGATCTTCCCTCCTAGACTATTTTCACAACTAGTTTTCCCTTCTCTTTTCACTTGACTCCGCATTGCCTGTCCCCCTTGTCCTCTCTGCATTGTGATTCACTTCAGTGCTCAGGTGTTGTGTTGACGTTCACGTCCATTGCTTTAGAACGCTTCGGCATCAATTGTACTGCGCTGTCTGGCTCCATGTTTTTTTTCTTTTCTTATTTTGCCTCGTTCCACAAAATGTCTGCTTGTGTTTCTCACTGTTTGGCATGGAGCCATCAACAGGCTTATTGAATGGGGATAGAATCTAAATAATCACATGACCAATTTGACGCAAGTTAATGACTCTTAATGTGTATTAAATATCAGGATCAATTTTGTCATGTAGCCCCATGTACAAATATACTGTCGATTTTTATTTATTTTTTTAAATTATTTTTTTGTGTGAAATTCTCTTAAATATTGACTTACCATCTAGGCTTTAACTGTTGTGTGGCCAACATTACATTATTGATGCCCTGTGTGGTACGGCTGTTTTGCTCCACTGTTTCCTTTCTTGTGATTCCTCAGCTGTTTCGCCGTGTTGCCGCAGCCCTACCTGGGATGGATAGCACACCAGAGAAGAGCAAAGAGGACAGTATCTTTTCACAAAGGGGTTATCCCTGAGGCAGAATGGTTTGTAGTGTTTGAGCTCAACATGTAATCAACACTCCAGAAATGTGTCAGTGTCTGTTGTAATGTTATCTGTTGCTTATGGATTTAATTTAGTTGAACTTGCATAATACCCCCCCCTAAATGTTTGATGCATGAAATGTCTAATGGAGAATATTCCTTAAGCACCTCCTCTCTCAGTGATCGATATCAAACTGGAGAAGCCGCCGGAGATGGCTGTGACAGAGAGCAGCTGCTCCTGCTAGTAAACACCTAAACCCCCACCTGACCTGCCTCCTCCCCACCAACAGCTTGTGTCTCAGTGGCCACTCTCCCCACCCATGGCTCACTGCCATCGGCTGCAGAACCTCTTTCGACTCAGTGATTTTTCAGAGTAACTGTGTGGATGTGCTATTACTCTGTATTTAAACAGATCATCTAAAGATAATATTAAAGGTAAAAAGTAAAACTGTCAACACAGAATAGGTTAAATGCTGAATATGATCAGATTGTCATCCAACTGCATGGCATTATCTAGGATTGCAGACCGACAACTAAATGCTCCTTGGTTATTGCACTTTTTGGATCATTAGTGCCATCACACTTGTCATTGTTGTAAAGTGATATTGTTTGAGATTATTTAAGTGACTATGAAAGGTCTCAGTCCCTTTTTAGTTATTTGGTTTTATTTCCAATGAGAGTCTGTAGTGGGTCAGCTACAGTATTCTATATACGTGATCAACAAAGTGTCTGTTACTGCTTCCCATAATTCTTTAAATACTTCGTTGCAAAAAGATTCCCCTCAACTTGATGAACATTATTTAGAATAATTGTTGGCTCAAATCTATTAATATAAGCCTAATGAATAAGGGATATTTTTAAGAGCAAGAACAGCCAAATAACTTCATTTAGGATTACTGTAGTTAGTCGACTGAAGATTTCAATGGCGGCTGGTTTGTTAATTTGGCAGGTTGTCCAAGGGGATGCTTCAGAAAGTATGTGTAGCCAATCCGATAGGAAACAAGAATATACATTTTTAGAAAAGGGACATAATCCCAAATTCATTGTACTGGAAAATACTAACTTAAATCTACTGATGTACACTTCAAAACTATGGCTGCTCTGTCAGAGGAACTTTCCTCTGTCATCTACATGCATACAAACATCTTGTGTCTGAGGAGAAAAGGTGTTTAAAGTCCATGTGTGGGGCTATGGAGTGAGCAGGTGTCAACCCTTTACACACTAAATGGAAACATGTCACTTGGCCCATACAATGTCTCCTACTCACCCTCCAATTGATATATGTATTGTCTTGTTTTCATCACACTTGCAGGAACAGCGTGCTCATCATGCAGGATTTATAGACCGTTAAGAACACAGATACCTTGCTTGTTTGTTCACCAACGGTGTGCACTGAATCGAGTCCCAATATTGTAAAGATCGAGAGGGCTGCTGACGGGCCTCTGGCTTCAGTAGTTGTTTTGTAGAGCAGTTTAGATAGGAAGCGTTAGCTGTATCTGAGGATCAACTAACACCCTTGCTGTAAGAAAAAAAACAAGTGCAGTGAAGATAATTTTTATCGCTATTGCCTGTGTATGACTGTTGTTTTCTATTTATTTAACACAAGCAACTGTAAAATTGCATTGTATGCTTGACAAAAATGAGAGTTGCTGGCACGCACGTGGAAGTTGGTGTTTTATTTATTTCCGTGTCTCTGCTTGGATGCTGAATTTCAAAGTAAAAGCCAGGCCTGGCTGTTTAGTCTCAAGTCACCACGGTCACACTGATGTTGACTCCCTGCAGTGTGTATAGTCAGTGGATTGGTTTAGGTACAGAAAAGGCTTCACTTCACCTCTGTCCTTTACCACGTACACACGGTGGCATACACAAACCAAATAACCACAGTCAAAAATGGCCCAACCACACACCAATAGCTGTAGATTGTTTGAAAATGTCAACGTTTAAACAAATGTAGATAAGTATTTAATTACATCGACCAACCTTTAGCTTAATAGCTAAATCTATTACCTGTCGCTGACTGAATAGTCAGCTCTGTGCTTTTCTGAAGTGTCTGTCCAGTTGAAATATGTCTACTAGTGTTTAGCAATGTTTCTGTGAATAATAATGTACTGTTAGTATTACTCTGCTGTAAACAAAAAGGATAGTTAAAGAACACAAGTGTATCACATGAAGTAAAAGTATTTCACCAAAATTGTTCCAAGCTTCTCGCAAATGATTTTTATGAATGTTATTAATAGGATAAGCCTACCTTTACATACACATTACTTTAGAAATGTTCTTTTAACTTTGTTCCTACAAAATGAAGAATGTCAGATTTGTTATTTATCAGTGTGGTCTTTAAAATATCTTATTTTACCTCTCTTTTTTATCTGTGTAATATAGTATTACAGGTCAAAGGTTATTGGCCCTAATGAATGGAATGTTGCCTTTTGTCACTACAGTGTATGGGCCTTGTCATACTAGATGTATGGGCCTTGTCATACTAGATGTATGGGCCTTCTCATGTATTCCACAATGCATTAGTGATAATTGTAACCAACAATGTGACCGTTTCTGTGCCAGGAGGACATTTTATTTTTGCATAAGATATTGTGCATTTACAATATACAGTATGTAGACTTTGAGAGTGACTTATTGGCCAAGCATAAACTATTTATGACTGATAGGATCAGCGTTTTTCGTTTTCGATTTTACCTGAAGGTTATAATTATTCCGAGATATCACCTATGGCTACAACTATTGAGGTGGCTTATTCTAATACCCAACAATAATTAATTACCAAAATCAAGATGTCACATTGCACACGTTACACATCATGAATAATATATCGAGGTAAAAATTTGACAGTGTACAAATAGCTAAATACAACTCAATTGAATTGACATGAGTCTGATTTAAATATCATTGAAATATATAGGTCTACGTAGCCTAAACTATGTCCTATTTATATTTTAATACAGTAATCTCGGTTTTCATTTGAAGCGTCTTTATATCCTTCGCTTGTTATGCAAAGAAATGGGCAACTTTGTAGTTCCTTCTGAAGTTGTCAGCACAAAAGACAGATAAACATCTTGATTGTGTTTTGCGGAAGTCTGTATAAAGTGTCGCGGAAGGGCAAAAAAGCATCTAACGACGTACTTTGATGTTCAACGAGTGGTCGGTAAATAACGAGCGTTTTCGATAATCACTTTAGTAACGATGGTTTTGGGAAACAGCTCGGAGATTTAACGATGCTCCTACCAAGGTTATAATGATTGACGTAGCCTTAATATGTTTTTGGGAAACTGGGCCCTGGACTTTATGTACGAATGAAATCTAGACGAATTAAATCTACGGATACCATCATTCCCAATGTCAGCCAAGTTGAGCTAACACAAGCTAGGAGTAGTTGTTCTCATTCCAAAACTATGTGTGCACTGTGTAGACAAGAAAAGATTCCAGTAGGCTACCTGTGTGAATTCCGGAAGCAGTTACGTGTAGAGTTGTTCTGCATTATTTTCGGCTGGAATCTGGGTGGGTCAGGAATCCAGCACAAAAATCCAGTCTAACTTGATATGATAATTAGTGAGTATATCCGGATTGATCTCACTGTCACAATAGAATAGCATTTTGGAGGCAGGAGGATCGGACTGGATACACAACATTAATTCAGTGACTTTACTAGCATTGCCGTTCGCACTTGTTTTACTGCTTATTAAATAGCTACCTTTTTCCCGTTCATCCAGAACGTTATTATGTCTCGAATTCTTTCGGGAATTATACCAGACGAGGCAGTCTTCACAGACTTCAGAAGACAAGCCTTGTCAACGGACAACTGGTACAGTAAATATGACAAGAACGGAATGGAGGTCTGGGTCGAGGTGGCCCCAGTAGCATCATCCCCTCAAGGAAACAAAAACATCCCTAAAGTTCACAAGATAAAGGTGAGGACACTGGCTTGACATATCTGTCGATTTGATACATCATGGTCATGGATCAGTTGAGTTGTTTGACCAAAATATGTTCTCTCTATATATATATATTTCCCCCACCTTCATTTAACCAGGTAGGCCAGTTGAGAACAAGTTCTCATTTACAACTGCGACCTGTCCAAGATAAAGCAAAGCGTGCGACAAAAACAGCAACACAGTTACACGTGGGATAAACAAAGTACAGTCAATAACACAATAGAAAAATCTGTTAACTGTGTGTGCAAATGAAGTAGGCCAGTTGAGAACAAGTTACAGTGTGTGCAAATAAATAGGCCAAGTACTTTATACTCGTTCAAAAGGTAAGGCAATAAATAGGCCAATAGTGGTGAAGTAATTACAATTTAGCAATTTACACTGGAGTGATATATGTGCAGATGAGGATGTGCAAGTCGAAATACTGGTGTGCAAAAGAGCAGAAAAACAAATATGGGGATGAGGTTGGTAGTCAGCTATCGGTATGCTGCTCTGACCGCTGACACTTAACGTTAGTGGGGAGATATAAGTCTCCAACTTCAGTGATTTTTGCAATTCGTTCCAGTCAACTATATATAGTCAACTATATTAACAAAATATGGGAATATCCTGTTTTCTATTATGAATCCCATAGTCTGAATAGAGCAATAGACATTGCATTAAAGGACTAACTTTGACCCATTCCTGTCCTTTGCCTGACCTTTTCCAATGTATCTCTATCGGGGCTCTCCACGCCTGTTCCTGGAGAGCTGCCGTTTTATAGCTTTTTGATCCAACCCTAATCTATAGCGCACCTGATTCTAATAATTAGCTGGTTGATGAGCTGAATACGGTTAGTTACAGCTGGGGTTGGAGCGAAAACCTTTCAGGAGGGTAGCTCTCCCTGGAAACAGGGTTGAAGAGCCCTGCGCTAAGTAGTCTTTTGACATTTCAATGTCCCTTGGAGACAGTGTAACACAGGTTTTCTGTTCCACATTTCCACCACAACCCTTTTGTTTTTGTGTGGCAGCATTGTTACAAGAACACCTATGGGGTTTCCAGTTTTCCATGACCATTGGTTTATCTGGTGTCATATTTTATTGTAGTGAGTACTCCACAGATAAGACCTGATCTTGAGATGGAATGAATTTACTGTGTTACTTCAATAATCAATTTACTTCAATGCTCTCTTTTGCTGTTTGGATTTCAGTGCAGAATGACCATAAAAGATGTGTCAGCCGCCACCATGTATGACGTCCTTCATGATGGCCTGTATCGCAAAAAGTGGGACCCCACCATGTTGGAGAGCTTTGACATTGCCCGTCTCTCCCCGAACGCTGATGTGGGCTACTACTCATGTGCGTGCCTCTTATTTGCTTGAGTTAAAAGTGCTATTCCACATTCCTCTGTCATTGTCTCTTTCTTTACAGTGCAAAAACCCGACGGGTCAAATGTACTAAACGTTTGTGGTTCAAAGATGGCCGCAGGTGAAAATGTGCAGTAAATCTGGTGTAAAGTATTTTATTTACATTCCTTCCACTGTCCCATTGCTTTGAGGAACCCATTTCTGCATGGTGCCCCTCCACTGCGTCTCTGTTTCCATTGCCTCCCCTCTCACTAACTTCCATTACACTATATCGCATTGGTTCCATCAGCAGTTGTAGTGTACTTCTTATTCTGCCCTCAGGAGTTCAGATAAGGCATAAGGGAGGTGGTTTTTAGAGTGTATTTGTAGTCTACACGAGAGTGCAGTTGCTGCCATTGAAGTTCTTCGGAATCTTTGGTTACCATGACAGGGGGGTGTTTGTAGGAAAGCTCTCCTCAAGTAGTTTTTCATTTGTTATTGTCCCTTTTGGTTTTCAGGGCTGTGTCCGAAACCACTGAGGAACAGAGATGTGGTGACGTTGCGTTCGTGGCAGGTGACGGACGACGAGTATGTGATCGTTAACTACTCAGTCAAACACCTGGTACGTATGCCATGCACCTTCACCTCCTTGGTCTGTAGACTCTCTGGCTCTTAGCAACCACCCAGTATATACAGCAGTCTGTCTCCGCTCTACCGTTCCTATAGTTCAATGGCAGTTATTGTCCTCATACAGGCCCTTGCAAAAGTTTTCAGACCCCTTGGATTTCTTCACATTTTATTGTGTTACAAAGTGGGATTCAAATGGATTTAATTGTCTTTTTTGTTGTTGTCGACAATATACATGAAATACTTTAATGTCAAAGTTGAAGAAACATTTGAAGAAAAAAAAAGACTAGAATATAGTCATTGCATAAGTATTCAGACTCTTTGTTTAGTCAAGCCTAAATTAGTTCAGGAGTCAAATTTGGCTTAACAAATCACATAAGTTACATGGACTCACTCTGTATGCAATAATAGGGGTTGCTTAATCATTTAAAAATCATGTCATGTCTCTGCCCCCATACATACAACATCTGTAAGGTCCCTCAGTCAAGTATTGAATTTCGAGCACAGATTCAAGTACAAAGACCAGGGAGCTTTTTGAAAGCATCATTAAGAAGGGCAGTAATTGGTAGATGGGTAACAATAACAAGTCAGACATTGAATATCTCTTAAAGATGATCTGGTTAATAATTATGCTGTGGATGATGTATTAAACCACACAGACACAACAAAGATACAGTCGTCCTTCTGAACTGAGCTGCAGTACAGGAATGAAACTGCTCAGGGATGTTACCATGAGGCCATTGGGGATTTTAAAACAGCTACAGAGTTCAATGGCTGTGATGGGAGGAAACTGAGGATGGATCAACAGCATTGTAGGGCCTCCACAATAATGACCTAAATGACAGAGTGAAAAAAAAGAATATTCAATATTCCAAAACATGCATCTTGTAAGGCACTTAAGTAATACTGAGAAAAAAACATGGCAAAGAAATACACTTTTTGGCCTAAATGCAAAGCCTTATGTTTAGGGTAAATCCAACACATCACTGAGTAACTGCCTCCTTATTTTCAAGCTTGGTGGTGGCTGCATCATGGTATGGGTATCTTTTACATCGGCAAAGACTGGGGGGCTACCAAAATAAAAAGAAACGGGATAGGGCTAAGCACAGGCAACCTGGCTCAAGTCTGCTTTCCACAGGACACTGGGAGATGAATTCACCATTCAGCAGGACAATAACCTAAAACACAAGGCCAAAGCTACTGGGAGATGAATTCACCATTCAGCAGGACAATAACCTAAAACACAAGGCCAAAGCTACTGGGAGATGAATTCACCATTCAGCAGGACAATAACCTAAAACACAAGGCCAAAGCTACTGGGAGATGAATTCACCATTCAGCAGGACAATAACCTAAAACACAAGGCCAAAGCTACTGGGAGATGAATTCACCATTCAGCAGGACAATAACCTAAAACACAAGGCCAAAGCTACTGGGAGATGAATTCACCATTCAGCAGGACAATAACCTAAAACACAAGGCCAAAGCCATTCAGCAGGACAATAACCTAAAACACAAGGCCAAAGCTACTGGGAGATGAATTCACCATTCAGCAGGACAATAACCTAAAACACAAGGCCAAAGCTACTGGGAGATGAATTCACCATTCAGCAGGACAATAACCTAAAACACAAGGCCAAAGCTACACTGGAGTTGCTTACAAAGAAGACGGTGAATGTTCCTGAGTGGCCAAGCTACAGTTTTGACACAACCCAATGAGTCCCACCGGTGTGATTTAGGACTTCTAACCCCTTTTAAAAATGGTGGTATCAACCATTAGTCTGTGTGAGACAAGGGCGGATCTCGAAGGGGCCCGGGGCTGGGTCTTTCTTACAAAAATGTCTGTAGAGTCAGAATGGTTTGAGCTACAAAGTATTCAAGCTACAGTGTTTCTGAAAAGCTGAGACTAACGAACACGCATGTTTTGCTCTATGTCCCTCACAAGCTACACAAGTCGGAAATCCCAGGACATAGTGTCTATAAGCTCACATAGTTGCTGTCACAAACTCAACACAGTTGTCACTGACTATTTGGATATTCATTTCCCACTGAGCAAACCATTTCTGTACTTACAACATTCATATAAATTCATTTTTATCCAATTTTTGAATGCAACTTTTGAATGTCAAATAGTTGTGTGTTCTACTTGTAGACCTGGATGTCCTGAAAAGAAAATGGTAAAACACTTCATTGTGAAGCTAAATATAAGGGCTGGACATGCATATAAATGATAGTCAGAAAAAATGAAAAGCTGATTTTTGCTGGGGTCTCGGGACTGATAGGGTTAAATCTAATTGAAATTCTATGGCAAGACATTAAAATTGCTGTCTTGCAATGATCCCCAACATCTTGACAGAGCTTGAAGAATTTTGAAAACATTAATGGGCAAATATTACACAATCCAGGTGTGCACTTACCCAAGAAGACTTACAGCTGTAATTATTGCCAACATGTATGGACTCAGGAGCTGTAGAACTTATGCAAAGACTGTTTTTTTTAATACATTTTATTAATCTTGACAAAAATATATAAATTGTTCTTCCACTTTGACATTAGAGTATTTTGTGTAGATTGGTCCCAAAAAAAGATAATTAAATTCATTGTAATCATACTTCGTAACACAATAAAATGTGAATAAATCCAAAGGGTCTGAATTAATTTTGAAAGGTACTGTAGATGAGTCATATAACAGAACCACCTAATGTATATTTAACAAGATGAGGTGGTTCTAATGGGGATGAAGAAATTATGTTTTTATTGCAATGTAACATTCAGTTACTAATAGGTACTGAATGTTACATCGTTCTACATATGCCCAAAATCTCAGCTGATTTGGTTCTTATTTCTTCCGTCACAGAAATATCCTCCCAAAAAGGACCTTGTGAGAGCCATCTCCCTCCTGACTGGCTACCTGGTGAAGGCCACAGGACCCAATAGCTGCTCCTTTACCTACCTCTCACAGGCTGACCCCAAAGGTGAGACCCACTGACCTTCTTCAGATCCTATGCTTCAGTTGTCTTTTCTTTATTGAAAGATATTTGATACAGGGTATGTTACACTACAGGTACCAAGAGTTGCTGTGAATATTGATTATTTGGTTTATTCTGTATTTCAGGTTCTCTTCCAAAGTGGGTGGTGAACAAAGCGTCTCAGGTTCTGGCTCCCAGGGTACGAATAATATCAGCCATTGTTACTAATCTTCCTTCTGCTAAATTCTGTAGCTTCTTTGTGTTTGACGACAGAGTTATAACTGTTTTTTAATTTGGTTCCAAAGCAACAATCAGCCAATACCTCTGTGTGTTTGTGCGTGTTACGATGGTAATTCTTGTCCTGAACTAGGTAGTAAAAGCTTGCCATCTTAAGAATATTGAGAGTGGGTTTCAAGTCTCTTAAATTACCATGGTAACCATAAAAACACACACTGGAAGGTCCAGTCCAGCTCTGTTTTATTTTTTTGACATTTAAGTCTCTCAGGGAGAGAAAATGACTCAGCAGCCCTGTAGAACTTGTTCTTCTGGTTTCATACCATGTGCAGCATGAAACTATTCAGGGCAAGGTGTGTCTTTGTGTGCGAAACCAAGACCGTGTGTGTGGCTCATAACTGTGATTGAATGGAAACCTGATGATTAATGATTAACAGCTAGCTGCTCATCTTAAATTCCACCGCACTTACGCTCTTTGTAATATCATTACATTATGTACAGTGCCTTCAGAAACTATTCACACCCCTTGGCTTTTTCCACACATTTTGATGTGTTACAGCCTAATTTGTAAATGGATTAAATTGACATTTTTTAAGAGTGTTACTCAGTTGATATGTTGTTGGATTTGCCACACATAACACTTTGTATTCAGGACATGAAGTTTCTTTTAATTTCTTTGCCACGTTTTTTAGCAGTTTTACTTTAGTGCCTTATTGCAAACAGGATTCATGTTTTGGGGTATTTGTATTCTGTACAGGTTTCCTTCTTTTCACTCTGTCAATTATATTAGTTTTGTGGAGTAACTACAATGCTGTTGATCCATCCTCCATAAAATACTTATTGACTCAAGACATTTCAGCTTTTCACTTTGAATTAATTTGTAAACATTTCTAAAAACATAATTCCACTTTAACATTCTGGGGTATTTTGTCTGTAGGCCAGTGACACAAAATCTCAATTGAATCCATTTTAAATTCAGGCTGTAACACAAGTGGAAAAAGGCTTTGGGAGGTGTGAATACATTCTGAAGGACTGTACATGCATATGACTCAGGGCAGAACTGTAAAAAAAATGAGGTGAAGGGGGAAAAACTAGGCTGAGGCTCAGCTCTCGTTCTCTGACGCACTCCTCTCTCCCTGCAGGTACTGAAGTGTGTGCACAAGGCGGGCCAGAGTTACCCAGAGTGGAAAGAGCAGAACTCTCCAGATCAGAAGCCCTGGTTGTACCCAGAGCAAAGCACCCTGCCCATGATGGACCCGGCCGAGCTGACCATCCAGCGGGCAGACTCTCTGGAGAACGTAGATGAGAGCTCTCAGCTGGACGCTCAGGAGAGTAACAAAGCAGAGGACAGCAGCTGAGCACGTCTGTCAGAGGAGATGAAGCCTAGACAAGAGAGGATGGATGGACAAGCTCACGCAGACCTAAAGACTCAAGTCCTCAACCTCTCCATGGCACATGATCTCAATCTTTAAAGTTTTAAGATCCACCCCCAATTTATTTTGTACTTATCCAGTTTTTGCCTTATAAACCACTATTTATGCCTATATGGAGGACTAGAGAATAAACTGTTTACATCTGTTTGGCCTTATGGAGCTGAACAACATACCAACGAGTGGAAATTCTGGTTCTTCCCCTCCACCTGAACTGATAATGCAGCCAGTTTTTGCCAATGAACTGTGCCAACTCCAGACAGTGCACTGGCAGAGGTGCCAGATGGACTTGGTTGTTGATTGTTACGTACAGCTACTTTTAGAAACGACAGCATCAGGTATTTTATATTACCAGCCATGCTTGATAGTTTTTATACAATTTGATATGAGGTTTGGAATAATTTAGAACCAAGTTAAAGAAAAGCCAGGATTGGCTGTTTTGATTTCCTGAGTATAAATTAAAGTGAAAAGATGTATTTGTGTATGATGTTTTTTTATTTGATGGAATACTTGTTTTTTGAGCTACATTGTATTTCACTATTGTCTTTATGACTGGAAACCATGAGTATGACTAGACAGAAAGTGCCTTGTTATTCTGTAGGTTCCCAAATTGGTATTTATTGAAAGTTTGTGCAATCTGGGAGGGAGACAGTGGAATTCATTCCATTGCTGGTTATATACCCTTGGTATATATGCTTGGTATGCATGCCCTGGACTTACTGTAGGCACTGCATATAGGAACCAATGGTGACTTAATTAAATGGAAATAGTTTCAGCAAAATATCACACATAGTATTTTAACAAATGTACACAGTGAATTGTATTTCTTTTGTGTTATTACCTGAAGAATCACCATCATAGATCTTACCCCTTTTAAAGTGTATTTATTTTCAAGTTACTGATAAGTAATGTCATGACAGAGCAAGCAAGGATCCTGAAGTTAGCCTTGCATACAGCTCTTGAACTTGACTTTGAAGACAAATGATTGTAGTCATTTAAAAAAAATATAAACCTCAGATAAGGTTCACGTGTATGTGTGTGTAATTAGTGTTTTGCTGTGACAGTCAGTCAACCCCCCCAACAGAAACTCAAAGTGGAACAAGTTAATCTACTGTGGTGTCACTGAAGCAATACAGGGAGACCTGTTTTTCTCAGGAAGGGAGGGTGTTTGTGTTTCAGGGAACATATTGTAGTTGCATGTGGTGCATGACTTGATTTAACCTACATGACCTGATTTAACCAACATGACCTGATTTAACCAACATGACCTGATTTAGCCTACATGACCTTTTTTTGTTTTTCCTTGTCAGCTCGGGATTCGATCTAGCAACCTTCCGGTTACTGGCCCAATGCTCTAACCACTGGGCTACCTGCCGCCCCAACTTGATTTAACCTACATGACCTGATTTAGCCCAGATTAAGCTTCTGTAACCATGTAATGATTCTTTCATTGAAAGAGGAAACCAAATGTGTCATTGTCACGTAGAATAGGCCAGAAGGCTATAGTGGAAAACTTAACCTCTATCAAAATAAAAAGATGGCGGAGCTGCAAATGTTCTTCTGCGCAAGGGTGTTTATTTACAAAGTGATTCCGGAACAAAAAACAACAGTACTGCCATCAAATGTATACCTTATGGGACAGCTAAAAACAATGCTGCCCCATTCACAGCTCAATCCAAAATGCCTCTCCATGAACTGAAAGAGAGGCTCCTTTTTTAGGCCTAGCCCCTCCCCTCAGAACAATTAACCCTAATTAATTAAGCAATTACCTAGTCAAACCTACATTTTCCATTAACTAAACATACTAAAGTATATACATTGCAACATGTTTTTTTAACAATATCACCATATAACATTTACAAAATTACATCACTACTGACAGTGTCTTTTAATATGCCCATTACATTACTGAGCCATTTGGGACAGGCACTACAAAGTCAGCCCAATTCCCTTTGCTCGGGTCCTTATCCAGCATACCCGGAAGCTACAGAGATAGAGAGAGGAACAGAACAAACAAACACGCTCATCCACAACATAGATAAGTATAATACATATTACGTATATTAAAAATGAACACTGACAAGTGTGAAATGTATGCACTAAGACAGAGAAGTTAAGTTAACAATATGGGTCAACACACAAGTTATCTTTTATAACGGAGCAGGGAGGAGTGATGAATGTGTGCGTTAAAGAACCAAATGCTGCCCGCGGCCAGTGACGGACTTCTACGTCACAGAAGATCAAATAAAGTTATAGCAAGGCTTGAGAGTTTAGACGTGTTTTATTTAGTGTTTTACAAGAGCATGATCTGAAGTGGGTCACAGGACAGAAGATAGAGTTGACAGAGTGAAAACAGGTTCTACTATCCTGACTCCATCGTTAGGGTCATTAATGGACGAGTGATTTATTTACACCATCTAATCTACTTTGACATGTAAAAACAGATTTGGAACTCATTCCATGCTGACATTTTATAAGTGATGGATCATAAACTACAGCACAGAAAACAATGTGATTTTGTTTAATGTATTGAGCTTCATACAAGGCAAGTATTAATTTATATGAGATTATGGTGTCGCCATAGTTGAATGAAGGATGTTGGCACCTTAATAGTCGACATGTTATGTCAAATATAATTTAAGTTAGTTAATAATAGTTCTACAGTTTGTAATAGCTAGTCTGGAAAAATGTTATCTTAGATAATCGAAACATTTCATATTAAATGAACTTAATCTTTTACAGTATCAAGGCATTATCAGGTCCTCGGTCCATTAATGTTTTTTGGAATATCATTAAACTGTGTATAAATGTATATAAATACACAACAATAATAAATGCAACAATTTTTTTAAACAATGTAATTTTAGAATAAGGCTAACGTAAAATGTGGAAAAAGTCAAGGGGTCTGAATACTTTCCGAAGCGTGTGTATGTCTATAAACTCAGAAAAAATAGAAACGTCCCCTTTTCAGGACCCTGTCTTTCAGGGACCTGGAGCATTATGGTATGTAAATAATATACATTACTCTATGTCGTGTCTTCAGGGCATGACTCACTGTGTATGTGAGTGAACACCTGATATAACAACATCCTTTCAGCATCTGAAGCAGTGTGCATCGTTTAGTATGCGGAGGGGGAATGCAATGTCTTTATGTGGTCCTGGGGTGTAAATGTGAATGGATCCAGTTAGTCATGCGGTCGTTCATCCTTAGGTTGAAACGGAGGACAGGGGCTGTAGTCTGTGGGAGGAGGACACTAGGGAAGTGCAGGTCTATCCACCAAGGACATCAACTCCTACAAGACGGACACTCACTCACACACTCTCTCCCGGGGAACTCGTCTGCCACCTAATGCACAGTCCTTTCCTTCTGTCTCTGGTAGTCTATGGGAAACAGGAAGTTATATAACAACCGTTATTAAAACTTCACAGGTTGGAGAGGAGAAACTGAGGCAATAATGGCGTCAGATACAATTTAGGCACCTAAAATATTAGATGGCGGAGCAGGTGATGGCAACACTTACTGTAGGGAAAGAAGCGCACCCTCATCAGAATCTCTCTGGCAGTCTTCAGAATCTCAACAGCCTGAGAGGAGAAGAAACGTTTTCTATGAGTGACAAATGTATGCCCGCAAAGTGTGAATCTTTTTATAAACATAAGTTAGTGCTGCAGTACAAAATGAAGTAATGAGATTTATCAAGAGGTATAGTGTGGTGTGTACCAGAGGCTGGTGGGAGGAGCTATAGGAGGGTGAGCGGTATCAATGGGACAGAGTCAAACACATTGTTTCCATGTGTTTGGTACCATTACATTGATTCCATTTCAGCCATAGTTCTTCCCACCAGCCTCCACTGGTGTGTACATTCTATCACTGACCCTCGAGTGCTCTATGTCCTGGAAGTCCACTTCATTGACAGACAGCACCTGATCTCCCTCCTGGAGCTCTGCTCTGTGGGCGTCCGAATCTGGGACCACCTATCATACACACAGAGAGATGAAGGAGATAGGAGAAAACAGAGATGCCAACATTTCGGAGCCGTAGAAGTGTAATTGGGCAGTAGCACGAGCCTCATCCTCTTTCTCTCACACACACACACACACACACACACACACACACACACACCTTGGAGATGAAGATGCCCAGCTGAGAGGCCTTGCCCCCACGGATGTTGAAGCCTAACTGTGCCCCCGGAGGTTTCTTCAACACGATGGTGCGTGGCAGGAACTGGGTCAGCTCATTGTTGTAGTCAGGATGGTGGATACGCTACACAGACAGACACAGAGGGAACATTGTTGAAGATCTGTGGTGGTGGCGCCCTAGACTGAATGTTGCCAGTGTTATGACAGGGTATGGATGTCATGTCAGACTCGTACCTCCTGCGGGGCTATCCATGCTGGGGGACTCTCGTAGGAAGGCAAAAAGACAACTGGGAGTTGATAGTCATCATACGGGATCTTTTGGTCCATGGTTTCAAAACCTATTGGTTAAAAAAAGCATAAGCAATTATCATTACAGCATGCAATAGTCTCTCCAAAACAATAGGTTGTCTGTTTGGAGGGTGTGGGACACTAAATGGCACTGCATGGTCAATCCAAATGTCTGCATTGGCCGTGCAGCATTTACGGTGATATGACCTATGCAGAAGTCAGGGCATTCATACTTATTGCGCTTTGCGGAGCAGCGCAGAGCTGTTGTGAAAGATGTTGTCAAGAAAGTGAGTTTGTGATTATACAGGACCTCCCGCCTTCATCTACTGTCCATCAATTTAAATTGTTACCTTTAATTTAACTAGGCATGTCGGTTAAGAACAATTCTTATTTACAATGACGGCCTACCCTGGCCAAACCTTGACGATGCTGGGCCAATTGTGCGCCGCACCATATGGGACTCCCAATCACAGCCGGATGTGATGCAACCTGGATTCGAACCAGGGACTGCAGTGATGCCTCTTGCACTGAGATGCAGTGCTCAATTTGGCATTGTTACAATGCGTCGCTGCACTGTTAAAACATTTGATAAGAGCACGGCGATGCGATACGGAGATACATTTGGCCTCTGCGTACCTCCAGAGGCTCACATTTCGGATCAAGCATAAATTGGCTCTTAGCGATTTCATTGAGGAACAATTGTACTGGTCAAGTGCGCTTCATTGTTTTGTGTCAATGCTTGATTAGTTAGCGACTCACGATTTTGCTGGGGTGCAACTTACTTTTTTTCTAAAAGGGAGGGGTTAATTTTGTCATGGACAGGCGAGAGGAATTCAGAGACCTTATTCTGCGCTGGCAAAATCACAGCTGTACAGGCAATTTGGCTAAATAAAATAAGGCAATATATAAATCACAGGAGGTTTGCCTCTGCAATAACAGTATAAGTGAGACAATAACTTATTGAACAGGGACTCGAATCAAAATCCATAAACGTTACTGGCTTAGCCATTAGTACCTGCATTTTTCATGTTCGCAACCTGTCCTGACATATTTTTTTATTCATAATACAAAAATCAACTTACATTGCTACATCGAACATTTATAACAAAAAACACAGGTATTAACAAGAAAATACTCAAACATACAAAAAAGAGCAATAAAACAATACAAAAAATAAATGAGTGCAATTGTAAATCTTATTATAATGATTCAGGAAGGTGTTATTCTTGTTGTTATTAACTCTGGTTAATGTTTTAATAAAATAGTTGAATTCAATCAGAATTTTTTTAAATGTTGGTATAGAATGTGTTTGTGTAAGTATTTGGCCTTGTTATCATTGCAATAGTAACATATTATATATTTCAGGTCAAAAACATAGGCAGTGTTCATAATGGTAAATAAGTATTTTGCAAGGTTTTCCCAAAATTCTGACACATAATTTACATTCAAATAACAAGTGAGACAGATTCTCACCTTTTTCACAGAAAACGCTGATATCATCAATAGCCACAAATTCGGACATCATAGAATTACACGGATATATCTTATGTAAATGTTGAAGTGCACTTCCTTAACTTTGTTTGGTATACAGTATTTGTAAGGCCTTAACCATGCATTTTACCAGACAATGTCAGGAATAAGCATGTTCCAGAAAAACTTTCCTCTCGGTGTAAATTGGTTTTGTGAATCAAGAATTTGTCGTATATATTGATTACAACAATATCTCTCAAGTAAGCCCACGCATTCCAATCTGAGTTCTGGATCAACTTTGTGATCATTCCCAAAACTAAAATGAGTTTTAGTGTAGTTAGACCACTGGGAACGGCTTTGATCACAGAAATAAACTCTGAAAGGTATTGGAAACTCTTTCAATGTTATAAATTGTTAATATGTGAGAATATTACCCTTGTTGTCGAAAATATCAAGAACAAAATCAATATTCCTCTCGTGCCAGCTGGGAAGCGTGTCCTGACATTTGTTGTTCGCTAGCTATCACCAGTTAGCAAGCTAGCTTAGGCGGTGATTACGAGCTGCACCATCGTCATTCTGACAAAATAACGCAAGTGTAGCAAGTAAACTACAGATTACTTTAAATGTTACAATGAATCCAAATTATAAACACCGTTATTTTAGTAATGTAATATACTGTTAGCTAGCTACAAATAGCAACAAACAATCTTACCAGGCAAAAAAGACAACTTCCCCTTCAAGCCACGCCCTGCTGACGAGTGATGGATAACTGCATAGAAAATAATAAAACTTTATTGTCCATCAAGGATGGAATTGTTTCTTTAGAATCACCTTCAAAAGTCGCATACAAATACACAAATGTGTATTTTGTGACTGTGACCCAGAGACTCTTGACCATTTATTTTGGGACTGCTCTTATGTCAGAAGATTTTGGTGTTAGTTATAAGATTTTATTTTCAAAGAAACAACTATTAATGTTAATTTGAAAGACTCTATATTATGTTTTATTTTGAACCAAATGATATGGACCCTGATTTAACTTCCATTTTTAATTTGTTTATCTTTCATGGAAGATTCTTTGTCCTTAAAATGAAGTGGGCAGAGAACAAACCCCCTTTCACATTATTTAAGATAGATTATCAGTAAATGTAAAAACAAAAAAGCAATACGCACCATAAAAGTATTTAACAAATTGAAAATGAATCTTGATCTTGAATACCCCTGTCTGTTAGGTTTATGTACTCTTGTTTGTATATCTCTGTTTTTTTTTGTATTTGTTGTGTGCATAATAAATAATACAATTTAAATAAAAAAATTAAACAAAATAAATAAAAGGGTCACATACGCATACACATTTAAACCAGTCAGTCCATAATTTTGCATACACCAAAAACATTAATACATTCACTCACAACCAACTGCACTGGATAGATAAGTACATACACTGATACAATTTAGTTTGCATTTAGTATTCCAACAGCACAAGGAACAAATTAATGTTTGAACACGTTCTTCTTGGCCATGGGCATTCTGAAGCGCTGGCCAGAGGGAAGTCTCTCCAACTGAGGTTGGAAGCGGTCGCCAATGGACAGCCAGTGCCTTCTTTTTGGTTACCTTGTGTAACAGACTGCTCAAACCTGCCTATGGTCGACCAGTTACTTTGCTGGCTGTGTTTACTATTCTGGTCAGTTGAGTGCCTGGAAGTGGGCGTAGAAAAAGAATCAGCTAATTGGAAGATATGTTTTCACTTAAGACCGTGAGCCAATCGGACCCAGGAAGAGAGCAAACGGACGGAAGATGGCGGAAACTGAGGTTTTGTTTGAAACTAGTGAGTCGAGTGAAGCTAATGGTACAGAAAATGGGAATGAGTGGGTTACAGTGGCGAAGAAAAAGGGAAACGAGAAGTAAAGCTATGTTGGAAAATAGGAAGCCACTAGACTAGTTTTTTTAAAATCAGAGTTAGGGTTTTGAATGAATGCTACGTGGGAAATCCGTTTAACATCTCAAGGAAAATCTAGAATGTGTTGGAAGAAAGTGTGGAGTCGGGAGAGTTACAAGAAGTGGTCTTATTTTGATTTTTGTGTGTGTCTGCGGAGCAGAAGAAGCGTGTGTTAAGACTCAAAAAGATATGGAGTGGAATGTTTCCATCATGGATTTTCGTATCAGGGCTGAGGTGGAGGTGAACATGCACCTGTTAGGGTGAGGGGAAATGAGGTGGCAAGTGTAAGGAGTGTCCAGCCTGTCTCCTATCTGGAGGCGGTGAGAAAAATGGAAGGAACAAGTGGCAGGGAAGAATCAATGGTAGTGGAGCCACAAAGACCCGTGAAGGTTTCTCATCAACCGAGGGGTAGTGAAATGCTACATGTTAAAAAGGTGGACTTTATTATTTATTGAAATGGTCATAAACTGCACAGCACAAGCGAACAGGCACGGTGACCTCTGTGCAGAGGCCAGATCAAGGCCAGTGAGCTGGTGGAGTTTCCTCAGGAAGAAGAAGAGAGCAACCTCCAAAGTGGAGACTCTAATGTCTAGCCTGCTTAGACCGCACAATGAGGACAACAGCAGAAATAATCTGGTTATCTCTACTTCCTCACTCTACTGGAGGTCCTTCTCTAGGAGGAGGTGTTCAGGTTTGTGCGCCTGGACGGCACTGAGCCAGAAGAGGTGTGCGCAGGTCATCCAGGAGTTTCAGAGCAATGCACCCGGCAGCCCATTATTCATGTTTCTTTCAATCAAAGCCGGAGGTGTGGGGCTAAACCTCACACCGCCTCGTGCATCTTCCTCATGGATCCAGCCTGGAATCCAGCAACAGAGGACCAGGGTATGGACCGCTGTCACCGCCTCGGCCAGAAGAGACGTTGTCATCACTAAGTTCATAGTGAAGGACTCCGTGGAGGAGAACATGGTGAGGATTCAGAAGGTGAATCTGGAGGGGAAGGCTTTCGGCCTCCTCTGTGAGAAGAAGTCACGCATAGATGATGTCAAAACAAAACGGACTGGCTTCTCCTCCAACCGTTTACACATTCTCCAAAATAGGAATATTGTTCTGGGATGTAGTAGACTTTGGCGGGAGAGTTCCTTTGGTCTACTGAGTTCCTTTGGTCTCTCTCCCATACTGCATGGTCAGGGAGACAAGAGTCTCTGCAAGGAATTTACGACTTGGTTGTAAAGTCATAAAACTGGGTGAGAGAATGCCAAGAGTGTGCAAAGCTGTCATCAAGACAAAGGGTGGCTACTTGGAAGAATCTCAAAGATAAAATATATTTTGATTTGTTTAACACTTTTTTTGTTACTAGATGATTCCATATGTGTTATTTCATAGTTTTGATGTCTTCACTATTATTATACAATATAGTAAAAACATAAATGAAAAACCCTTGAATGAGTAGGTGTGTCCAAACTTTTGACTGGTACTGTATGAGTTTCTTATTTCTTTCGAACATGGTCAAGTGCTCAGTTAAGATGCCGAGACACAGTGTGTGTGTGTCCATAACATCTGCTCCAGACATAAGACATAAGCCTATGTGCTGTTGCATTTCAAGCTGTAGCCTGCATAGGACTGTTGTGGTCTGATGAGAATGAATGGATATATCTCTGTTCAAACATGTATTATGCCTAGATGGGTTAATTAATAAAGTTGGTATGGGGTGGTCCCCAGTAGGCAGATGACACCCACATTGAAAATAGATCAATTAGGCTGAACTCCAAACATGAAAGAAATGCATTAGGCCTATCATCCTTTCATACCTTGTGTGCTTTTTGCCTTTGTAGCTTACATGTTCATCTTGGCCAAGAGCACGGGAGAAAATCATTTGTGTGACCATTTCCAACAGAAACAAAGTATTAAATGTATTTTGTTGAGCTTTTAAAGGTTAGAAGTGTAGGTATTGTTGTTGAAAGGACTTTAAGTCTCATTAACAACTCTCACGTCAGGTCAGTTCCCTCCAGGATTATTATAGTTTTGTTTTCATTTCAGTTATGTTTCAGATCCCATTTACTAGTTGGAAGTTTATCACAGTTGTTTTTACATTATTTAGTTTCAGTATTAGTTTTGGTGTTAAAGAACAGAAAGTAGCCTATGCTTGGGTTTTTATTTCAGTTAGGTTTCAGATCTGATGTACTAGTTAGATTTTTATCCCAATGTTGTTTTTATATTATTTAGTTTCAGTATTAGTTTTGGTGTTAAAGAACAGAAAGTATCCTATGTGTGGGGAGTCTTGGAGCCATATATGTGTTGTGTAGGGTTTGTGTTTTTGGAGATGTCACTTCTTGCCACTGTGGGGCAGTAAAGGTTTAAAGGTAGACAGATGACGTAGATGCACAAAGTAAACAGTAGTAGTGGGTCAATTTCCGCAACAACCATTTAGCTTTGAAACATGAGGCAAGTGTTGTAATTAATTGTAATAATTCATAGTTACACTGTAATAACAACATGTACTGTAACTAACTGGTGGTAACTGCAGTCTGTAATTACAGGGGTGTAACAACAAATACTTGTTACCATGGTTGTTACAAATGTTAAAGTTTACGATAACATCCCAATGCACCATGTTCAGCCTGCAAAAACCATGTGATACGTGTTAGCCAATTGAAAATTGACCACCTCATTGACCAACTCTGCACCAAAGGTTTGTGCAATTCTGGTTCCTTGGGATGTCTCTACCCCATTGAAGTTGACATTTCAAATGGTTACGGTAAGGGTTATGGTTTAGGTAGGGCATCCCAAGGATCCCGGATAGCCCCGAATTATGGTTAAAATTGTGAGATAGTAATTTGTGTTGGCCAAATTGTAATAAGTATGGTTGAATAATGTTTTTATAAATGCACTTAAAATTGTCATAAGACAAACCCTGCAAGAGTTTCACCATAATTTCCAGGCAATCCAAGATGGCAGTCAATCAGTCTGTCGTTTGTATGTCTCATCCTTGAGATCTGAGATTTAACATTGTTTTTTTGTTGTTGTAATTATCTTTTCATGATAATGTTATTTTATTTTAACAGGGGTTACACAGACAACTAAACTAAATGCACCACATAGGCCAAGTACAATACAATTAATTAGGGTAGAGCAAAACATTACACAAAAATGCAGTCATAAAAAAATATACAAATATCACAATTATAACATGGGGCATTTATGGGAGGTTTACTACATAGGACCACAATGGAGACTAGATTTTCCAAACTGTATCAGACATTGTTTATGTTTTAATGACCTTGATACTGTCTACAGAATCAAACACTTTTGATGTGAAGGTTGATGCTGAATATAACATTATTTTTAGATCTAAGTTTCTATTTTACGAAATTTGCTTGTACAAATACATCTGATTGAAAAGGCCTTTTTTCTGCCTCGGGTCGCTCGTAAACTGTAGCCTACACCTTTTTGGAGTTGGAGCGCGTGCCGAGTCAGGAACGTCTGTCTGCGAGCACTAGCGCAAAAGAGTACGCAGCATCATCTGGATATGTATTCAGAAAACGTTTTAACATTCACCTTCTACTACCATTTCTGTCATGCCGTCTACGCATACAGTTTGACGCATACTTTCGATAAATCCAATGTATGCACTGCAACTGCCTCTGCAACGCAATGCTGCAAGGCAAACGCGGCGATTGATTGGAAATGAATGTAATTCTGGTGTACCAAAATACAGCGAGGCTGTCGGAGTGTTCGAAGCATGTGCGAGAAGCGGTTGCCAGATTGGGAAAACCTGATGCACCATCGGCCGTAGGAAAATCTACATCGTTCTACACAACATCGACTGGTCGTTGCACAACATCGACTGGTTGCTGAAAGACCTCTAATAACCGGCATCATGTATCTGTTACTGTGCCTGCTCTTAGTCGTGTAATCAAACTTGTATGTATGTGAGTAAAATAACTACTAATGGTGTATCTTTATGAAAGCCCATTCATTGCTAATTTGACATTGCTTCACATCCCAAGCCACAAAAGAGATATGCTTTCCTCATGGATCCTGAGTGGTGCTGCGGTCTACAAGCATCGCAGCCGTATCACAACCGGCTGCCCTATGGGCGGCGCACAATTGTCCGCGTTAGGGAGGGTTTGGCCGGGGTAGGCAGTCATTCTAAATAAAAAATGTGTTCTTAACTGTTAAATAAAGGTTAAATAAATGATTCACTCACTAGTCGGGTGAGTGAATTTTCTTCGCTTTATGGCCTACAATTTGTAAACACTTCGACGAGACCATCTTGTCAAAACTACCAGGAACTTGGTCTCTCTCTGCAATTACATTTGTACCACTCAAACGCAACTGGACCTACACTTGATGGCATACTTCCAAAATCTCTTGAAATACATTTTTTCTCTGTCAAAAGACTCAGCTCGTTTTATTGACAATGGTGCTGGCTCCACCAAGTCCTCACGCATTGGGCAACTGAGATATATTGTTATGCTTTTATTGTTTATCTCTGATAATGTGCGACCAACCTCTGGGCCGGTAGATACCATGCAATCTCTACCGACTCCCTAGGATTTTACAAACATAGCATGTGTTGGCCTCTTGCATGTTAATGTCAGAAGTCTATTTCCAAAAATAGACATGATGAGAATATGGGCCAATACGACAAATGCAGACGTTATGGTTGTATCAGAAACTTGGCTAAAGAAATCTGTGACAAATAACTATTGATGGGTCCGTGGTTTTTAGAACAGATCAGATGAGTAAAGGAGGAGGGGTTGCAATCTATGTGAAATTCAAGTTTAACACCTCGGAAATTATCTCGATTACCAAAGCCAAACATTTAGAATTGCTTGCGATTAAAGTGAACGTATATAAGTGTAACGGATGTGAAATGGCTAGCTAGTTTGCCGTGGTGCGCGCTAATAGTGTTTCAATTGGCGACATCACTCGCTTTGAGACCTTGAAGTAGTGGTTCCCCTTGCTCTGCAGGGGCCGTGGCTTTTGTGGAGTGGTGTGTAACGATGCTTCGTCGGTGTCAGTTGTTGATGTGTGCAGAGGGTCCCTGCTTCAAGCCCAGGTAGGGTCGAGGAGTGGGATGGAAGCTATACCGTTACATAAGGAATCCCACATCATTGTAGTCGGCTGCTACAGACCCCTTCGTCTTCGGGAGACGCACTTAACTCTATTTCTGATGTAAGCGTGCTTACAGGATCGGTACTATAATACTGACACAGTTAAGTCTGATTCCCGATGTTGACCGCTGCCTGGGACTATTTTTATATGACATGTGTGTCCATTTGTGATAAGCATGCCCCTGTGAAGAAATGTAGAATCAGTGGAAGGGAAAATCCTTGGTTTTCAGAAAACGAACTAGAAAGAGAAATGTATCTTGGGCTCAAGCTAGACATACAAATGCTCCTGTTGACTGGGTCTCCTTCAGAGCGCTAAGAAACAAATGTACATGATTGATCAGGAAGTCTCAATCAGATGACTATTTAAATGCAGTCACAGAGAACCTAAACAAACTTACCATGTTCTGGAAGCTAATCAAATCAGTGTCAGGTTCTAATGTATCCTCTGGCCTTCCTGACCATTTAATGATGGATTCTAATGAAGTGAAGGATAAAGCAGATATTGTAGGGGTTTTAACAAGCACTTCATATCTGCTGGTTCAGTTTTTGATAATGGTGGGGCCCAGGCCTCTAATGTAAGCTCTGTTACAGTCAACTATGATATGGGCCCTCATGTGAACCATTTTAACTTTGAGCCTGTGTCTTATGCTGAGGTCTATAAAGCACTAAAGGCAATAGACACTAAAAAGTCTGACAACCTGGACCCCTACGTCTTAAAGATACCAGCTGGTATTATTACTGAGCCTGTGGCTCATATTTTCAACGTGAGTCTCTTGACCAATTCCATACCCAGCCTTTGGAAATCAGCTTATGTTCTCCCACTGCTAAAGGGTGGAGATCCCTCAGATGCTATTAATTATCGTCCTATCTCTAAACTCCCTATCCTGGCCAAAGTCAATGACTCCCTAGTGAAATCAGTTAAAAAATGTATCATTTGAAAAGAACATACTGAGCAGGGTTCAGTCTGGCTTTAGATAGGGGCACAGCACCACAGCTGAAGCTATAGCAGTGGCAAATGACATCATAAATGCACTTGATAAAAAGCAACATTGTTGATTTATCAAAGGCATTTGATTCAGTTGACCATGAATTGTTGCTAGCTAGTAACATTGGTCTCAGAGAAGGGGCAGTAAATTGGTTATGGAACTATCTTTCTGACAGAACACAAAGTGAGTATATACTGACAATCACAAGTCTAGCTTTCTTGAGATTAATAGTGGTGTGCCCCAGGGTTCCATTTTAGCTCCTGTATTCTATATTTTTATTAACAATTTGGGAAATGGGATGCAACCAGCAAAGTTACATCTATATGCAGATGATACAATCATATGCATGTGCTCCTTGTCTGGTTCAGGCTGTTGAAGAGCTCCAGACTGCTTTTCAGTCACCGCAGGCCGCCCTTTATGGTCTCAAACGGGTCTTGAATGTACATAAAAACAAAATTCATGACCTTTATTACAAATGCCAAGTCACTCACCCACCATGGTGGGTTGGACCTCACTTTAAATGTGCAGAAAGCTAAATTTGTATGTGTTCATCTACAAAGCCTTTTTGGGGAAACTCCCCCTTTACCTCTGTAGTCTGGTCTCCTTCACCACCAGCAGTTACCATACCCGGTCTGCCAGGTGGTTTCTACTTAAAGTCCCCAGGACATTTACAGTATAAGGCAAGACTGACTTCTCCTCTTGTGCATCAGAGGCATGGAATAGTCTACGATCCATGATTCATCTAGATATGTTAGTGCCACTGAATGAATTTAAAATGTTGATGGGAGACCTTTATACAGAGGAGTATAAAATACTTTTTTTTAGGCTGGATTATGTTATTGTATTGTATTGTTGTATGTTTTAATTCTGTAATGTATTGATTGTTGCTGCCTTCTTGGCCAGGTCTCCCTTCAAAAAGACACTCTGGGTCTCAGATGACTTTTCCTGGTTAAATGAAAAAATAGAACATTTCCCCCTGTGGGCATGTAATATTAGAACAACTGCAGACACTGGAGGGTTTCACTCCTCCCAAACTTAATATTTTAATAAATACTTAGTGATTTAAGATTTATTTCAAAGCGGTCTCAGGAGCCAAACCCTTTATCGACAGTCTTGACTACATTTACATTTACATTTAAGTCATTTAGCAGACGCTCTTATCCAGAGCGACTTACAAATTGGTGCATTCACCTTATGACATCCAACTACTTTCCTATTGCATTGGGCAGACAAAAAAAACGTCATTGAGTGGAGGGGAGGCTATGCTTGGTTTTTAATAAATAAATTAAATAAAACAAAATGGGAAAAAACATTCCGTTTCAAAAATTTGTTTTAAATGTTTCATATATACAAAGTGTACAGGCACCAAAAGCACATGAGGCTACACTTGTTCCATGCACATATATATTGGCAGTGTGCGTCATGACTGGATAGGGTGCGTTTCCGCTGCCAAAATTCATACCATAACCAACTGCGTTACTGCTATAACCAGCTTTAGGTTGGTCTTAAATATCCCTATCAGCGCTGTCCAAAATGTGCACTTTGGATAATGTTTTTAAGGACACAACTAAAAAAAGTCTACCCCGCCCATCTGAGCGCAAGGAGCTTTTATAAGACAGATAACTTGCCGAACCTTGCGATAGGCCTGGGAAATGCCAGTGCGCCAGTTTTTACATTAAGAAATAGCAAACTAACATGTTTGATGCTAGCACCGCCTTAACGCCCTTATCGCCCTCCAGGTCCCCTCGGAGAGTTCATCAATGAGCTTGATGTCTTGATAAGCTCCTTTCCTGAGGACGGCTCACCTCTCACAGTTCTGGGCGACTTTAACCTCCCCACGTCTACCTTTGACTCATTCCTCTCTGCCTCCTTCTTTCCACTCCTTTCCTCTTTTGACCTCACCCTCTCACCTTCCCCCCCTACTCACAAGGCAGGCAATACGCTCGACCTCATCTTTACTAGATGCTGTTCTTCCACTAACCTCATTGCAACTCCCCTCCAAGTCTCCGACCACTACCTTGTATCCTTTTCCCTCTCGCTCTCATCCAACACTTCCCACACTGCCCCTACTCGGATGGCATCGCGCCGTCCCAACCTTCGCTCTCTCTCCCCCGCTACTCTCTCCTCTTCCATCCTATCATCTCTTCCCTCTGCTCAAACCTTCTCCAACCTATCTCCTGATTCTGCCTCCTCAACCCTCCTCTCCTCCCTTTCTGCATCCTTTGACTCTCTATGTCCCCTATCTTCCAGGCCGGCTCGGTCCTCCCCTCCCGCTCCGTGGCTCGACGACTCATTGCGAGCTCACAGAACAGGGCTCCGGGCAGCCGAGCGGAAATGGAGGAAAACTCGCCTCCCTGCGGACCTGGCATCCTTTCGCTCCCTCCTCTCTACATTTTCCTCCTCTGTCTCTGCTGCTAAAGCCACTTTCTACCACTCTAAATTCCAAGCATCTGCCTCTAACCCTAGGAAGCTCTTTGCCACCTTCTCCTCCCTCCTGAATCCTCCTCCCCCTCCCCCCTCCTCCCTCTCTGCAGATGACTTTGTCAACCATTTTGAAAAGAAGGTCGACGACATCCGATCCTCGTTTGCTAAGTCAAACGACACCGCTGGTTCTGCTCACACTGCCCTACCCTGTGCTCTGACCTCTTTCTCCCCTCTCTCTCCAGATGAAATCTCGCGTCTTGTGACGGCCGGCCGCCCAACAACCTGCCCGCTCGACCCTATCCCTTCCTCTCTTCTCCAGACCATTTCCGGAGACCTTCTCCCTTACCTCACCTCGCTCATCAACTCATCCCTGACCGCTGGCTACGTCCCTTCCGTCTTCAAGAGAGCGAGAGTTGCACCCCTTCTGAAAAAACCTACACTCGATCCCTCCGATGTCAACAACTACAGACCAGTATCCCTTCTTTCTTTTCTCTCCAAAACTCTTGAACGTGCCGTCCTTGGCCAGCTCTCCCGCTATCTCTCTCAGAATGACCTTCTTGATCCAAATCAGTCAGGTTTCAAGACTAGTCATTCAACTGAGACTGCTCTTCTCTGTATCACGGAGGCGCTCCGCACTGCTAAAGCTAACTCTCTCTCCTCTGCTCTCATCCTTCTAGACCTATCGGCTGCCTTCGATACTGTGAACCATCAGATCCTCCTCTCCACCCTCTCCGAGTTGGGCATTTCCGGCGCGGCCCACGCTTGGATTGCGTCCTACCTGACAGGTCGCTCCTACCAGGTGGCGTGGCGAGAATCTGTCTCCTCACCACGCGCTCTCTCACCACTGGTGTCCCCCAGGGCTCTGTTCTAGGCCCTCTCCTATTCTCGCTATACACCAAGTCACTTGGCTCTGTCATAACCTCACATGGTCTCTCCTATCATTGCTATGCAGACGACACACAATTAATCTTCTCCTTTCCCCTTCTGATGACCAGGTGGCGAATCGCATCTCTGCATGTCTGGCAGACATATCAGTGTGGATGACGGATCACCACCTCAAGCTGAACCTCGGCAAAACGGAGCTGCTCTTCCTCCCGGGAAGGACTGCCCGTTCCATGATCTCGCCATCACGGTTGACAACTCCATTGTGTCCTCCTCCCAGAGCGCTAAGAACCTTGGCGTGATCCTGGACAACACTCTGTCGTTCTCAACTAACATCAAGGCGATGGCCCGTTCCTGTAGGTTCATGCTCTACAACATCCTCAGAGTACGACCCTGCCTCACACAGGAAGCGGCGCAGGTCCTAATCCAGGCACTTGTCATCTCCCGTCTGGATTACTGCAACTCGCTGTTGGCTGGGCTCCCTGCCTGTGCCATTAAACCCCTACAACTCATCCAGAACGCCGCAGCCCGTCTGGTGTTCAACCTTCCCAAGTTCTCTCACGTCACCCCGCTCCTCCGCTCTCTCCACTGGCTTCCAGTTGAAGCTCGCATCCGCTACAAGACCATGGTGCTTGCCTACGGAGCTGTGAGGGGAACGGCACCTCAGTACCTCCAGGCTCTGATCAGGCCCTACACCCAAACAAGGGCACTGCGTTCATCCACCTCTGGCCTGCTCGCCTCCCTACCACTGAGGAAGTACAGTTCCCGCTCAGCCCAGTCAAAACTGTTCGCTGGCTCCCCAATGGTGGAACACACTCCCTCACGACGCCAGGACAGCGGAGTCAATCACCACCTTCCGGAGACACCTGAAACCCCACCTCTTTAAGGAATACCTAGGATAGGATAAAGTAATCCATCTCACCCCCCTTAAAAGATTTAGATGCACTATTGTAAAGTGGCTGTTCCACTGGATGTCATAAGGTGAATGCACCAATTTGTAAGTCGCTCTGGATAAGAGCGTCTGCTAAATGACTTAAATGTAATGTAAATGTAAATGTAACGCCAGCAGAAAATAAAGCCCCATGAGTAACGTTAGATCCTTTTCAATGTAACTAAACACTTGTTAACTTATTAGTGTTAGTAAGCGCCATTATCACAGATAGAAAAATTAGCCAGATATTTCACCTGAACAATAATTGTGAAGCATCCAGTTGGCGTTTCCACTCACTACCAAATATGGTAATGAGAGGTACCCCACTGGCCGGCAGTGGGAGAAGATGGAGCAAAATGGATTTTGACTGACATTATGCAAATTTTCTCAATGCAGTTTTCTGTTTCCAAAACTATAATCTGTTATTTTTATTTATTTTATTTCACCTTTATTTAACCAGGTAGGCAATTTGAGAACAAGTTCTCATTTACAATTGCGACCTGGCCAAGATAAAGCAAAGCAGGTCGACACATACAACGACACAGAGTAACACATTGAGTAAAACAAACATACAGTCAATAATACAGTATAAACAAGTCTATATACGATGTGAGCAAATGAGGTGAGATAAGGGAGGTAAAGGCAAAAAAGGCCATGGTGGCAAAGTAAATACAATATAGCAAGTAAAACACTGGAATGGTAGATTTGCAATGGAAGAATGTGCAAAGTAGAAATAAAAATAATGGGGTGCAAAGGAGCAAAATTAATTAATTAAATACAGTAGGGAAAGAGGTAGTTGTTTGGGCTAAATTATAGGTGGGCTATGTACAGGTGCAGTAATCTGTGAGCTGCTCTGACAGTTGGTGGTTAAAGCTAGTGAGGGAGATAAGTGTTTCCAGTTTCAGAGATTTTTGTAGTTCGTTCCAGTCATTGGCAGCAGAGAACTGGAAGGAGAGGCGGCCAAAGAAAGAATTGGTTTTGGGGGTGACTAGAGAGATATACCTGCTGGAGCGTGTGCTACAGGTGGGAGATGCTATGGTGACCAGCGAGCTGAGATAAGGGGGGACTTTACCTAGCAGGGTCTTGTCGATGACATGGAGCCAGTGGGTTTGGCGACGAGTATGAAGCGAGGGCCAGCCAACGAGAGCGTACAGGTCGCAATGGTGGGTAGTATATGGGGCTTTGGTGACAAAACAGATTGCACTGTGATAGACTGCATCCAATTTGTTGAGTAGGGTATTGGAGGCTTTTTTGTAAATGACATCGCCAAAGTCGAGGATTGGTAGGATGGTCAGTTTTACAAGGGTATGTTTGGCAGCATGAGTGAAGGATGCTTTGTTGCGAAATAGGAAGCCAATTCTAGATTTAACTTTGGATTGGAGATGTTTGATATTGGTCTGGAGGAGAGTTTACAGTCTCACCAGACACCTAAGTATTTGTAGTTGTCCACATATTCTAAGTCAGAGCCGTCCAGAGTAGTGATGTTGGACAGGCGGGTAGGTGCAGGTAGCGATCGGTTGAAGAGCATGCATTTAGTTTTACTTGTATTTAAGAGTAATTGGAGGCCACGGAAGGAGAGTTGTATGGCATTGAAGCTTGCCTGGAGGGTTGTTAACACAGTGTCCAAAGAAGGGCCAGAAGTATACAGAATGGTGTCGTCTGCCTAGAGGTGGATCAGAGACTCACCAGCAGCAAGAGCGACCTCATTGATGTATACAGAGAAGAGAGTCGGTCCAAGAATTGAACCCTGTGGCACCCCCATAGAGACTGCCAGAGGTCCGGACAGCAGACCCTCCGATTTGACACACTGAACTCTATCAGAGAAGTAGTTGGTGAACCAGGCGAGGCAATCATTTGAGAAACCAAGGCTGTCGAGTCTGCCGATGAGGATGTGGTGATTGACAGAGTCGAAAGCCTTGGCCAGATCAATGAATACGGCTGCACAGTAATGTTTCTTATCGATGGCGGTTAAGATATAGTTTAGGACCTTGAGCGTGGCTGAGGTGCACCCATGACCAGTTCTGAAACCTAATTGCATAGCATAGAAGGTATGGTGAGATTCGAAATGGTCGGTAATCTGTTTGTTGACTTGGCTTTCGAAGACCTTAGAAAGGCATAGTAGGATAGATATAGGTCTGTAGCAGTTTGGTTCAAGAGTGTCCCCCCCTTTGAAGAGGGGGATGACCGCAGCTGCTTTCCAATCTTTGGGAATCTCAGACGACACGAATGAGAGGTTGAACAGGCTAGTAATTGGGGTGGCAACAATTTCGGCAGATAATTTTAGAAAGAAAGGGTCCAGATTGTCTAGCCCGGCTGATTTGTAGGGGTCCAGATTTTGCAGCTCTTTCAGAACATCAGCTGAACAGATTTGGGAGAAGGGGAAATGGGGAAGGCTTGGGCGAGTTGCTGTGGGGGGGGTGCAGTGCTGTTGACCGGGGTAGGAGTAGCCAGGTGGAAAGCATGGCCAGCCGTAGAAAAATGCTTATTGAAATTCTCAATTATGGTGGATTTATCAGTGGTGACAGTGTTTCCTATCTTCAGTGCAGTGGGCAGCTGGGAGGAGGTGTTCTTATTCTCCATGGACTTTACAGTGTCCCAGAACTTTTTGGAGTTAGTGTTGCAGGAAGCAAATTTCTGCTTAAAAAGCTAGCCTTGGCTTTTCTAACTTTTTTTTCCTTTTTTTCCTTCTAACTTTTCTAACTGTTATGAACAGAGTGGACTAAGTTTTGCAGCTTTTACCCTTTGTCAAAGTTTTACAAAATTGGGTTGTTTAGGAATGAAGGGCAAATTGAGTTATTGCACACATGCACTTCACAGAGTAGGTGTTCCCTAAAGGAAATATGCAAATACATGCTAGAACGCGGCAAAAGCATCTCACTAGCTTGTGTTTCGCTCTGCCACCCTCCTTGCTTGTTCTGCCCATGACTCATTTGTTCCCATTGGAAACAACTAGCTGTGGTCTATCTTGGGTTAGTTATAAAAATCTTAGCAATTATTTCTAGCTGGATAACACAACAACTAGCTAGGTAGCTAGCTAGGCCCAGAGCCTGGTTTGCTACATTGCCTTCAAAAAGTATTCATAGCCCTTCACTTATTCCACATTTTGTTGTGTTTCAGGCTGAATTCAAAATGGATTAAATATTTTTGTTTCTCACCCATCTACACACAATACCCCATAATGAAAAAGTGAAAATATGTTTTTAGAAATGTTTGCAAATGTATTGAAAATGAAATAAAGAAATATCTAATTTACATAAGCATACACACCCCTGAGTCAATACTTTGTACAAACACATTTGTCAGCGATTACAGCTGTGAGTCTTTCTGGCTAAATCTCTAAAGCTAGATATTCAAGTAGATTGAAGTCAAAACTGTAACTAGGCCACTCAAGAACATTCAACATCATCCTGGTAAGCAACTCCAGTGTATATTTGGCCTTGTGTTTTAAATGACAAGTAAGTACCTCTCAAGATACACTTAATTTAAGTAGCTAAATTCTGTTTAACACCTAGTAATTACATTGTATTTATGCAGATATTACATGTAATCTGTGGCGTACTTGTTGGTTTATGCTCACACTTGGATGGCAAGGAGTTTCAGGTTGTCATAATGGGTAACCTGCACATTAATTATAAGTAAATGTTTTATGGAACACCCATATGTTCTCTCGGCTACGCATGCCTCTCCCTAATGTCAATATGCCTTATCTATTGCTGTTTTGGTTAGGGATTATTGTCTTATTTCACTGTAGAGCCTCCAGCCCTGCTCAATATGCCTCAGCTAACCCTCTTGTCCCACCTCCCGCACATGTGTTGACCTCACCTGGTTTAATTGATGTCTCTAAAGACACTACCTCTCTCATCGTCACTCAATGCCTAGGTTTACCTCAACTGTATTCATTGAATCTATTCTACAGCTCCCAGAAACCTGCTCCCTTTACTCTCTGTTCCGAACATACGAGACGACCAGTTCTTATAGCCCTTAGCCGTACCCTTTTTCTAATTATTTTGTGTTCCTCTGGTGATGTAGAGGTTAATCCAGGCCCTGCAGTGCCTTGCTCCACTCCCATTCCCCAGACCCTCTCATTTGTTCTAATTGTAAAAGCCTTGGTTTCATGCATGTTAACATTAGAAGCCTCCTCCCTAAGTTTGTTTTATTCACTGCTTTAGCACACTCTGCCAACCCGGATGTCCTAGCTGTGTCTGAATCCTGGCTTTGGAAGGCCATCAAAAACCCTGAAATTATAACTACTATAACGTTTTCCGCCAAGCTAGAACTGCCAAAGGAGGCGGAGTTGCAATCTACTTCAGAGATAGCCTGCAGAGTTCTGTCTTAGTATCCAGGTCTGTGTCCAAACAATTTGAGCTTCTACTTTTAAAAATCCACCTTTCCAGAAACAAGTCTCCCACCGTTGCCTCTTGCTATAGACCACTCTCTGCCCCCAGCTGTGCCCTGGACACCATTTGTGAATTGATTGCCCCCCAACTATCTTCAGAGCTCGTGCTGTTAGGTGAGCTAAACTGGGACATGCTTAACACCCCAGCCATCCTAAAATCTAAGCACCCTCATATATATCATCCAAACCAACCTGCCCTCCAAATACACCTCTGCTGTCTTCAACCAGGATCTCAGCGATCAGTGCCTCATTGCTTGTGTCCGTAATGGGTCTGCGGACAAACGACCACCCCTCATCACTGTCAAACACTCCCTAAAACACTTCAGCGAGCTGGCCTTTCTAATCGACCTGGTCTGGGTATCCTGGAAGGATATTGACCTCATTCCGTCAGTAGAAGATGCCTGGTTATTCTTTAAAAGTGCTTTCCTCACAATCTTAACTAATTATGCCCCATTCCAAAAATGTAGAACAGAAACAGATATAGCCCGTGGTTTACTCCAGACCTGACTGCCCTTGACCAGCACAAAAACATTCTGTGGCGTACGGCATTAGCATCATATAGCTCCCGCGATATGCAACTTTTCAGGGAAGTCAGGAACCAATATACACAGGCAGTTAGGAAAGCTAAGGCTAGCTTTTTCAAACAGAAATTTGCATCCTGCAGCACAAACCACAAACTCCAAAAAGTTCTGGGACACTGTAAAGTCCATGGAGAATAAGAGCACCTCCTCAAAGCTGCTCACTGCACTGAGGCTAGGAAACACTGTCACCACCGATAAATCCACAATAATTGAGAATTTCAATAAGCGTTTTTCTACGGCTGGCCATGCTTTCCACCTGGCCACCCCTACCCTGGTCAACAGCCCTGCACCCCCTACAGCAACTTGCCCAAGCCTCCCCCATTTCTCCTTCACCCAAATCCAGATAGCTGATGTTCTGAAAGAGCTGCAAAATCTGGACCCCTACACATCAGTAGAGCTCGACAAGCTGGACCCTCTCTTTCTAAAATTATCAGTTGAAATTTTCTCAACCCCTATTACAAGCCTGTTCAACCTCTCTTTCGTATTGTCTGAGATCTCCAAAAATTGGAAATCTGCCGTGGTCATCCCCCTCTTCAAAGGGGGAGACACTCTAGACCCAAACTGCTACAGACCTATATCTATCCTACTATGCCTTTCTAAGGTCTTCGAAAGCCAAGTTAACAAACAGATCACCGACCATTTCGAATCCCACCATACCTTCTCCGCTATGCAATCTGGTTTTTAAGCTGGTCATGGGTGCACCTCAGCCACGCTCAAGGTCCTAAAGGATATCATAACCACCATCGATAAAGACAATACTGTGCAGCTGTATTCATCGACCTGGCCAAGTCCTTCGACTCTGTCAATCACCACATTCTTATCGGCAGACTCAACAGCCTTGGTTTCTCAAATGACTGCCTCGCCTGGTTCACCAACAACTTCTCAGACAGAGTTCAGTGTGTCAAATCGGGGGGCCTGTTGTCCGGACCTCTAGCAGTCTCTATGGGGGTGCCACAGGGTTCAATTCTCGGGCCGACTCTCTTCTCTGTATACATCAATGATGTCGCTCTTGCTGCTGGTCATTCTCTTATCCACCACTACGCAGACGACACCATTCTGTATACTTCTGGCCCTTCTTTGGACACTGTGTTAACTAACCTCCAGATGAGCTTCAATGCCATACAACTCTCCTTCTGTTGTCTCCAACAGTTCTTAAATGCATGCTCTTCAACCAATCGCTGACCACACCTGCCTGCCCGTCCAGCATCACTACTCTGGACGGCTCTGATTTATAATATGTGGACAACTACAAATACCTAGATGTCTGGTTAGACTGTAAACTCTCCTTCCAGACTCACATTAAGCATCTACAATCCAAAGTTAAATCTAGAATTGGCTTCCTATTTCGCAACAAAGCATCCTTCACTCATGCTGCCAAACATACATTCGTAAAACTGACCATCCTGCCGATCCTTGACTTTGGCGATGTCATTTACAAAATAGCCTCCAACACTCTACTCAGCAAATTGGATGCAGTCTATCACAGTGCCATCCGTTTTGTCACCAAAGCCCCATATACTGTGTGTTTGTTTATTCCATGTGTACCTCGGTGTTGTTGTTTGTGTCGCACAGCTTTGCTTTATCTTGGCCAGGTCGCAGTTGTAAATGATAACTTTTTCTCAACTAAAAAAAATATAAAATAAATAATATAAATATGGTAGACCCCAGTCAGTGCGGTTGATCTTAAGCTGATCTGTTTTTGTAAACTCAACCAAATGAACCCATATGGTACACTTTTGGGGGGCAAGTGCTAGCAACAACATTGAGTAGAGATTTTAAAGTGTCCATTCACAGGTAGGTAAATACCTAGAGAGTTTTCATTTGTATTTTTCGTATCTGTTTACATACCACCACAGTCAGAGGCTGGCACTAAGACAGCATTGAATGAGCTGTATTCCGCCATAAGCAAACAAGAAAACACTCAACCAGAGGCAGCACTCCTCGTAGCCGGGGACCTTAATGCAGGGTAACCTAAATACGTTTTACCAAATTTCTATCACCATGTTAAATGTGCAACCAGAGGGAAAGAAATCTAGATCACCTGTACTCCACACACAGAGACGCATACAAAGCTCTCCCTCGCGCTCCATATGGCAAATCTGACCATAATTATATTCTCCTGATTCCTGTTTACAAGCAAAAATTAAAGCAGGAAGCACCAGTGACTCGGCCTATAAAAAAGTGGTCAGATGAAGCAGATGCTAAGCTACAGGACTGTTTTGCTAGCACAGACTGGAATATGTTCTGGGATTCCTCCGATGGCATTGAGGAGTACACCACATCAGTCATTGGCTTCATCCATAAGTGCATTGATGACATCGTCCCCACAGTGACCGTACATACATACATACATACCCCAAGCCACAGATTACAGGCAACATCTGCACTGAGCTAAATGCCAGAGCTGCCACTTTCAAGGAGAGGGACTCTAACCTGGAAGCGTATAAGAAATCTCACTATGCCCTCCGACGAACCATCAAACAGGCAAAGCATCAATACAGGACTATGATCGAATCTTAGTACACCAGCTCTTAATCTCCTCGGATGTGGCAGGGCCAGTAAACCATTACAGACTACAATGGGAAGCAAAGCCGAGAGCTGCCCAGTGACACGAGCATACCAGATGAGCTAAACTACTTCTATGCTCGCTTCGAGGCAAATAACACTGAAACATGCATGAGAGCACCAGCTGATCCGGGAAACACTGTGTGATCACGGTCTCCGCAGCCAATGTGAGTAAGACCTTTAAACAGGTCAACATTCACAAGGTCGCAAGACCAGACAGATTACCAGAACGTGTATTGCGAGCATGCGCTGGCCAACTGGCAAGTGTCTTCACTGACATTTTTAACCTCTCCCTGTCCGAGTCCGTAATACCAACATGTTTTAAGCAGACCACCATAATGCATGTGACCAAGAATACTAAGGTAACCTGCCTAAATGACTACCGACCTGTAGCACTCATATCTGTAGCCATGAAGTGCTTTGCAAGGATGATCATGGCTCACATCGACACCATTATCCCAGAAACCCTAGACCCACTCCAATTTACATACCGCCCCAACTGATCCACATATGATGCAATCTCTTGCACTCCACACTGCCCTTTCCCACCTGGACAAAAGGAACACCTATGTGAGGAATGCTATTCATCGACTACAGCTCAGCGTTCAACACCTTAGTGCCATCAAAGCTCATCAATAAGCTAAGGACCCTGGGACTAAACACCTCCCTCTGCAACTGGATCCTGGACTTTCTGACGGGCCGCCCCCAGGTGGTAAAGGTAGGTTTTAACACGTGCCACGCTGATCCTCAACACAGGGGCCCCCCCAGGGGTGCATGCTCAGTGCCCTCCTGTACTCCCTGTTCACTCATGACTGCATGGCCAGGCACGACTACACCATCATTAAGATTGCCGATGACACAACATTGGCAGGCCTGATCACCGACAATGCCAAGACAGCCTATAGGGAGGAGGTCAGAGACCTGGCCGTTTGGTGCCAGGACAACAACTTCTCCCTCAATGTGATCAAGACAAAGGAGATGATTGTGGACTACAGGAAAAAGAGGACCGACTGCAATGGAGCAGGTTGAGAGCTTGAAGTTCCTTGGTGTCCACATCACCAACAAACTAACATGGTCCAAGCACACCAAGACAGTCGTGAAGAGGTCATGACAAAACCTATTCCCCCTCAGGAGACTGAAAAGATTTGGCATGGGTCCCCAGATCCTCAAAAGGTTCTACAGCTGCACCATCGAGAGCATCCTGGTTGCATCACTGCCTGGTATGGCAACTGCTCAGCCTCCGACCGCAAGGCACTACAGAGGGTAGTACGAACGGCCCAGTACATCACTGGGGCCAAGTTTACTGCCATCCAGGACCTCTATACCAGGCAGTGTCAGAGGAAGGCGCTAACAATTGTCAGACTCCAGCCACCCTAGTCATAGACTGTTCTCTCTGCTACTGCATAGCAAGTGGTACCGGAGCCCAAAGTCTAGGTCCAAGAGGCTTCTAAACAGCTTCTACCCCGAAGCCATAACACTCCCGAACACCTAATCAAATGGCTACCCAGACTATTTGCATTGCCCCCCCCTTTACACCGCTTCTACTCTCTGTTGTTATCATCTATGCATAGTCACTTTAATAACTCTCCCTACATGTACATATTAACTCAACTAACCGGTGCCCCCGCACATTGACTCTGTACCGATACCCCCTGTATATCGTCTAGCTATTGTTATTTTACTGCTGCTCTTTAATTACTTGTTACTTTTATTTCTTATTCTTATCTGTATTTTTTTTAACTGCATTGTTGGTTAGGGGGCTCAAAAGTAAGCACTTCACTGTGAGGTCTACACCTGTTGTATTCGGCACATGTGACTAATACAATTTGAAATTGCAGCCCAAATAAATGCTACACAGATTTAGAGTAACAAACTTGCCTAGTTCAATAAAGGTAAAATAAAAAAAGCAACCAGCAAGTGCTCAGCCTATGTGGGAACGCCTTAAAGACTGTTGGAAAAGCATTCCTCATGAAGCTGGTTGGGAGAATGCCAAGAGTGTGCAAAGCTGTCATCAATGCAAAGGGTGGCTACTTTGAAGAATCTCAAATATAACATATGTTTTGATTTGTTTAACACTTTTTTGGATACTACATGATTTCATGTGTTATTTCATAGTTTTCATGTCTTCACTGTTACTCTACAATGTAGAAAATAGTACAAATAAAGAAAAATCCTTGAATTACTAGGTGTGTCCAAACTTTTGACTGGTAATGTATATATATATATTTTTTTCAATTCAGGTTTTTCAGTGGTTGCAGCACACCTACTTCCCACGGCAATGAAACAAGCTGCATATGGGAAGATCATTGTTTCGTTTCTTTGACATTCAGAGAAGAGTTGCCAGCAGTTAAAGCTTACAGTTTCTGTGTTGTAAGGCCTACTCTGTCTGGGATTGAAAGGTAGGCCTACTCTGTCTGGGATTGAAAAGTAGACCTACTCTGTCTGGGATTGAAAGGTAGGCCTACTCTGTCTGGGATTGAAAGGTAGGTCTACTCTGTCTGGGATTGAAAGGTAGGCCTACTCTGTCTGGGATTGAAAGGTAGGCCTACTCTGTCTGGGATTGAAAGGTAGGCCTACTCTGTCTGGGATTGAAAGGTAGGCCTACTCTGTCTGGGATTGAAAGGTAGGCCTACTCTGTCTGGGATTGAAAGGTAGGCCTACTCTGTCTGGGATTGAAAGGTAGGCCTACTCTGTCTGGGATTGAAAGGTAGGCCTACTCTGTCTGGGATTGAAAGGTAGGCCTAACTTTTGAAAGTATCATGCTCAGATTCCTAATGAAGTCTCGGATGTAATAATTTATAAACATGAAGAGTTTCATTACAAACAAAACACTGATTTGGCATTGGAGAAATGTGATAAGATGAACAGGTAGGCATCTCTCTATCCATGCTTAGTCTGCCATTTTGGTCATTTGTGTGGTATTAAAAAGGATTCTGTTAATATGTAAAATTATGTTGAATTGCATGACATTTTTATGAAAGGCAATTTTTTCTGCAAATACGAGGATAGATTCATGCAATACTTTTACTATAAAGGAGATATTTCCACTCCTACTCTTGTACACAGTGGTCTACGAACCCTCAACCTTCTGCCTCACAGCCCTGTGCGTCATCAAATGTATTTAGTTTGCCATGTAATGCTCACTGGACCAAGAACAGTTTCGAAACTGCATATCTGGTCTGTCCAAGAAGTGAGGGTAAATGGTAGACCTCTCTTTGACCTCTCTCTCTTTGTTTGAATTATTATTTGGGGGGAAATGGGAGGGTCACTTGTTTTTATTCAAGTGTGGTCAGGTCAGGTTAAATGTATTTTGTTGAAAGGAGGGCCATCCGTTTTCATTTCAGAGAGGTCCGAACCCTTATGATAAATAACGTTCACTCCCTAACCATATATGTTATAGCAATCTGGTGTCCGATGGTAAAGTCAATGACATGCGGTGCTGCTCGTGGCATACTCACAGATATTCCCTCTTTATCTCTAAATCTCCCTTTCTTACTCTTTGTTTCTCTCTCCTCCAACATGAAACTGTTTGCTTGTATAACCAAATAATTTCTCCACAAACTGTCAGAAACCGTCTCAGGGAAGCTCATCTGCGTGCTCGTCCTCACCGGGATCTTGACTTGACTGCAGTTCGGCATCGTAACCGACTTCAGTGGGCAAATGCTCACATTCGATGTCCACTGGCACGCTGGAGAAGTGTCCTCTTCACGGACGAATCCCTGTTTCAACTGTACTGTGCAGATGGCAGACAGTGTGTATGGCGTTGTGTGGGCAAACGGTTTGGTGATGTCAACGTTGTGTACAGATTGCCCCTATGGTGGCAGGCATAAGCTATGGACAACGAACACAATTGCATTTTATCGATGGCAATTTGAATGCACAGAGATACCGTGACGAGATCCTGAGGCCCATTGTCGTGCCATTCATCCGCCGCCATCACCTCATGTTTCAGCATGGTAATGAATGGCCCGATGTTGCAAGGATCTGCACACAGTTCCTGGAAGCTGAAAATGTCCCAGTTCTTCCATGGCCTGCATAATCACCAGACATGTCACCAATTGAGCAAGTTTGGGATGCTCTGGATCGATGTGTAAGACAGCTTGTTCCAGTTCCCACCAATATCCAGCAACTTCGCACATCCAACGAAGAGGAGTGGGACAACATTCCACAGGCCACAATCAACAGCCTGATCAACTCTATGCGATGGAGGTGTCGCACTGCACGAGGCAAATTCTTCTTCTACTTCTGTGGATTTTATATGGCGGTTGGCAACCAACTTTAAGGTGCATTACCGTCACCAACTGGACTCGAGTGTGGACCAGAGACAGGGAAGGTCAAAATCCTTCCCAATAATTTTGTCTCCCTAAGGAAACTACATAAATAAATACTACATCCCCTGAAGATTTCTCCAGCAGTTCATTTAATCCTGGCTCTTCAACTGCATTACTCCTCAAATCTAATAACAATTGCTCCCTTTCTCTCACATATTTCTGGCACTGAAATACATGTTCCTCTGTCTCCATCACCTCCTGACAATGATCACACCTACCAGTCAGATGTTTCCCCACCACTTCAATGTACTATTTAGCCTTGTGTGTCCCAGTCTCAGCCTTGTGTGTCCCAGTCTCAGCCTTGTGTGTCCCAGTCTCAGCCTTGTGTGTCCCAGTCTCAGCCTTGTGTGTCCCAGTCTCAGCCTTGTGTGTCCCAGTCTCAGCCTTGTGTGTCCCAGTCTCAGCCTTGTGTGTCCCAGTCTCAGCCTTGTGTGTCCCAGTCTCAGCCTTGTGTGTCCCAGTCTCAGCCTTGTGTGTCCCAGTCTCAGCCTTGTGTGTCCCAGTCTCAGCCTTGTGTGTCCCAGTCTCAGCCTTGTGTGTCCCAGTCTCAGCCTTGTGTGTCCCAGTCTCAGCCTTGTGTCTACAATTTCCTCCCCACTTTCTCGGCCTGAGGACCTCCCCACTGCCCGCCGTCAACTTTCCTGGATCTTATACAGGTGTCTTCCCTTACTCTCCCTGTTCTGCAAACATGAGCCAAGTGGTAATCACACCAGATAATGACTCATTTTCTGAGCCACACCCCTACTTTTTTAAAAAGTAAAACTGACCATCCTACCAATCCTAGACTTTGGCGATGTCATTTACAAAATAGCCTCCAATACCCTACTCAACAAATTGGATGCAGTCTATCACAGTGCAATCCGTTTTGTCACCAAAGCCCCATATACTACCCACCATTGCGACCTGTACGCTCTCGTTGGCTGGCCCTCGCTTCATACTCGTCGCCAAACCCACTGGATCCATGTCATCTACAAGACCCTGCTAGGTAAAGTCCCCCCTTATCTCAGCTCGCTGGTCACCATAGCATCTCCCACCTGTAGCACACGCTCCAGCAGGTATATCTCTCTAGTCACCCCCAAAACCAATTCTTTCTTTGGCCGCCTCTCCTTCCAGTTCTCTGCTGCCAATGACTGGAATGAACTACAAAAATCTCTGAAACTGGAAACACTTATCTCCCTCACTAGCTTTAAGCACCAACTATCAGAGCAGCTCACACATTACTGCACCTGTACATAGCCCACCTATCATTTAGCCCAAACAACTACCTCTTTCCCTACTGTATTTAATTAATTGATTTATTTTGCTCCTTTGCACCCCATTATTTTTATTTCTACTTTGCACATTCTTCCATTGCAAATCTACCATTCCAGTTTTTTACTTGCTATATTGTATTTACTTTGCCACCATGGGCTTTTTTGCCTTTACCTCCCTTATCTCACCTCATTTGCTCACATCGTATATAGACTTGTTTATACTGTATTATTGACTGTATGTTTGTTTTACTCCATGTGTAACTCTGTGTCGTTGTATGTGTCGAACTGCTTTGCTTTATCTTGGCCAGGTCGCAATTGTAAATGAGAACTTGTTCTCAACTTGCCTACCTGGTTAAATAAAGGTTAAATAAAATAATAAAAAGGCACAGTATCTGTGACCAACAGATGCATATCTGTATTACCAGTCATGTGAAATCCATAGATACATTTTTTAAAATAATAATACCATTTTTAAAAATACATAGATTAGGGCCTAATGAATATATTTAAAATGACTGATTCCCTTATTTGAACTGTATAGTTTCAGTATAGTTTTTGTTTTTCTAACGGGTTCATTCATTATTTTATTTCAGTTTATTGAATTGTTTTTTAAATGATATCGTTTTAGATTTAGTTTCACTTTTAGTTTACTGTAATAACTGACTCAAGTATGCTTGGTTTCCTCAGAGTTCATTGAAATGCAGTAGTACAGCTGTAGACATCCTCAGACAGAAGCCCTGGTTTTCTGACACTCAAATGATGTAGTTAATAGCATATATTTAGTACATTGATGAGGTGCTTGAAAAACGTCCCTGCCTCTACCCCTACACACGTTCATTCTAATTTGACAGACCTGACAATGATTTCTCTGCAGTTGTAGGCTACCTGTGTATGAGTGCCTCCCTCCAAATAGGCATACCCCTCCCCCTTGCTACTTTAGGAACTTGCACCCATTCATTCTGATTCATTAACATTCCTGCCACAGATTTCCACAAAGAACCGGAGTGGACGACAGAACAACAGGCACAGAAAAGAGGTAATGAAATATAGTGGACTGGACTAGAACAAGTTGATGAACAGAACATCACCGGCTGTTACGGTGTTGCAATAGAGATGCACACACACTATGATCTAAAGTTATGGTGCATCTCATGCCTCCAGCTTTTACTAGCCTACTGCATTGGAATGTGTTGTCAAATGAACTCAAATTGACTAATAGATCTACCTATTTCAACTAAATGTTGAATTAAACACATTCAGTCTGTGTCAGTATTGATCTGAGATGGTTATCTTTTGTTTTTAAACTTTGGTAAATTGAGGAGAACATGTGAAATGTGCTGTGTGGACTGTGGTTATGATGCAGTAGGTCACATTCTAACTAGCACATCAAAAAAACTTCTGAATCACATTACTCATTGCAGGGTTCACCACAGAAATAGCTAAATAGTAGGCTGTGATTTCTGTCACTTTTGTATGGCATTTTATTACCGTTTTTATGTCATCGTGAGTGGGTTTAATTTAGTATTTCTAAAGCATTCCAAATGTTAAAATCCAGGACAGTCGAGGCACATTTCATTTGATTTCAAGTGCTCATATTTAAAAGGGCAACAATCAGGTTTAGATCCATGATTCAATTGCAACAGTCTTTGTAGACAGGTAGTTGATAAAATATGTTCGGAATCCTGGCTCAAATAAAATAATCTTCCCCTTATCTGTTCTGATCAGTAAGCTTCCCTTATTTCCGTGTCGGCTAGTTTACCATGCTTACCTGTGCATGGAACGAAGAATGCTTACTATGTAACTGCCAAGTCGTAGTGCTTTGATGTGTGGCAAGGTGTACATCATGCTTTCTCACACTGGTAACACTGCTGACAACATAACTTTCATATTGTTAGGAGTAAATGTAAATGAGATGTTTTGTCTAACAAATATGGATATTGTTTTAGGACCACACACGTTTAAAGGAATGTTTTTGATGCTGTTGCCATCTTCCTGTTCATTATCGGAGGTTTTGTATTCTATGTTTTTATGTATTCTTATTGTAATGGGGTAATTTAACATCACTAAAGTTCGCATTTAGTTTAGACGGATCAACACAATGTTTAGCATATTCAGATTTTCTCTAATAAACATAACGTGTTCTATTTGTAACACTCAAGGGCTGTGTTTAGACAGACAGACAAATTCAGATCTTTTTTCCACTAATTGGTCTTTTGACCAATCATATCAGATCTTTTTCAGAGCTGATCTGATTGTTCAAAATACCAATTAGTGAAAAAAGATCCGAATTGCACGGCCGGTGTAAACACAGTTACGGTGTGAGTTGATGGTCACTCGACTTGAAGCAGAATGTTCTGGATTATTCTCATATCTGTTGATAGTGATTGATGCCAGACTGGGTGCACAAGGACACACGGATTATTCGCTGTTGTGTTGTATTGATGACATTCTGTGAACACTGTGATTCTGTAGCAGCTGACAAAGTCTCTTTTTCAAGAGAGCCCTGGGCAAGAAGTGGTGGATTTAAGGGAGTTCCCCCCACCATCCTGAAATTCAATTCTGTACATACATTTTTAGTCTCTTCAGTTGTAACCTAGTCATCTTACATTTCACAATGGCAAGGCATCTGGTTTCATGCGGTAAAATCTATTCAGATTTCTTCGAGTTTCACTTATTGCCGACCTGCTCAGACATGCCCCTGTGTGATCATAAGGTTCACATGAGCCTGATCGGAGGGCTTTCCACAGCACAGAATACCTTCACACTGCATGTGCCCCTCTCTTTAAAGGCTAACTTCATGGATTAACAGCTCATGCTTTAAATATTTTTTGATCAATAGATGGTCTAATGTCAATTTGCTTTACAATGTTGTAGAACGATTTAGAAATTCACCGACTCAGGTAGAATAGCTACGAGTCTGTAACTTGAAATGTGTATTTCACCATTTTGTTGTTCTTTAGGAACTGGGCACCCTGCCCTAGTTTCTTATCAACACCCCAGTAAAGAGAATAACAGCATGGATCTGCCTCAGCCTGTTAAACCATCTTTTAACCCTCTTTACAAAGTAACATTTTAATATTGTGAAGCTTTGTCTTGGTTTGGTAAAACCAGGATGCCAGTCCCCCATACTAAACCCCTGGTTGAAGTCTCCCCACTGTAAACCCCCTAGTGACAATGAACCCCCTCCTCCTCCTTCCTCTCCATCCCTGCTCCCACCCTGTGTATGGATGTGCCTGACACTGTCAGTTCTCCCGTATTGTATTGGAACGGAGGGTCTTATGGCGCAACTTCACTCTGAGGCCTCTTACAGAAACCCACAGGGTCGGCCATTGTCAGCTCTGTCAGCAGCCAGCCAGGCCGGCCCCCAACATAGAAGCTCTATTCAGGGATGTATTGAACAGGGATGGCCCTAATACTCACAGATATTCCCTCTTTATCCCTCACTCTCCCGTCCTTACTCTTTTCGTCTCTCTCTCCTCCTACACTGTGTAGGTTTAGAGTGGTGAGTCAGACCTCAGTAGAGTGGAACCCCTCTCCTCACATACAGAGCACAGAGCTGCCAGACAAGGTGTGCTCCAGGAGTGTTGCCCACCCCCCACACACTCCACCGCTCTATCCAAACCCTCTAGGACAGACAGGATCCCCACTCCTCTGGACAGGACCTCATTTTTGTTTACTGTGAATGAAGAGAAGAGATAAGGTGATGATGTCAGAGGACAGCTGTTGCCGAATATGCTGCAGGGGGGTGTATAGCTGCTACTGGAGGCACCCCAGTGAGAGGAAACGAAAAGTGAGTACTGTATGCCTAGAATTGTATTGTGTGTAGAATATACTGTAACTACAGGACATTCATGAAGACAATTATGATTTTTGGCACCAACTTCTCACTATCCTCACCTTTTGGTTTATGTACATTTGACATTTGACATTTGAATAATTTAGCAGATACTCTAATCCAGAGCGACCTATAATCAGTGTATTACTATGCACTGTAATTCCGTGTAGCTCAAATGTTGTTTTAGTGACTTCTCTCAGGTCAGAGCTACAGTTGGTCTACAAGGAAATGTTGTTTTAGTGACTTCTCTCAGGTCAGAGCTACAGTTGGTCTACAAGGAAATGTTGTTTTAGTGACTTCTCTCAGGTCAGAGCTACAGTTGGTCTGCAAGGAAATGTTGTTTTATTGACTTCTCTCAGGTCAGAGCTACAGTTGGTCTGCAAGGAAATGTTGTTTTAGTGACTTCTCTCAGGTCAGAGCTACAGTTGGTCTGCAAGGAAATGTTGTTTTATTGACTTCTCTCAGGTCAGAGCTACAGTTGGTCTGCAAGGAAATGTTGTTTTAGTGACTTCACTCAGGTCAGAGCTACAGTTGGTCTACCAGGAAATGTTGTTTTAGTGACTTCTCTCAGGTCAGAGCTACAGTTGGTCTGCAAGGAAATGTTGTTTTATTGACTTCTCTCAGGTCAGAGCTACAGTTGGTCTGCAAGGAAATGTTGTTTTAGTGACTTCACTCAGGTCAGAGCTACAGTTGGTCTACCAGGAAATGTTGTTTTAGTGACTTCTCTCAGGTCAGAGCTACAGTTGGTCTACCAGGAAATGTTGTTTTAGTGACTTCTCTCAGGTCAGAGCTACAGTTGGTCTACAAGGAAATGTTGTTTTAGTGACTTCTCTCAGGTCAGAGCTACAGTTGGTCTACCAGGAAATGTTGTTTTAGTGACTTCTCTCAGGTCAGAGCTACAGTTGGTCTACCAGGAAATGTTCACACTGCTTTGATATGTGTTGCAATAAAAATCATCATCGTCATCGTCACCCAGCAGTCACTGAGACACTGCCAAGGGAATTCAGCTTTGAATTTGCTTGCTCCTTCTCTGCAGTTCAATTTCTTGTACCTGCATTACCATGATTATAATGGATTAACATTCCATTGGGCAGCATTCAGTGGAAGCGTGAGGATTTTCTCCCTTTTATAAACTCATTGTGGTTGTATAATCGGAAGCCTTTATTCCAGTGAGGCCAGTGAGATGTGGATGGATGTTATTGGAGAGGCATCCATTCATTCAGACCTGTTGTGTAAATAAGGGCAGGATAATTGGGAGGGAGATTGCGATGCAGAGAAGAGTATGTGCATGTGTGCCAGGACTACTTTCTGAACTGAACAAACAAGCTCCTACAGGCTGGGTAAAAGCTTATCTGGGATAGATCAAGTGCTGAAAAAAAGTACCCAAATGTCATACTGGAATAAAAGTAAAGATACCTTAATAGAAAATGACTTGAGAAAAAGTTGAAGTCAACCAGTAAAATACTACTTGCGTAAAAGTCTAAAAGTAAATGTAATTGCTAAAGTATACTTAAGTATCAAAAGTAAAAGTATAAATCATTTCACATTCCTTATATTAAGCAAACCAGACAGCACCATTTACTTTTTATTTTAAAATGTACGGATATCTCGGGGCACACTCCAACACTCAGTTATCATTTAAAAACAAAGCATTTGTGTTTATTGAGTCCGCCACATCAGAGGCAATAGGGATGACCGGGAATGTTCTCTTGATAAGTGCCATTTTCCAGTCAAAATGTAACAAGTACTTTTGGGTGTCAGGGAAAATGTATGGAGTAAAATGTACATAATTTTCTTTAGGAATGTAATGAATTAAAAGTAAAAGTTGGCAAAAATATAAATAATAAACTACAGATACCCCCCAAAAATGACTTAAGTCATTCTTTAAAGTATTTTTACTTAAGTACTTTACACCACTGGACAGAAGTGAAAAGGGGACAAACCATTAGTGTCTTAGGTGTCTTACGTGTGTGTGTGTTTGGACACAATTAAGGGTGGGTGGATGCTGTTGTTTTTGATTCCTTTTATGGATGAACGGAGTAGCAGGCGAAACCAAACATGAAGAGGCATTGGCTCCAACAGCCCTGAGGGAGCTAACCGCTGAGCCCTTCAGATGCACACGCACATGCACACACACACACACACGCACACAAACATGCACACAAACACGCACACACACAAACATGCACACAAACACACACACACACACACTCACATGCACACACACACACTCACATGCACACACACACCAATGCACATACACACACACACACTTACATGCACACAAACATGCACACAAACACACACACACACACTCACATGCACACACACACCAATGCACATGCACACACAACACACTTGTTAATCAGAAGTGCAATAACACTCAGAAAATATGTATTTGTAAAACATAGCTAGGGGTTATATGTACACGATTATTTTAATCATTTTCAAATGAACCCCGGAGATCAATCAAATTCATTGGATGCAAGTCCTGCAAACAGTTTCCGACTGTTGAAACAAACCATTTGCATACTTTTTATTTCATTCTGGAAGTTAAATGTCTTCCTGACAAAGAAGTTTAGTAATGAGATCTTCCAATGTCAGTAGAAATGAGAACGGGTTTAGGGCCCCAGGAGTAATTGTTGACTCTCCTTGCTACAGTGCTCCCGCTGCAGGTTGTCAGTCCTTACCGCTGTGTCCCTCCTCACTCTGTTCTGGATGTACGTCTGTCTGATGGCCTTCAATGACCGCGAGGATGTTAACTGGTGAGCTTGGTCATACACTCTGTGTGTGCATGTGTGCACATACAGCTGCAGACACAAACGCAAACAAACACACACACGCACACACTGACAGCGATGGACTCAAAACCCTGTGATCTGCCCTCAATTGTCCCGTACCAGGAAGGCCTTTTCCATTCTGAAACTGTGGGTGAACTGGTTCATGGTGCTAATCATCATCTCTGCTGTATTGACCATCTACTGCACCCTATTACTGGTGAGAGACACAATTCACACACCTGTCAATGTATTTACGGTATGTCGTTGACATCAGCTGAGTTGTAATGACTGTACAATTGCAGGTCTTTGCGCTGTTCCAACTTGCCTTGAAAGAGCCTTTGGACTTACACTGTCTGCACAAGGTATTAGGAACATTCTTTGTTTCCGAGAATGTTTCCCTTTACATGTTATTTAAGAAGTGCACAGCTATAGTGGAATAACATGAATGGCAATAGCATGGCTGATTAAGAATAGTAAGTCACTTCAGGTGTAGCTTAAGTATTGACATGTGTTGACTGCATTATATTGTGTTGTGGTTTGCTCTGCCCAGTTGTTCCTGTTTTTAGGTGTGGCCTTCATCACCCTGGGCATTGCTGGAATAAGTCTACAGTGGAAAGAAGAGTGGCACACTGTTCTTCTGTCACTGCAGGTATAGTAGGGCCAGTGTACAGCACCATGGAAGTGTGTGTGTGTGTGTGTGTGTGTGTGTGTGTGTGTGTGTGTGTGTGTGTGTGTGTGTGTGTGTGTGTGTGTGTGTGTGTGTGTGTGTGTGTGTGTGTGTGTGTGTGTGTGTGTGTGTGTGTGTGTGTGTGTGTGTTCGAGCTAGAGTGAGGTGTGGAGTAAGCCTGTGTATTTAGGGTCAGTGCTTTGCCAGCAGTATGCAGCTCCCTGCTGTGTGTAATACACTGTATGTAACGTTGATCTCCCTCAGGCCACGGCGCCATTCCTACAGATGGGAGGGGTTGGAGCCCTGACCCTGGTCAGCTGGCTGGTGTTCCAGGGCTTCCATAGATCCCGCAGAGTAGGTCAGTGCTGAACTTGTCCAATGAAAATACCAAAATACTCACCGTGACATCAATAATATAAGATGTACAGTACACACCTATAGATATGAATTCAATATTGATAGAATATAATTGAGTTCTGTGAACCCTGGAACAATTTCAAATCCGTTGACTATCTTCTTTCCTTGCCTTTTTGCATTCACAGCAATAGTTAAAGTATGACTGATTCGTTCGTTAACTTGTGTCTGTCAGCCTCTAAGATCCTCATCATGGTAGTGTTTGCTGGCGTGTCAGTGGCAATGTTCCTCAGCCCACTCTTCATCCAATCCCCTTGTCTGGTGGACGAGAAACAGCTGCCCCCTAAACCTGCCCTCTTTGGTCATCGCGGAGCACCAATGGTGAGGAAGTGCCCACTTAATTTATCATACTGTGGTTCTATGGTCTCAATATTAAAGTGCAAGGCTGGGAAATGCTAAGCACCTAAAGGTGATTGGCTACCGTAGTCATACAGTGGATACGACTTGATTACAGAGCTAGAAGACCATCATCCAAAAATGGCTTATGTGTGACACTTTTACTGTTGACATAAATTCCATAATCATCCCTTATGATTCAGTATATATATGAACCAGAGGGCTGAAGCTTGAATTGCTGTCCAGTCATGTGATGGCACCACAAGGCATGTGGCTCTGCCCCCATTACCTTGCTCCAGTCCTCTCCACTATCGCCACCGTAGGCCCACTCAGCTCAGCTGTGACATATGCAGCATGGCTCAGTGTTCACACAGAGTCAGGGTAGTCACCCGAGTGTTTCTCACCCATCTGTCCTCGCTCTCTGTGTTTTCAGCTGGCCCCAGAGAACACCATGATGTCGTTCAGGAAGAGTGTGGGGTGCAACGTGACCGCCTTTGAGACGGACGTGCAGCTCAGGTACCCGGGGGACTAGGGAGGCTTCCTGTACATAGACGTGGCAGAGACGGATCAAAAGTGCACTGCTGTTTCAAATTGTTTTCAGTTTAATAATAAGGATGCATGGGATTTATATAGCGCTTTTTCAAAGACCCAAAGAGGCAGTTTATTGACGTTTCTTTCTCCTCCAGTAAGGACAGAGTACCTTACCTGATGCACGACAACGGCAACCATTTCCTGAGGAGGACTACAGATGTTCTACAGAAGTTCCCTGGGAAAGACTTGAACCACAGCACAAACCTCACCTGGGAGGAGCTACAGGAATTAAACACTGGTGATTGGTTCCTGAAGGTAAGGGTGATATCCAATTTCATCAGCCTCCCTTGTATTTTGTAGTGGGGCGTCAGGTAGCCTTGAGGTCAAAGCGTTGGGCCAGTAACCGAGAGATCGCTGGTTTGAATACCGGAGCCTACAGGATGAGAAATGTGCCCCTGAGCAAGGCAGATACACTAATTGCTCCAGGGATGCTGTACAATGGTGACCCTGGCTGTGACCCCAATCCCTGCAGATGTCTCAAGGGGGAGTTGGGATATTAAAGAAACACGTTTCCATTACACAGTATAAGCACCCCCCAAATTATTATTAGTTGGAAATCATTTCCGCTTAGTTGAACTATAACAACTCATTGAGTAGTGTCACGCCCTGGTCGAAGTATTTTGTGTTTATCTTTATGTATTGGGTCAGGCCAGGGTGTGGCATGGGGTTTTTGTATTGTGGTGTGTTTTGTCTTGGGGTTTTGGTGTGTATATATTGGGATTGTAGCTAGTGGGGTGATCTAGCAATGTCTATGGCTGTCTGGGGTGATTCTCAATCAGAGGCAGGTGTTTATGGTTGTCTCTGATTGGGAACCATATTTAGGCAGCCATATTCTTTGAGTTTGTCGTGGGTGATTGTCCTTAGTGTCCTTGATCCTGTCTGTGTTAGTTTTCACTAGTATAGGCTGTTTCGGTTTTCGTTACGTTCTTTGTTTTGTAGTGTTTGTATTTTAGATTCGTGTTACGTTTTTTTTGTTCATTAAGCATGGATCGCAATCTATACGCTGCGTTTTGGTCCGACTCTCCTTCACCACACCTAGAAAACTGTTACAGAATCACCCACCACAACCGGACCAAGCAGCGTGTCAACAGGCAGGAGCCACAGGAGAGGCAACAGAGGCAGCAGCAGCAGGAGCAGCAGCAACTACAGTGGGAGAGGCTGCACTACTTGGAGAAATGGATTTGGGAGGAGATTCTAGATGAGAAAGGACCCTGGGAACAGCCTGGAGATTATTGTCGCCCCAAAGCCGAGCTGGAGGCAGCAAAAGCAGAGAGGCGGCATTATGAGGAGCTAGCACGGCAGAGCGGATGGAAGCCCGAGAGTCAGCCCCCAAAATGTTTTTTTGGGGGGGCTCACAGGGGGTATGGCTATGCCATGTAGGAGATCGGCGCAAACTCCCTGTGCTTACCCGGGGGGCTAGAGAGACCGGGCAGGCACTGTGTTATGCAGTGGTGCGCACGGTGTCCCCAGTGCGGGTGCATAGCCCGGTGCGGTATATTCCAGAGCCAGGTAAGGTTGGGCAGGCTCGGTGCTCAAGAGCTCCAGTGCGCCTGCACAGTCCGGTCTATCCAGTACCACCTCCACACCCCAGCCCTCCGGTAGCAGCTCTCCGCACCAGGCTTCCTGTGCGTGTCCTCGGTCCGGGACCACCAGTACCAGCACCACGCATCAGGCCTACAGTGCGCCTCGCCTCTCCAGCACTGCTGGAGTCTCCTGCCTGTTCAGCGCAGCTAGAGCTGTCAGTCTGCATGGAGCAGCCAGAGCTGTCAGTCTGCATGGAGCAGCCAGAGCTGTCAGTCTGCATGGAGCAGCCAGAGCTGTCAGTCTGCAAGGAGCTGTCAGTCTGCAAGGAGCTGTCAGTCTGCACGGAGCTGCCAGTCTGCAAGGAGCTGCCAGTCTGCAAGGAGCTATCAGTCTGCAAGGAGCTGTCAGCCTGCATGGAGCAGCCAGAGCTGTCAGCCTGCATGGAGCAGCCAGAGCTGTCAGCCTGCATGGAGCAGCCAGAGCTGTCAGTCTGCATGGAGCAGCCAGAGCTGTCAGTCTGCAAGGAGCTGCCAGTCTGCAAGGAGCTGCCAGTCTGCAAGGAGCTGCCAGCCTGCATGGAGCAGCCAGAGCTGCCAGCCTGCATGGAGCAGTCAGAGCTGTCAGTCTGCATGAAGCTGCCAGTCTGCAAGGAGCTGTCAGTCTGCACGGAGCTGTCAGCCTGCATGGAGCAGCAAGAGCTGCCAGCCTGTATGGAGCAGCCAGAGCTGCCAGTCTGCATGAACCAGCCAGAGCTGCTAGTCTGCAAGGAGCTGCCAGTCTGCAAGGAGCTGCCAGTCTGCAAGGTGCTGTCAGCCTGCATGGAGCAGCAAGAGCTGCCAGCCTGTATGGAGCAGCAAGAGCTGTCAGTCTGCATGAAGCAGCCAGAGCTGCTAGTCTGCAAGGTGCTGCCAGCCTGCATGGAGCAGTCAGAGCTGTCAGTCTGCATGAAGCAGCCACAGCTGTCAGTCTGCAAGGAGCTGCCAGTCTGCAAGGAGCTGCCAGTCTGCAAGGAGCTGCCAGTCTGCAAGGAGCTGCCAGTCTGCAAGGAGCTGCCAGCCTGCAAGGAGCAGTCAGAGCTGTCAGCCTGCATGGAGCAGCCAGAGCTGTTAGCCTGCATGGAGAAGCCAGAGCTGTCAGTCTGCATGGAGCAGCCAGAGCTGTCAGTCTGCATGGAGCAGCCAGAGCTGCCAGTCTGCAAGGAGCTGCCAGTCTGCAAGGTGCTGCCAGCCTGCATGGAGCAGCCAGAGCTGCCAGCCTGCATGGAGCAGTCAGAGCTGTCAGTCTGCATGAAGCAGCCAGAGCTGCCAGTCTGCAAGGAGCTGTCAGTCTGCACGGAGCTGTCAGCCTGCATGGAGCAGCAAGAGCTGCCAGCCTGTATGGAGCAGCCAGAGCTGCCAGTCTACATGGAGCAGCAAGAGCTGTCAGTCTGCATGAAGCAGCCAGAGCTGCTAGTCTGCAAGGAGCTGCCAGTCTGCAAGGTGCTGTCAGTCTGCAAGGAGATGTCAGCCTGCATGGAACAGCAAGAGCTGCCAGCCTGTATGGAGCAGCCAGAGCTGCCAGTCTACATGGAGCAGCAAGAGCTGTCAGTCTGCATGAAGCAGCCGGAGATGCTAGTCTGCAAGGTGCTGCCAGCCTGCATGGAGCAGTCAGAGCTGTCAGTCTGCATGAAGCAGCCACAGCTGCCAGTCTGCAAGGAGCTGCCAGTCTGCAAGGAGCTGCCAGTCTGCAAGGAGCTGCCAGTCTGCAAGGTGCTGCCAGCCTGCATGGAGCAGTCAGAGCTGTCAGTCTGCATGAAGCAGCCAGAGCTGCCAGTCTGCAAAGTGCTGTCAGTCTGCAAGGAGCCGTCAGTCTGCAAGGAGCTGCCAGTCGGCCAGGATCTGCCAGTCGGCCAGGATTCGCCAGAACTTCCAGTCGGCCAGGATCTGCCAGTCAGCCAGGATCTTCCAGATCTGCCAGTCAACCAGAATCTTCCAGATCTGCCAGTCAACCAGACTCTTCCAGATCTGCCAGGATCTGCCAGTCGGCCAGGATCCGCCAGTCGGCCAGGATCCGCCAGTCGGCCAGGATCTGCTGAGACCACAAGCCAGCCAGGATCTGGTAGATCTATCTATCTACCTGCCTGAGCTTCCTCTCACTCCCGAGCTTTCTCTCACTCCCGAGCTTTCTCTCACTCCCGAGCTTTCTCTCACTCCCGAGCTTTCTCTCACTCCCGAGCTGTCCTTCAGTCCCGATCTGCTCCTCAGTCCAGTGGGGTTCTGGGTGAGGACTACTAGGCCATGGTCGGCGGTTGGGTGGACTATCCAGGGACGCGAGGAGAGGGGACTAAGACATTGACTGAGTGGGGTCCACGTCCCGCACCGGAGCTGCCACCATGGACAGACGCCCACCCGGACCCTCCCTATTTTTTTGAGGTTCGTTCGGGAGTCCGCACCTTAGGGGGGGGTCTGTCACGCCCTGGTCGAAGTATTTTGTGTTTATCTTTATGTATTCGGTCAGGCCAGGGTGTGGCATGGGGTTTTGTATTGTGGTGTGTTTTGTCTTGGGGTTTTGGTGTGTATATATTGGGATTGTAGCTAGTGGGGTGATCGAGCAAAGTCTATGGCTGTCTGGAGTGGTTCTCAATCAGAGGCAGGTGTTTATCGTTGTCTCTGATTGGGAACCATATTTAGGCAGCCATATTCTTTGAGTTTGTTGTGGGTGATTGTCCTTAGTGTCCTTGTTCCTGTCTGTGTTAGTTTTCACTAGTCTAGGCTGTTTCGGTTTTCGTTACGTTCTTTGTTTTGTAGTGTTTATTTTAGATTCGTGTTACGTTTTTTTTGTTCATTAAACATGGATCGCAATCTATATGCTGCGTTTTGGTCCGACTCTCCTTCACCACACCTAGAAAACCGTTACAACTAGGGGCGTCAGGTAGCCTAGTGTTTAGAGCATTGGGCGAGTAACCGAAAGGTTGCTCGATCGAATCCCCGAGCTGGCGAGGTAAAAATCTGTTGTTCTGCCCCTGAACAAGGCAGTTAACCCACTGTTCCTAGGCCATCATTGTAAATAAGAATTTGTTCTTAACAGACTTGCCTAGTTAAATAAAGGTTAAATTAAAAAAAGAATTGACATAATGACATATGTACTACGGATATCTCACTTTCAGACAGATCCATTCCGTTCAGTGTCCCAGCTCTCAGAACAGGAGAAGAAGACAGCTGGGAACCAGAGTGTTCCCTCCCTTCTGCAGCTGCTTCACCTGGCCAAGACTCATAACACCTCTGTCATCTTTGACTTGAAGAATGACAACAACAATGACACTAATGACACTGTGAAAACCATCCTCAACTCTGGCATCCCCCACGACAAGGTTAGGGGAATGTCTATCAGTGTCACTACTTCACCAGTTCTGTGTAGTTATACTCTTATTACAGTTGTTTGACAGTGTGTTTCTCCTCTCTCTAGATCCTCTGGCTTCCCCCCACACATAGGGAGGATGTGAAGAAGGTTGCACCAGGATTCAAACAGGTTTACAACAATGTGCTTGATATGAACCGTGATGGAGCAGATCATCTGAATGTCAAGTACAGTGCGTTGAGCTTCCAAGAGATCGGGTCAGTAGCCTACCTCAAAGCGCCCACGCTTTTCTCAGAGCTGTGGCCAAATAAACCTTCATCCCAAAACCACATTCTACCTGTCTGCTGACAGCTGCAGGTGTACTGGTTTCATAATTACAAGTGTTTATGTTGGCGTGCGGAGACAAGGAAATGGCACTATCTTAGACTGAGATACGCACAATGCCTCAGGGGGGAATGAGATTCAAATCATGTTTGCGCACAGGTGGATTTCGAATGGCTGAGAGCCCAGTAGTGAAAGTTCCTCATGGGGTGATTAGTTTCTGTTGATTTAGTGAAATGAATGGGAAAGTGTTGTCTGAACAAGCATGATGTTTCCTTTAATGGTATGACATCTTACAGTATGATTAGCCACTCCTGTCTGTAGTCTTTAACAGGTGTCATGTTTGCTGAAGTAACTCTGTCTAAGCTGAACTCCTCCTACTGATTATATGTTGCTGATCTGAGCCAGCTCTTTCACCTAATCTTTTCATTCGCTACTGAATTTGTGTTTGTGTGAGACAGGGAGCTTCGGAAAAGGAACGTTTCAGTGAACCTGTGGGTGGTGAATGAACCATGGCTCTTCTCTTTAATGTGGTGCTCGGGGGCCAGCTCTGTGACCACCAACGCCTGCTCTGTCCTACAGGACAAGAACCAGCCTGACTGGACAATGGTGAGGGACCAACATCAAACCCCATCTTCTTCACTCTCCCATAGTCACTCCCTCTTCAAAGGTCAAACCGATCACCCCACCCAGACATTGTAATTTTCACAAAGTCAACGTTGCTTTTAAACATTAGTTAACATATACAGTTGAAGTCGGAAGTTTACATACACTTAGGTTGGTCAGAAGTTTACATGCACTACTTTGTGCATCACACAAGTAATTTTTCAAACAATTGTTTACAGACAGATTATTTCACTTATAATTCACTGTATCACAATTCCAGTGGGTCAGAGGTTTATATACACTAAGTTGACTGTGCCTTTAAATAGCTTGGAAAATTCCAGAAAATGATGTCATGGCTTTAGAAGCTTCTGATAGGCTAATTGGCATCATTTGAGTCAATTGGAGGTGAACCTGTAGATGTATTTCAAGGCCTACCTTCCAACTCACTGCCTCTTTGCTTGATATTATGGGAAAATCAAAAGAAATCAGCCAAGACTTCAGAAAAAAATTGTAGACCTCCACAAATCTGGTTCATCCTTGGGAGTAATTTCCAAACGCCTGAAGGTACCACGTTCATCTGTACAAACAATAGTACACAAGTATAAACACCATGGGACCACGCAGCTGTCATACCGCTCAGGGAGGAGATGTGTTCTGTCTCCTAGAGATGAACGTACTTTGGTGCAAAAAGTGCAAATAAATCCCAGAACAACAGCAAAGGACCTTGTGAAGATGCTGGATGAAACAGGTACAAATGTATCTACGTATATCCATAGTAAAACATGTCCTATATTGACATAACCTGAAAGGCCGCTCAGCTAGGATGAAGCCACTGCTCCAAAACCATTAAAAAAGTCAGACTACGTTTGCAGCTGCACATGGGGACAAAGATCGTACTTTTTGGAGGAATGTCCTCTGGTCTGATGAAACAAATAGAACTGTTTGGCCGTAATGACCATCGTTATGTTTGGAGAAAAAAGGGGGAGGCTTACAAGTCGAAGAACACCATCGCAACTCTGAAGCACGGGGGTGGCATCATCATGTTGTGGGGGTGCTTTGCTGCAGGAGGGACTGGTGTACTTCACAAAATAGATGGCATCATGAGGGAGGAAATTATGTGGATATATTGAAGCAACATCTCAAGACATCAGTCTAAAGCTTGGTCGCAAATGGGTCTTCCAAATGGACAATGACCCCAAGCATACTTCCAAAGTTGTGGCAAATTGGCTTAAGGACAACAAAGTCAAGGTATTGGAGTGGCCATCACAAAGCCCTGATCTCAATCCTATAGAAAATATGTGGGCAGAACTGAAAAACCGTGTGCGAGCAAGGAGGCCTACAAACCTGATTCAGGTACATCAACTCTGTCAGGAGGATTGGCCAAAAATTCACCTAACTTATTGTGGGAAGCTTGTGGAAGGCTTCCCGAAACGCTTGACCCAAGTTAAACAATTTAAAGGTAATGCTACCAAATACTAATTGAGTGTATGTAAACTTCTGACCCACTGGGAATGTGATGAAATAAATAAAAGCTGAATTGTATATGTAAAATTCTGACTTCAACTGTATCATGATATCCATGTGTAGAATTGAATTTGACATTTTCTTACATGTTTTTCATCTTGTGCGCCATCTATGGGTCGTATAAATGTACCTACTCGGTTTGCTGGTACGTATTTTATGTGTCTGTGTGTTTCAGGGACGTGATACATACAGATATATATGGATCACATTGGACCTGGGGTCATTGCTCATAATGTTCGCACTCTTCATCTTAAAGAGGTGAGTAGCACACTAGTATTGCTTGTAAAAGACAATGGAAACAGTCTAGAATTTTAGGACTTGATTTGTTCCCTTTAGTTTTCTGCTTTGAAAAAGGTGCTGTCTCAGTCATCCAATGCCATTGGATGGGTTTTGCTAGTAGACATTGATAATCAATATAATCAACATGAAAAAATTCAAATTTATTTCCTTTTTTAGCAAAAGTTTACAGTAATTCAGTACGGTACTAACTACTAAGATAATTGCTATCTGCAATGCCTTCAGAAAGTATTCATACCCCTTGATTTATTCGACATTTTGTTGTGTTACAGCCTGAATTTGATTAAATATATTATTTTATCACCCATCTACACACAATAACCCATAATGACAAAACATGTTTTTTGTAATGTTTGCACATTTATAGAAACTGAAATACAGAATTATCTAATATACATAAGTATTTATACCCCTGAGTCAATACTTTGTAGAAGAACCTTTGGCAGCGATTACAGCTGTGAGTCTTTCTGGGTCTCTAAGAGCTTTCCACACTTGGATTGTGCAACATTTGTCCATTATTCCTTTCGAAATTCTTCAAGCTCTTTTTTTAAATTGGATGTTGATCATTGCTGGACAAGAATTTTCAGGTCTTACCAGTAGATTTAAGTCAACTTTAATTCGGGCCACTCAGGAAAATTCACTTTGTTCTTGGTAAGCAACTCCAGTGTAGATGTGTCCTTGTGGTTTAGGTTATTGTTATACTGAATGGTGAATTCATCTTCCAGTGTCGGGTGTAAAGCAGACTGAACCAGGTTTTCCTGAAGGATTTTTCCTGTACATAGCTCCATTCGGTTTATTTTTTATCCTGAAACTCCTCAGTACTTAAAGATTACAAGCATACCCATAACATGATGCAGCCGCCACTATGCTTGAAAATATGAAGAGTGGTAATCAGTAATATGTTGTATTGGATTTGCCCCAAATATGACACTTTGTACTCAGGACAAAAAGTAAATTGCTTTGCCACATTTTTTGCAGTATTATTTGAATGCCTTGTTACAAACAGGATGCATGTTTTGGAATATTTCGTATTATGTACTTTTCACTCTGTCAATTAGGTTAGTATTGTGGAGTAACTACAATGTTGTTGATCCATCCTCAATTTTTCCTATCACTGTTTTTTTAAAGTCACCATTGGCCTCATGGTGAAATCCCTGAGTGGTTTCCTTCCTCTCAGGCAACTGAGTTAGGTGTAATAATTAACTTCACCATGCTCAAAGGGCTGATCAATGTCTGTTTTTTAAATATATTTTTTTAAATTTCCCATCTATCAATGGGTGCCCTTCTTTGTGAGGCATTGGAAAACCTCTCTGGTCTTTGTGGTTGAATCTTTGTTTGTAATTCACTGCTTGACTGAGGGACTTTTACAATTATCTGTATGTGTAGGGTACAGAGATGAGGTTGTCGTTCAAAAATAATTTTAAACACTATTATTGAACACAGATTGAGGGCATGCAACTTATTATGAAACTGGTTAAGTACATTTTTAAACGTTGAATACTTATTGACTCAAGACATTTCAGCTTGAAAGTATTAATTTGTAAAAACAAGCTAACAAAAAAAATCCACTTTGACATTATGGGGTATTGTGTGTAGGCCAGTGATTAAAATAAAATCTAAATGTAATCCATTTTAAATTCAGGCTGTAACACAACAAAATGTAAGGGGTGTGAATACATTCTAAAGGCACTGTATCTTGAATGATGAATTGGACTGATAAATAAGGATTATACCATGCTCTCTTACCATAATACATTTCATTCTTGTGTTGGTGTAAATAATGTAATTTGTAGTGTTTCGGTTGCATTAATGACATGCAAAGAAAATAACTGCTGTATTTGTGCTTATCTTAAACTAGGACACAAGAGCATCATATAAAGAGACATTCTATAATGAGGAAGTGGAATAATGGTTTGTGTCTGATTATCTCTAGAAGAAAAGAGCTGCACACATGTTCTGCTTTGGAATCAAGAGAGCTATCTTCCTTCTTACCATCTGAATAGTTCAGCTTGGATCCAGAAATCCATCCCACCCCACCCTACTGTCTGAATAGTTCAGCCTAGATCCAGAAATCCATCCCACCCCACCCTACTGTCTGAATAGTTCAGCCTGGATCCAGAAATCCATCCCACCCCACCCTACTGTCTGAATAGTTCAGCCTGGATCCAGAAATCCATCCCACCCCACCCTACTGTCTGAATAGCTCAGCCTGGATCCAGAAATCCATCCCACCCTACTGTCTGAATGACTCAGCCTGGATCCAGAAATCCATCCCACCCCACCCCACCCTACTGTCTGAATGGCTCAGCCTTGAATCAGGAAGTAATTGGGCTAATTGAAAAGACAGTATATATAAAAATGTGTGGATCACATGCGTAAAGTACATTTTACATTCATTATGAGAATTTATGAGCAAAGGTGAAAATACCACATAGGTTGCCACAAGGATGGCCATTCAAGAAGTCATTTAATTGTCATTTTATTTCAATATATTTTAGATGCTTTTTGTGACCATTTGTAAATAGTGTTTTCTTATAGAAAATGTTTGCGTGACACTGTATTTGTAAAAAAATATATATATTTATTTGTTCACTGTATACATTAAGTTTACGTCTTATTTGGAAACTACTGGTGTTGGGTTCACTGATAAATGTCAGCACTATTTCCACTGGGGATTACATTCTGAATGAGAGATTTACAAAATGATCACAAATCATCTTATAGCCTATTTTTTTAAAATAAAATGTTAACTGGATTTGACGCCTGTCTGTGTGTGAACGCGCCCGTGTGTGTACGCGCCCGTGCTTGAGTGAGTAGTTGTGTGCGTGAGGGACAGAGCGTGTGTTTCAGAAAATTACATGTCATGATTTATTTGTGTGTGAATAAAAACATTTGAATGTGTTGGGTTCAGTTGCTGCAGATGCTGGTCCTTGGCAATATGAAAGTCTCTTCTCCAACCATTAGATGGCAGGAGTAACCAGGTTTTTGTGCGATGGTCAAGTGTCAAACTATTGAATATTTTTGGTTGGCTATTTTAAAAAGTTGGAATTTAAAGTAATTGTTCCTAGGTGATACTGATGATAGTAATCAGGTGGTGGATATGAAGACGATGATTATGATGATAATAATAGTAATTGAGTTAATTTGTAAAGCACTTTTCTCACACCAAGGGGCAAAAAAATAAATATATTTGAAATAATAAAAATGATAAAAACAATCCAGAACATAGAACACAGGCAACAAACAAAGTTATATACAGGTGTCATCAGATCCGGAGGACATGAGAACAGAATTAGCAGAGATGAATGATGGAAATTATGATTTTAGTCCATGAAAATTATCCCACAAAAACCTGGATGTATTTTTGAATGACAAGGAATGTGTCGGTGCTGGGCTGCCTATAGACCCACATCCCCATGGGTGGGCTACAGACTCATTCATATACAGTGATCACATGTTTAGGCGAGGGGCCGAGGCCACGACAGTGGCGCATAAACACTTTCACTATTTCAACAGAATTCCCGGGAACTTCACATGAAATAAATTCTTCTCGTGCCGAGTGCCCTGCTGCTGCTACGGTTAAAGTAACATTTCAGTGTAGAGCGAATTTGGGATTGTCTGTTTTGGTGGTTGCGTTTATAACTGCGGGATTACAGCTGTTTTGGTGAAGAGTAACGGTACAACATTCAACGCCGAATTTCAACTTGTTACTTCTGGTTTGTGGGTTAGTTTTCGCCTTGCCTCGAAAAGTAGTTCTCAAAATATTTTCAACACACCATGGTCCACAAGTATGGTAAGTGCCTACATAATGTTTCTCAGGAATTTAGAGGAAAAGTTTTAAACTAAAAGTTTATTCGAGGCCGTTTTTAGACAGCTTATTCGCTGTTATAGTTGTTAAAGTAATGACACGTCGAAAATAGCAACTACAATGTAGGTTTTCCGTGGTTTTGCCAACTATGAAGCATGAACAGAATGAACTAGTGCATTTTTGGAAGAAACTTGAAATCTTCTAAGCGAAAACAGGAAGTATGTTTCCATGAACTCATATATAGGCTACTGCCATGGAGCACTTTCACACTGCCAAGGGAAGTAATTCAGTTTACTCATAATAAACTTTGTGGTTGTAGTAAGGGAGGGTGGGTCATCTCAATGCTGTTAATTAGGTTACCTACACCTCCCACCTGGCTTCAGCAAACAGCTGTGCACCCTCATGCAATGTTTTTTATTTATTTTTTAATTTTTTATTTTACCTTTATTTAACCTTTATTTAACCAGGCAAGTCAGTTAAGAACACATTCTTATTTTCAATGACGGCCTGGGAACAGTGGGTTAACTGCCTGTTCAGGGGCAGAACGACAGATTTGTACCTTGTCAGCTCAGGGGTTTGAACTCGCAACCTTCCGGTTACTAGTCCAACGCTCTAGCCACTAGGCTACGCTCCTAGATGTAAACAGCAGGGGTACTCAAATACTATACTGAACAAAATTCAGAACGCAACGTGTAAAGTGTTGGTCCTATGTTTCATGAGCTGAAATAAAAGATCCCAAAAATGTTCCATAATGCCCAAAAATATTATTTATTTTAACATTTTTGCATAAATTTGTTTAGTGACCATTTCTCCATTGGCAAAAAAAATCTATCCACCTGACAGGTGTGGCATATCAAGAATCTGATTAAACAGCATGATCATGACAAAGATTCACCTTGTGGGCAATAAAAGGCCACTCTAAAATGTGCAGTTTTGTCACACAACACAATGACACCGATGTCTCAAGTTTTGAGGGAGCATGCAATTGGCATGCTGACTGCAGGTATGTCCGCCAGAGCTGTTGCCAGAGAATTTAAATGTTAATTTCTCTACCATAAGCTGCCTCTAATGTCATTTTGGAGAATTTGGCAGTACGTTCAACCAGCCTCATAACCACAGACCACGATTAACCACGTGAGTCCAGAACCTCCATATCCGGCTTCTTCACCTGCGGGATCGTCTGAGACCAGCCACCCGGACACCTGAGGAGTATTTTTGTCTGTATTAAAGCCATTTTGTGGGTAAAAACTAATTCTGATTGGCTGGGCCTGGCTCCCCAGTGCGCCCTTGCTCAGTCATGTGAAATCCATAGATTAGGGCCTAATGAATTTATTTCAATTGACTGATTTCCTCAAATGAACTGCAACTGTAACTCAGTAAAATCGTGGAAGTTGTTGCATGTTGCGTTTATATTTTTGTTCAGTTCAGTATATTTGAGAAGGTCCGGTCACATACATTTCTTAAGTAGCTAAGGTCCGGATGGATAATGTCATTTATCGGCGTAGGTACAAACCCACAGCTCGCAACCCATGTGACCCCAAACTGTTCACATCCCTCTTGTTGGCAGAGGGAAAAATTTGCCGTTTTAAAGCTAATTTCCTGCAATTCTACATATTTTCCATGTGCTATGTTTCTTCATATGATACCAGGAGTTGAATCCCGACCAAATTCACCAAATATCAATATATATTGACCCACCTATTGAGTATAGCTGCTATATAGTATAGAGTATGGCTGCTATACAGTATAGAGTATGACTGCTATACAGTATAGAGTATGGCTGGTATACAGTATAGAGTAGGCATACTATACTCTAGTTCTGATAGTACTCCCCTTTCCTGCCCATAGCAGCACTAAAAGTCAGACAAACTCTTGAGCAATGAACAAAACCAACTCGATCCTAAATTGCATAGTAGCCTATCACAAGTGTGCCTCTAAACCCTCATTTTAGGAATTTCCTACTGTTTCACGTACACTTAGACTTGTGTTATGCTAATGGTGGAATAATATTGCCAAATGTTTGAAGGACCATAATGGTAATGTGCACTGCACTGCACATCTGATCAGTTTCTTAACTTTTTATCACTACGACTGGCTCTGTGAGGGTGTTAACATGAAGCATCCATGTTGTCAGACACAGAGAGGGCAGTGGGTCTGCTGAGACAATACCAGGATAGTCTGACCAGGCCAGAGGAGCAAGCCCTGAAGACCAGCGTGGGGAAGGTCTCCGCCATCTTCGGAAGCCAACTGTTTCACGCCCTACTTGGTAAGACGAGGAAAATACGCACATGCTTTCACTATTATTATTTTATGAATAAAGAAGTCTCAGTCCAACCAGACAGCTAGTGCAGTGTTTCCCATCCCTAGTCTTCGAGTACACCAAACAGTATACATCTTTCATTACAGCCGTGGACAAACACACCTCATTCAGCTCATTGAGGGCTTGACGATTAGTTGACAAGTTGAATCAGGTGTACTTGTCCAGGGTTATAATAAAAATATGTACTGTTGGGAGTACTGGAGGACCAGAGTTTGGAAACACTCAACTAGTGCGTTTAGTTTCAAGAAAATGAGCAACGACTCACTAGTTGTTTTTGTGTGGAGGGTTGTTCTTGACCAGAGCTAAAAGACATAGATGGCACAGTCAGGTTATATTCATTTTTGTGGGAAGAGCCTAAACGTTTTTCAGTGAAGTCCCATGAAAGAGGCCTTTCAGTTCAACTCACAAAAGGTTTTGCTGTATAACCCCCCTTCCTCTCTAATGTACTCGGATGGTAATGAAATCCTATTAAACATGCCCGTGACACTGTCTATGGGCTGATCACAAGCCGGCCCTCTCAGAGAGCTCAACGTTTTACCAGAGGCTCACATTTCTTTACCTTGTGAAAGAGTTACACACATTTTTTCAACTTGCACATCAGTCAGTATTTGCACTGTGCCATCTTATCCTGCCTTGGTCAGGATCATCTCATAGGAAGACTTCCTAGATGTGGTTCATTCGCAACAGCCAAAACACTGCTGTATGAGCTGTAATAACAGGGTGTTGTTACCAGTCCAGAATAGATTATTGCAATACCATGAATGTGCATGACCTCACCACCTTGACAGTATCATTGCTTAACTGGAACCATGAACTAAACTGACTCTTGAGTGTATTGCAACGATACCTTAATAAGCAGTTACGGCACCAAATCAGCTCCTGTGAAACTATATTTCACTTTAGTCTTTTTACCCTGCAAAGGAGACAAATTAGTTCCATTTAATCAATGGCTGAGTGGCCCCTCTAATTATCATGGCCATTCCCAAATGATGCTACCCTGTGGGTCTGCTGATTCGGCTGCTCTACCCAGAAATCTGGAGCCTCCATGGGGGATGGGGGTCCATGGAGCAGGGGGGAGGACTGAAGAAGAGGGTAGACTGAGGAGGCTGTCCACTATGACCAGTGGTCTCTCCAGACGTGGATGCCTGCCTGTCCAAACTCGCTGAACAGATGCGTTGATAATAATGTGCTATTAGCGAAACTGTTTCTGCGGTCTAACTAGAAAATGATGTGTTAATCCCAACACAGAAAAGACCAGATATAGTGATCTATCTGTCAGCCTGTTCATGTGGTCAATATCTCCAGTATTCAAAGGATGGCTTTGTAAACCACATATGACTATCCCAACAGTTTATGTCTGATTTATTAAAGAGGTTGCCTCCACATCAAAAGAGTAGACTGGGGTACAGCGAGGGGGTTTAGGATTCCGAATCAGGATTCCAAGCATTCCACTCCAAAGAGTCTGGATCCCGGGGCAGGAATGTGCAGCCATAGTCTGGGGCTGGGGGTACGGTAGAGTAGAGAGAGTACTGTAGAAAAAAACAGCTCATGGCTGCCTTTGCCCGCGCCATCCTCACCCTCTGTTTCTCCTGGCCTGAGTTCAGCCTGAGGATACAGCCGAGAGAGTCTGTGGGTGCGAGAGAGAATCTTAGACGCAGGGGCAGAGTGGGGTCAAATGAGGCCCGGTTTTTCTCCTCAACATGTGGTTTTAATCATCAGCCCAGGCACAGGGGAGGTGCTGAACGTTTACACAGCTAACGGGAACACAGGGTTATTCAAACATTACTCACCGCATTAGCCTCCCAGATGCTCTCTGCTGTTTTCCTTCAGGCCGGAGGTTTGTTTGCTACTGTCACTACTGTACATTTGTACAGTACCTATTTAAATAGAGGTCGATGGACTTTGTTTAGGCTACTTGTTGTAGTGGGGTTGTTGTAGTGGGATTGTTGTAGTGGTGAAGCTATTTTTGCACTGACTGTATTTTTGTTGTTGCCAATGTATCGCTATCGGTATGCTCTGTCACAGTGGGAAAATGTGTAAATGAACAGTATTGGCACTGTGTCAAACAAGGTATTATGAAAGTGAATGAAAACTGGCATGACTGATGTAAAGAAATGTTCATCAGTTCAGCTGTGGGCAGCATTGTACAGTATTTGAGTATTTGATGTGTGAATGAATGGGAGTGCCCTTGCTTGTGATGCACTGTGGGAAGTTGGAGCACTGAGCGCTTGATTGGATGTTTTGCATGGTTGCACAATCATGAACAAAGGTCGCCTTAACTGCGGACTCATCTCTTTGTTCCCCGACATGCAAACATGCAGGAAGAGGTCGTGGCTAGAGGGGGGGGGGCACACACAAACACCCACCCAACCACGCACATACACACCCACACACAACACTCCCACAACTTAGTCCATAAGTAGTGGAGCAGGATATTATTGTAGGGTAGGAGAGGAGGGAGGGGTGGAATTGTATGCTCCTTTACCTCTGACCCAATTTTGTTAGATTCTAATGAGCAGAGTGTCTGTCTGTCTGTTGCTCATTGTCATCCCATGGAAAGCACTCAGGGCCACATTATTTTCAGGCTGATTCACCCAGAGCTGGCTATGAGTGGAGAGATGTCTCCAGTACACTTGAATAGGTCTACCGGATATACGTAGAGGCGGGTCTAACATGGGTGTATGCACACACACACACACACACACACACACACACACACACACACACACACACACACACACACACACACACACACACACACACACACACACACACACACACACACACACACACACACACACACACACACACACACACACACACACATACAAAGCCCACAGTGTCATTTGTAGAACAGAGAGAAGTAACAGCTGGAGACATTATAGACTGACTGAGGCACACATTCTAACCAGGACATCCCAAAACGGATCCACAGTGCTGAACAGAGATCTGTGAGAGACGGCCTGTGAAAGAGGTAACCAGGATAAAACAGGGTTTGTATTTTCTGTTCCGTGGCCAGGAATTGATGTGGTCTTCGAGGGTTGGAAAATGTTTTGGAAAGCTGGAGAAAGAGGAAGCTGCAGCCTCTGAGGTTTCATCTGACTCTGGGTTTTGGGAAAACATTGCACCTCTTCACAGCTCTGAACACACTGTTCTCTGTTGATAATGCACCTTTTTTAAGGGTTTGCCGTGTGATAATGGTTTCATATAAGTGGTGGTTAGTGCAAAGTAATTTCACATAAATTGAACAATTTACATGAGCGATATGCAGTAATATATTTATCTCAATTATTTTGTTTTACTATCAGGGCAAGTTATATGTTTGCATTATTTGTACAATGCTTACAACAAAGCTAAATACTACATTGTAAAATCATAGGACTAAATCATTGTGTGTGTGTGTGTGTGCCTCTCAAACCAGCTGGGCAGCAAAAATCTCTGCTTCTACTCCTACACAGTCAGACACTCTTACACAGTGATGATTCACATGCCCCCTTCTTCCACTTTTGTTCCCACTGTTGGGACACACACACACACACACACACACACACACACACACACACACACACACACACACACACACACACACACACACACACACACACACACACACACACACACACACACACACACACACACACACACACACACACACACACACACACACACACACACACACACACACACACACACACACACATTGGTACATACAGTGCCTTCACTCCTTTAGCTCTAGTTCACAGAAATCACACACATATTTGTACACAATACATATTTATACATTTCAAGTTATTGTTGATCTTCTTTCTACACATTGTTTCTGTCCATGTGTCCTGACATTGAAGCTAACAAAGTTGTAGCAGGAGCTCTTATGAGAACAGCGATCTCTTTATGTCAACAGTTCAGCAAGGGGGCCAGTGTGTGACATCAGCAACAATGTCTCCCCGCATTCTCATCAAGTGGCTGCCAGTCAATAGGTGACCACAGGACACAGCAGCTAAATGACCCGAAAGGTGATGAAGGGAGAGGAGAGGGAGGAGAGAGAGGTGGTAGCAGAGGGGAAGGGAGGAGAAGGAGGAGAGGGGAAGGGAGGGGAGGGAGGAGAAGGGGGAGAGAGAGGAATGGGGAGGAAAGGAGGGCGAAATGAGGAGAGGGAAGAGAGGAAGGGGGAGTGTTTTAGAAACTCAATTAAAGAAGGTGGATGAGTTGAGGAAATGAAGGCAATGGTCATGGTAGGAGAGTAAGCAGGATTTGGGAGGGTGAGAAGTTTTGGGCTGGCAGTGAGGGAGGCCTGCGGTACAGAGCTGGCCACAGTGGAACACAGCATGGCCTAGTGGTGATGGAGTGAGAGGAAGTGACACAGAACAGGAGTTTTTCCTGATCTGACTAACATCTAGGTATAGGCACCAATGACCTCAGGGGGTCTATGGACATCACAGACAGTCCAACATCTTCATGCCATACCATTCGTGCAGATGGGGTATTTGTGGAGAAATCTCTACTTCTCCCATCTAATTTAGTCAACTCAATTCCGTAGGAGGCAGAGTGCTGATCTTTATTAGACCATACAAAAGATGACTTGTTGTTGAAGTTGGGGCAGATTGGACATTGAGCAGACAGGATTTGAGTCATACAACAACATTTAGAAAAGTTTTAGACAAAAACATAAATGAGAAATAGTGAAGAGATGTCCCACCCATACAGAGAACCACACTGAAGGAAACAAACTCTTTTGGGGGGAGGGGGGGTTGTCTTTCAAGTACTCACATCTGAGGAGACAATGGCCTTTATTTCGATAACTTGGTGTTTATTCAATTCCTTGCAGATATCCAAGAATGTTACGAGGTGACCCTGCAACTGAACACAACCCAGAACGCAGTGAAGGAGGCCAGTGCTGAGGATGCGGGGGAGGTGAGAAACTTCGAGAAAGTCCTGCTCCACTTTCTCAGTCAACTTGTACACAATGTAAAAATCTGTTAACCAGATTTTTAAAAATCCCTTTAAAAATGCTCTACACATCTTGCATAATGCACAAAAGATTTTAGCGATCCTTGCTAATGTGAGCCAACTCTATTGGTGCTATGCGTAGGGTGTTTACCTTTCACTCCAGCAACCCAGATTCGCTCCCCTGTCCCGCCATTTTCTACACTTGGTGTCAGAAGTGGAGAGAGAGAGAAAGTAGTAGTCTGGGAGAGAGACAGACAGAGAGAGAGAGACAGAGAGAGAAAGTGACAGACAGAGAGACAGACAGAGAGAGAGAGAGAGAGTGACTGAGTGATATGCAGAGACAGACAGACAGACAGACAGACAGACAGACAGACAGACAGACAGACAGACAGACAGACAGACAGAGAGAGAGAGAGAGACAGAGAGAGACAGACAGAAAGAGAGAGAGAGAGAGAAAGTGACAGACAGAGAGACAGACAGAGAGAGAGAGAGAGAGAGTGACTGAGTGATATGCAGAGACAGACAGACAGACAGACAGACAGACAGACAGACAGACAGACAGACAGAGAGAGAGAGAGAGAGAGAGAGAGAGAAAGTAGTGATTGTCTGGGAGTGATGGAGGAAGACAGACATCACAGCATTAGTCAGTTCAACAGTGGTAACACCATGTGCTCATCAGTGGGCTGCTGATGACGATGTCACACGATGACGATGTCACACAGACCTTTCATTACAAGTGTTTGCAATTGCATCACATGGTCACCACCGGTAATATTTATAGACCAGCTCAGGAAAAATAAACACTGAGAAGTTTGGTAGAAAGTAATTCAATTCAAAGCAGGAGAGCATAAAACACAAACTTTCTAGTAGGGTGTACACTTCAGTAAATACAGGCCATTTACTCTAGACAACTGCCTGTGAATCAAGGCCCTATGTATCTGCTCTAAAGTAGTACCTTGTTGTGATTGATGTTGTAATGGTCCCTGAATGGGAGGTGACACCTGATTTCATATCACCTGAATGATTCAATATTGCCTCATAACTTTGTTCCAGCTAAGTCAAAATGTTAATGAAATTGATCCTTGGCTGATTTCTATGGCCCATTAAGGGAACACTTTTTGGCCTGGCTTTAGTACTGGGATTATGAAATACTACGGTCTCGTATTACACAGTGTGCGTGTGTGTGTGTGTGTGTGTGTGTGTGTGTGTGTGTGTGTGTGTGTGTGTGTGTGTGTGTGTGTGTGTGTGTGTGTGTGTGTGTGTGTGTGTGTGTGTGTGTGTGTGCACAAGCGCTCGTGCATCCGCTACAACCGCTTTTTCACCTGCTTTAAGTGAAGTGGTTTTTAATGTAATATTGATAGTCCATAATAAATCAATCCAGGACATCCGATAGAAATCTCGTTTACCTGGCATGTTCATTCTGCCAAAATTGGGTCTTATATCCCGTCATGATTTAACCAGCCCCCAAAACAATCAAGTAATGGCAATGTTTTTTTAAATCCATGCATTAATAGCATTACGTATGGTCAGTCAAATAGGGAATGTGCAATAAACATGTCAGTAATCGCTTACCATATTGAATTGAATGGACGAGTTAACGCAGAAGATTGTGTTGTACAGTTCATGGCTGCTACACGTATCTTAGTGTGTGACATGACATAAATAGGAGCCAAGCCTGGAGAAAGGAACCTGATTCCTTTGTTGAAGGTGTGAATGCTTCTAGAAAGATTCCAGTCACAGTACTTCAATGTATTTGTTGGCTCTAGGGATTCCTATATGTACCTTCTAGTTTAAACTATTCAACCTTAGTAGTATTGCACTGTCATGAACCAATCATTTCCCTGACATAATCAGATTTTCGTTCATTCAATGAATTACAGTCAGATTTAATGCTCACGTGACAGATATCATTTTTCAAATCCCTCATCTTATTGGCCCATGTCAAACACACACTGTGGTCACACGTTACATCACGTCAAAGGCTTTAACCAAAGACCTAGTGCCCCACCCACCTTTCCTCTGATACACCCTGGTGCTGCTTACAACTACATCAGCCACACAAGGGCCCCAGCCCTCCCTCCCTGCATTACAGCTGGTCACCATGCCCAACCCCGGCCCATACTCAACACCAGCCCCATCCCTAGCCTCAGACCCATCCCTCAGCCCAATCCCTCAGCCTAATCCCCAGCCTCAGCCTCAGCCCCATCCCTCAGCCCAATCCCCAGCCTCAGCCCCATCCCTCAGTGCCATCCCTAGCCTAGGACCTATCCCTCAGCCTCAGACCCAGCCTCAGCCCCATCCCTCAGCCCAATCCCCAGCCTCAGCCCCATCCCTCAGTGCCATCCCTAGCCTAGGACCTATCCCTCAGCCTCAGACCCAGCCTCAGCCCCATCCCTCAGCCCAATCCCCAGCCTCAGCCCCATCCCTCAGCCCTATCCCTATCCTCAGCCCCATCTATAGCCTTAGCCCCATCCCTCAGCCAAATCCCCAGCCTCAGCCCCATCCATCAGCCCCATCTCTCAGCCCCATCTCTCAGCCCCATCCCTAGCCTCAGCCCCATCCCTCAGCCCAATCCTCAGCCCCATCCCTCAGCCCAAACCCCAGCCTCAGCCCCATCCCTCAGCCCCATCCCTAGCCTCAGACCCATCCCTAGCCTCAGCCCCATCCCTCAGCCTTAGCCCGTCTCAGCCTCAGCCCCATCCCTCAGCCCCATCCCTCAGCCCAATCCCCAGCCTCAGCCCCATCCCTCAGCCCAATCCCCAGCCTCAGCCCCATCCCTAGCCTCAGCCCCATCCCTATCCTCAGCCCCATCCCTAGCCTTAGCCCCATCCTTCAGCCCCATCCCTCAGCCCCATCCCTCAGCCCAATCCCCAGCCTCAGCCCCATCCCTCAGCCTAATCCCCAGCCTCAGCCCCATCCCTAGCCTCAGCCCCATCTTTATCCTCAGCCACATCCCTAGCCTTAGCCCCATCCTTCAGCCCCATCCCTCAGCCCAATACTCAGCCTCAGCCCCATCCATCAGTCCCATCTCTCAGCCCCATCCCTAGCCCCAGCCTCAGCCCCATCCCTCAGCCCCAACTCTAGCCTCAGCCCCATCCCTAACCTCAGGCCTGGCCAGTGTGGGCCAGCAGCAGTAGACGTAGCAGTGGGGACTAGTGAATGGGACAGCTCAGCTCAGTGGCTGGTCAGTGAGGAGGCCCTAGCAGTGGGGGCTAGTGAATGGGACGGCTCAGATCAGTGGCTGGTCAGTGAGGAAGCCCTAGCAGTGGGGGCTAGTGAATGGGACGGCTCAGATCAGTGGCTGGTCAGTGAGGAGGCCCTAGCAGTGGGGGCTAGTGAATGGGATGGCTCAGATCAGTGGCTGGTCAGTGAGGAAGCCCTTGCAGTGGAGGCCAGTTAATGGGACAGCTCAGTTCAGTGGTTGGCCAGTGAGGAGGCCCTCATCAGCATTCCAGGCATGCTGTCACCTGAGTGGAGGATGGGAGGGACATTAAATGAGTCTGCAAATTCACTGATTTGGTGCAGTGAGGCAGGTTAGGGGGAGAATAGCTTCTGTAGAAATGGAATGAAGGAAGCTGGCTAAAGAGAGTTCTGATGTAAGAGTGGAATATATTAGGTTATCTGACTACATTTAATATTATAGAAATACCATGTGGAATCAAGTATTATGCATTAAGCTGACTAAGAGCAATACATGGTCATGGGAAGTGAATGCAAAACACAAGTATTATTTAATAACTTTGTAAAATTCACATACAAGGTATAAATCTTAAGTTACAAGGTAATACTGACATTAACAAAGCTTCATTCTAGGCATTTAGATCCTAAGGTTAACTTACAGGACAAAGAGGCCTAGAAGCCTAGGAAATATTAAAATATCATACAACCATTCTCTAATGGACTGGATACAGGATAAGAGAGAAGACAATAGACCATTCTCTAATGGGCTGGATACAGGATAAGAGAGAGGACAACAGACCATTCTCTAATGGGCTGGATACAGGATAAGAGAGAGGACAACATACCATTCTCTAATGGGCTGGATACAGGATAAGAGAGAGGACAACAGACCATTCTCTAATGGGTTGGATATAGGATAAGAGAGAGGACAACAGACCATTCTCTAATGGGCTGGATATAGGATAAGAGAGGGGACAACAGACCATTCTCTAATGGGCTGGATACAGGATAAGAGAGAGTACAACAGACCATTCTCTAATGGGCTGGATATAGGATAAGAGAGAGGACAACATACCATTCTCTAATGGACTGGATATAGGATAAGAGAGAGGACAGCAGACCATTCTCTAATGGACTGGATACAGGATAAGAGAGAGGACAGCAGACTATTAGAGAATGGGCTGGATACAGGGTAAGAGAGAGGACAACAGACCATTCTCTAATGGACTGGATACAGGATAAGAGAGAGGACAACAGACCATTCTCTAATGGGCTGGATACAGGATAAGAGAGAGGACAACAGACCATTCTCTAATGGGCTGGATACAGGATAAGAGAGAGGACAACAGACCATTCCATTTCTACCAGATCTGACTTGTTTGTATACAAAATCAACTGGTGACCAGTCCTCGGGCCAAACCAAAAGTAGTAAAACTAATATATCGAACCAGCCAACCTCTAGGAAGGGGTCACGTCTATTTGTGATGACCTGCAGGGTAGGCTTGTTACCATAGAGACAAGACAGCATTCCTGAGAAGACGATTGCATATTGCATACAGTATCATCAGAGTTCACTCTGAAGAACTACAAGTAAACACAGAGATCACCCATCCATATAGATGACATCAAAGTAATCCTCAGAGAACAAGTTTCAGATAGATACCAGACATGGCAGCAATAGTGTTATTATAACACACATTTCTGTAGTCAATTCTCTGGTTACTGTTGGAGGGAGAGAGCGATACATTTTGACCCCTCAGAGGGGGGCAGTGAGTACTGGCCCTTAAATCAATGTCCTTTGTGTCTTCCTTGTGTTCCTGGGCTGTTTGCCATGCAGCCCCAGGTGACAGAGAGCACAAAGAGGGGAGGGGGCTGCATTTGTGTGTGTGTTTGCCTGTGTGTGATGAGTGACCTGCTAGTGCTGCCGAGGCCATCCTCCTAGCGGCCACCATTGGACTGAGAGGGCAGGGGGCACCCTTGACCCTGCCGGTGTCAGTTGACCTGCCTGTCAGCACTGCCATGTGGGAACAGAGCCGTGTGATTGACGCTCACAGCAAAGCTCACTTATCATCTCACCGATAACATATTCAGAAGCATGCAGCGACTCAGATACATGTTTTGTTAAAGTAGCCAACCGCAATGACAGTTTACAAGCATTCATTTGAAATATGATACAACTGTCTGTATGTCATGCTTTTTACGGGATGAGGGATGTGTTTAACTCAAGCTCTTGCTCAAGTGGGTGTGGTTGAGGTCAAGTAGCCTGCATGCTTCTGTTAGTGTGGTGTCTATATTACACACATCAGCCTCGTGTTAAGGGTAAGATCAGGACACACTTTCACTTCTGCTGGGAGGACAAAGAAGCGCTGGAGCCTTGATCATCAGGATAGTAATCAATCCAATTTGGTTCCGAGCCTTTTGTGACCTTGGCCTACTCTGAACGCTGCCCTCTGTTGTCTGTTAAGGGTCTGTGCGGGTTAAGCTGTGGCCACAGCAGCTCACAGGTAGGCTAAGCCTCTGTGTCAGATTTAATGTTGAATGACGTGGTGTGTAAGAATCAATAGCTGCCAACATCCTCATATCCTTTTATACAGTTACAGTCTGTATATTTATATATATATATATATATATATATATATATAGTCTTTAGGCTACCAGCCTGCTACCAGCCTGTCCTGCATTAGCCTGGAGCACACACACCAAGGAATGAAGGTTCCTCGGGAGAGGGGATGGTTCTATGTGGAACCATACTGACCCAAAGAAGCCTTTGAGCCCTTCAATGGATCTTTGCAGTTCAGAAAAGGGTTCTTTCCTCTTTTAGTGATAATGTAGGGGCAGCGGCTCATTCGAATATTATGGGGTGTGGTTTGCGCACAGCTCTTTTTGTGCAACTGTGAGTGAGCGTGTCATTCCAATAGATCTAATATGTTGTGTTATGCCATTACATGTTAAATATGACTATGGCCAGTGACGGTGTCTTGTGAAAGACTCATTGAGCATCAGTTGAGAACTATTGTCTGAATCAGTGGTGCTCGTTTCTCTCCCCAGAGGCCCCAAGTTGTTCCATAGCAAGAACAACTGATTCAATTTGTCAATTAACACAATAATAAAACCTATAGAATTTTAAACAATATACTATTGCTAACCAGGAGAAGTAAGCCTGTCTCATTCTTCAAAAGGTTCTTTGTAGAATTTTTGAGATTGAGAATGGTTCTATACAGAACCTTTCTCCATTAAGGTTCTATAAAGAACCATTCAAAGGGTTTTAATGATAGTGGAACCCCTTTTGGAGCTATATAGAACCTGGTGTAATAGTTCTTTATAGAACCTTAGGAAAGGGCTCTTTTATAGCACCATAACAGTTCCATTTAGAACCATAGGAGCATGGTTCTTTATAGAACCTTCAAAAAAGGGTTCAGTACAGCATCAAAAAGGGATCCGATATGGTCACAATCCAAATAACCCTTATTTGACACAAATTGAACCATTTGTTTTTAGTGTGTAGGAATTACTCCTGTCATGTTTGTCATGTTCAACAGATCTTTGATAGACTGGTCCGTCCAGTTTATACTGTGGCTTTACTCCATTTGTTCTACTGGGCCCCGGTGACTGTTTTCACAACAAATATCAGTCAGTCAATGGTCGTTAGCAGAGAGGCAGGCGGAAAGAGTGCCCAGCCACTATATTACTCATAGCTACCCATAAACGTTGTCCATAAAAAGGTCCATAAACGTTGACTCTTTACTGGTTTTACTGTATTGGACTCTTCTCTGGCAGTGAACACTGTGTAAATATTCATCTAGCAACGCTCATCCAAATTGTTCAAAGGTTTTTAAAACTATTCTAATAAATGCAGCAATTGGATATTGGATGAAGATACTCCAAATGTTTTGAATTGTTGTAATCAGAGATTGTCTTAATTATAGCAGATAAAACATTTTACTGGCACAGAGTTCAGGGATTTTGCTGGGAATTCAGGTATTCAATTTATTGTCCAAGACACCTTTTTTGTTGTTGTTGATTTCACTCATGTATAAATGTGCTTATTGTATCAGGTATTTAAAAATATACATTTTGTGTTAAAATAAAGAAAATGATAGGTGCCTCATTTGCATAAACATGCCAACTGTATTTACATATATGAATAAAGTAACATAAATGAGTGGAACAGGGCTGCAACCACCAAACACCTGCTCTGTCTACCCTACCTGTACTCACCTGCTCTGTCAACCCTACCTGCACTCACCTGCTCTGTCTACCCTACCTGCACTCACCTGCTCTGTCTACCCTACCTGCACTCACATGCTCTGTCAACCCTACCTGCACTCACCTGCTCTGTCTACCCTACCTGCACTCACATGCTCTGTCTACCCTACCTGCACTCACCTGCTCTGTCAACCCTACCTGCACTCACCTGCTCTGTCTACCCTACCTGCACTCACCTGCTCTGTCTACCCTACCTGCACTCACCTGCTCTGTCTACCCTACCTGCACTCACCTGCTCTGTCTACCCTACCTGCACTCACCTGCTCTGTCTACCCTACCTGCACTCACCTGCTCTGTCTACCCTACCTGTATTCACCTGCTCTGTCTAGACCTACCTGTACTCAGCTGCTGTCTACCCTACCTGTACTCACCTGCTCTGTCTAGACCTACCTGTATTCACCTGCTCTGTCTAGACCTACCTGCCCTCACCTGCTCTGTCTAGACCTACCTGCCCTCACCTGCTCTGTCTAGACCTACCTGTATTCACCTGCTCTGTCTAGACCTACCTGTATTCACCTGCTCTGTCTAGACCTACCTGCCCTCACCTGCTCTGTCTAGACCTACCTGTACTCACCTGCTCTGTCTAGACCTACCTGTACTCACCTGCTCTTTCTAGACCTACCTGTACTCACCTGCTCTGTCTAGGCCTACCTATATTCACCTGCCCTGTCTAGACCTACCTGTACTCACCTGCTCTTTCTAGACCTACCTGTACTCACCTGCTCTGTCTAGACCTACCTGTATTCACCTGCTCTGTCTAGACCTACCTGTACTCACCTGCTCTGTCTAGGCCTACCTGTACTCACCTGCTCTGTCTAGGCCTACCTGTATTCACCTGCTCTCTCTAGACCTACCTGTACTCACCTGCTCTTTCTAGACCTATCTGTACTCACCTGCTCTGTCTAGGCCTACCCGCACTCACCTGCTCTGTCTAGGCCTACCTGTATTCACCTGCTCTCTCTAGACCTACCTGTACTCACCTGCTCTTTCTAGACCTATCTGTACTCACCTGCTCTGTCTAGGCCTACCCGCACTCATCTGCTCTGTCTAGGCCTACCTGTATTCACCTGCTCTGTCTACCCTACCTGTATTCTACTGCTCTGTCTACCCTACCTGTACTCACCTGCTCTGTCTACCCTACCTGTATTCACCAGCTCTGTCTACCCTACCTGCACTCACCTGCTCTGTCTACCCTACCTGTATTCACCAGCTCTGTCTACCCTACCTGCACTCACCTGCTCCTTCTATACCTACCTGTACTCACCTGCTCTGTCTAGACCTACCTGTACTCACCTGCTCTGTCTAGGTCTACCTGTACTCACCTGCTCTGTCTAGGCCTACCTGTACTCACCTGCTCTGTCTAGGTCTACCTGTACTCACCTGCTCTGTCTAGGCCTACCTGTACTCACCTGCTCTGTCTAGGCCTACCTGTACTCACCTGCTCTGTCTAGGCCTACCCGTACTCACCTGCTCTGTCTAGGCCTACCTGTACTCACCTGCTCTGTCTAGGCCTACCTGTACTCACCTGCTCTGTCTAGGCCTACCTGTACTCACCTGCTCTGTCTAGGCCTACCTGTACTCACCTGCTCTGTCTAGGCCTACCCGTACTCACCTGCTCTGTCTAGGCCTACCCGCACTCACCTGCTCTGTCTAGGCCTACCCGCACTCACCTGCTCTGTCTAGGCCTATCTGTACTCACCTGCTCTGTCTAGGCCTACCTGTACTCACCTGCTCTGTCTAGGCCTACCTGTACTCACCTGCCCTGTCTTTACTGCCTCATTAATTAAATTATGTCAATAGCAGGATTCCCTCGGTTTAAAGATCAACACGCTTGGCTCTAGATTAAACCGAGCTATACATACTTTACATTGTTTGCATGAGCAGACATAATATCACTTACTGAGTGTTCATTTTCGTAATCTAATTTTGTAAACATTTAAACTATATTAAATGAATACTCTATTTCAATTCCACATAAAATTAACTACCATCAAAATAAAAGTATCTTTCTTGTGATGTAAGTGTTGTGACGGTGCGTTAAATCCCTGACGAAGGTTTAGCGTTCTTGTTGAATCAACGATAAGACAATGTATTCCATGGATCCCATTTCCACCATTACCGGAATGTGCTTGAAAGGTCATTACAAACATTTCCACGGTCATAACGTTAATTGGAAAAAACGTCAGGCACAAGCAAGTATGAAAGAGTCGCAGGAGTCAAATGAAAGCAATCAATCCAGCGACCATTTAAGTGACAAATTGATTTTTCACCCCAAAACACAGGAAATAGATGGCTGAAAAAAGACAGCTCCTCGGGTGGGCGGGGCATGTGTGTTGCTATATTAATCAGGTATTGATCCATTCCGTCCCGTCCTTCCTACAGAACTCTGAGGAGGAGGGAGTGTCGCGGGTACGAGTGACCAGCAGGAGGAACCCTCAGAAGGTGGAGCATGTGTTGGGGCTGGTGAGCCGCTACCACATCGAGACGCCTAAGGTCAGTCACCCAGGGTCACCCATGGGTCAAATGAACGCTCCATAACGTAAAGGAGCCCAATCAGAGTGTCTCTCTCACACTCCTGTTCCAGCTTGCTCAGTGAAGCGTCACATGGGTGCCCTTTCGTTATTTTTTTCATTAAGCTCAATGACCTTTTTGAACATTTTAATAATCAGAGAAGGATGTCACAGCTCCTGCATCACACGGAATCACAGACAAATCCCAGAGACTCAAATCAGTGATATCAGTTGTCATGACCACAGCCTTTAGTACAATTTATCATATTGTTGATATGAGAATAGTTTCAATTGTTGTAGATTTTGCTGGTGTGGGTTTCTGAAATTCCACCTCTATTTTTCAATTAGATATTTGTGGAGATGGAGGCTGTAAAATTGCTTAGTTTGGGTTCATTATGTCAGATAAGGAAGTGGCAAGCATGTTGACAGCCGTTTCAACTTCATATGTAAACACTGGGCAGATGATGGGGCCTGGTACTTCATGGTATTTAGCTTCTTCTAATTTGGTAAACTGTCATACTTTCGAATATCTGTAAAAATATGTTTTGAGACGATATGTAAATGATGTAAATCATGAATGTATGATGAATCATCAAAGATCAAAAATATCTTTATACCACAGGAGGTTGGTAGTGCCTTAATTGGGGAGGACAGGCTCGTGGTAATGACTGGAGAGGAATTAGTGGAATGGTATCAAATACATCAAACATGGTTCCCAGGGACAGGGAGCGGGAGGGAGGCCTCCTGTCCATGTTCCCTAGTACAACAGTACAGTACCATGGAAGGCCTTGTTTTCACATGCCTTCCCAATCACAACACGCCCAGCGGCACACGGCAGCATAATACCCACAGGCGCTGGCTTTTCAGCTGAGCCGAGAACTAGTGCATGGGGCGGGGGCGTTAGGAGAGAGGTTCGGGGGGTAGAGGGTAGGGGGCTGCTGCCTGGGTTGAGGCACGGTGGTACAGGATCACTGTGATCTATAGTAATGTAATATCAGCATAAAAGCACAGTGACAGTACAGTTTGACTCAATGGTGCTCAGTGAATAGCTGGGCTGGATAATATGGAGCTGGGTGGGTAGTGCTGAGTTCCTCTCTCATGGAGGGAGGGAGCCGAGGAGGCGGCGGGGGAGGGATGAGTGAGCGAGGGAGAAATATAGGGAGAAAGAGAGCGTGGGGGAGGATGGAGAGAGTTAGGCGGCAGAGAAGCGAGGGCCGGTGCAGTGCAACGCGCAGTCAGAGCTGGAACGAACACCCAGAGCTCAGCCTTCATTGGGTTGCCATGGTAACCACATTCCTCCCCCTGCCTGCATCCCTACAGACAGTTCTGACTCTCTCTCTCTCTCTCGCTCTCTTTCTCTCCATTTTTCATTCCTTCTTTTGCATCTCTCTTTTATTCCCAGTCACATTTCCAGCCGTACTATACACACACTCATTCGTACATCCTCAAATGATGCTGTATTTAGCATAGATCATGTGATTTAAATACATTGCTTCACTGCAGGAATTAAATGTGTAAATAAACTGGCGTGATTATGCAGTCTCATGCACACATTTGTCTTTATTCTCTCGCTATCTCTCTCTCCCGCTCTCTGTCTCTCTCTCTGTCTCTCTCTCTCTGTCCACCACTATACCTTACCTATCCAACACCCCTCCACCACTACACCTTATCTATCCAACACCCGTCCACCACTACACCTTACCTATCCAACACCCCTCCACCACTACACCTTACCTATCCAACACCCCTCCACCACTACACCTTACCTATCCAACACCCCTCCACCACTACACCTTACCTATCCAACACCCCTCCACCACTACACCTTACCTATCCAACACCCCTCCACCACTACACCTTATCTATCCAACACCCCTCCACCACTATACCTTACCTATCCAACACCCCTCCACCACTATACCTTACCTATCCAACACCCCTCCACCACTATACCTTATCTATCCAACACCCCTCCACCACTATACCTTACCTATCTAACACCCCTCCACCACTATACCTTACCTATCCAACACCCTCCACCACTATACCTTACCTATCCAACACCCCTCCACCACTATACCTTACCTATCCAACACCCCTCCACCACTACACCTTATCTATCCAACACCCCTCCACCACTATACCTTATCTATCCAACACCCCTCCACCACTACACCTTATCTATCCAACACCCCTCCACCACTACACCTTACCTATCCAACACCCCTCCACCACTATACCTTATCTATCCAACACCCCTCCACCACTACACCTTACCTATCCAACACCCCTCCACCACTACACCTTACCTATCCAACACCCCTCCACCACTACACCTTATCTATCCAACACCCCTCCACCACTACACCTTATCTATCCAACACCCCTCCACCACTACACCTTATCTATCCAACACCCCTCCACCACTACACCTTACCTATCCAACACCCCTCCACCACTACACCTTATCTATCCAACACCCCTCCACCACTACACCTTACCTATCCAACACCCCTCCACCACTACACCTTACCTATCCAACACCCCTCCACCACTACACCTTACCTATCCAACACCCCTCCACCACTACACCTTATCTATCCAACACCCCTCCACCACTATACCTTACCTATCCAACACCCCTCCACCACTATACCTTACCTATCCAACACCCCTCCAACACTATACCTTACCTATCCAACACCCCTCCACCACTATACCTTACCTATCCAACACCCCTCCACCACTATACCTTATCTATCCAACACCCCTCCACCACTATACCTTACCTATCCAACACCCCTCCACCACTATACCTTATCTATCCAACACCCCTCCACCACTATACCTTACCTATCCAACACCCCTCCACCACTATACCTTACCTATCCAACACCCCTCCACCACTACACCTTATCTATCCAACACCCCTCCACCACTACACCTTATCTATTCAACACCCCTCCACCACTACACCTTATCTATCCAACACCCCTCCACCACTACACCTTACCTATCCAACACCCCTCCACCACTATACCTTACCTATCCAACACCCCTCCACCACTATACCTTACCTATCCAACACCCCTCCACCACTATACCTTACCTATCCAACACCCCTCCACCACTACACCTTACCTATCCAACACCCCTCCACCACTATACCTTACCTATCCAACACCCCTCCACCACTATACCTTACCTATCCAACACCCCTCCACCACTATACCTTATCTATCCAACACCCCTCCACCACTATACCTTATCTATCCAACACCCCTCCACCACTACACCTTATCTATCCAACACCCCTCCACCACTACACCTTATCTATCCAACACCCCTCCACCACTACACCTTATCTATCCAACACCCCTCCACCACTATACCTTACCTATCCAACACCCCTCCACCACTACACCTTATCTATCCAACACCCCTCCACCACTATACCTTACCTATCCAACACCCCTCCACCACTACACCTTATCTATCCAACACCCCTCCACCACTACACCTTACCTATCCAACACCCCTCCACCACTACACCTTACCTATCCAACACCCCTCCACCACTACACCTTACCTATCCAACACCCCTCCACCACTACACCTTATCTATCCAACACCCCTCCACCACTATACCTTACCTATCCAACACCCCTCCACCACTATACCTTACCTATCCAACACCCCTCCAACACTATACCTTACCTATCCAACACCCCTCCACCACTATACCTTACCTATCCAACACCCTCCACCACTATACCTTATCTATCCAACACCCCTCCACCACTATACCTTACCTATCCAACACCCCTCCACCACTATACCTTATCTATCCAACACCCCTCCACCACTATACCTTACCTATCCAACACCCTCCACCACTATACCTTACCTATCCAACACCCCTCCACCACTATACCTTATCTATCCAACACCCCTCCACCACTACACCTTATCTATCCAACACCCCTCCACCACTACACCTTATCTATCCAACACCCCTCCACCACTACACCTTACCTATCCAACACCCCTCCACCACTATACCTTACCTATCCAACACCCCTCCACCACTACACCTTACCTATCCAACACCCCTCCACCACTATACCTTATCTATCCAACACCCCTCCACCACTACACCTTACCTATCCAACACCCCTCCACCACTACACCTTACCTATCCAACACCCCTCCACCACTATACCTTACCTATCCAACACCCCTCCACCACTACACCTTATCTATCCAACACCCCTCCACCACTATACCTTATCTATCCAACACCCCTCCACCACTACACCTTATCTATCCAACACCCTCCACCACTACACCTTATCTATCCAACACCCCTCCACCACTACACCTTATCTATCCAACACCCCTCCACCACTATACCTTACCTATCCAACACCCCTCCACCACTACACCTTACCTATCCAACACCCCTCCACCACTACACCTTACCTATCCAACACCCCTCCACCACTACACCTTACCTATCCAACACCCCTCCACCACTACACCTTACCTATCCAACACCCCTCCACCACTACACCTTATCTATCCAACACCCCTCCACCACTACACCTTATCTATCCAACACCCCTCCACCACTACACCTTACCTATCCAACACCCCTCCACCACTATACCTTACCTATCCAACACCCCTCCACCACTACACCTTACCTATCCAACACCCCTCCACCACTACACCTTATCTATCCAACACCCCTCCACCACTACACCTTACCTATCCAACACCCCTCCACCACTATACCTTACCTATCCAACACCCCTCCACCACTATACCTTACCTATCCAACACCCCTCCACCACTACACCTTACCTATCCAACACCCCTCCACCACTATACCTTACCTATCCAACACCCCTCCACCACTATACCTTACCTATCCAACACCCCTCCACCACTATACCTTACCTATCCAACACCCCTCCACCACTACACCTTACCTATCCAACACCCCTCCACCACTATACCTTACCTATCCAACACCCCTCCACCACTACACCTTATCTATCCAACACCCCTCCACCACTACACCTTATCTATCCAACACCCCTCCACCACTACACCTTACCTATCCAACACCCCTCCACCACTATACCTTACCTATCCAACACCCCTCCACCACTACACCTTACCTATCCAACACCCCTCCACCACTATACCTTATCTATCCAACACCCCTCCACCACTATACCTTACCTATCCAACACCCCTCCACCACTATACCTTACCTATCCAACACCCCTCCACCACTATACCTTACCTATCCAACACCCCTCCACCACTATACCTTACCTATCCAACACCCCTCCACCACTACACCTTACCTATCCAACACCCCTCCACCACTATACCTTACCTATCCAACACCCCTCCACCACTATACCTTACCTATCCAACACCCCTCCACCACTACACCTTACCTATCCAACACCCCTCCACCACTATACCTTACCTATCCAACACCCCTCCACCACTATACCTTACCTATCCAACACCCCTCCACCACTATACCTTACCTATCCAACACCCCTCCACCACTATACCTTATCTATCCAACACCCCTCCACCACTACACCTTACCTATCCAACACCCCTCCACCACTATACCTTACCTATCCAACACCCCTCCACCACTATACCTTACCTATCCAACACCCCTCCACCACTATACCTTATCTATCCAACACCCTCCACCACTATACCTTATCTATCCAACACCCCTCCACCACTACACCTTATCTATCCAACACCCCTCCACCACTACACCTTATTTATCCAACACCCCTCCACCACTACACCTTATCTATCCAACACCCCTCCACCACTATACCTTACCTATCCAACACCCCTCCACCACTACACCTTACCTATCCAACACCCCTCCACAACTACACCTTACCTATCCAACACCCCTCCACCACTACACCTTACCTATCAACAACCCCTCCACCACTACACCTTACCTATCCAACACCCCTCCACCACTACACCTTATCTATCCAACACCCCTCCACCACTACACCTTATCTATCCAACACCCCTCCACCACTACACCTTACCTATCCAACACCCCTCCACCACTATACCTTACCTATCCAACACCCCTCCACCACTACACCTTACCTATCTAACACCCCTCCACCACTATACCTTACCTATCCAACACCCCTCCACCACTATACCTTACCTATCCAACACCCCTCCACCACTATACCTTACCTATCCAACACCCCTCCACCACTATACCTTACCTATCCAACACCCCTCCACCACTATACCTTACCTATCCAACACCCCTCCACCACTATACCTTACCTATCCAACACCCTCCACCACTATACCTTACCTATCCAACACCCCTCCACCACTATACCTTACCTATCCAACACCCTCCACCACTACACCTTACCTATCCAACACCCCTCCACCACTATACCTTACCTATCCAACACCCCTCCACCACTACACCTTATCTATCCAACACCCTCCACCACTACACCTTATCTATCCAACACCCCTCCACCACTACACCTTACCTATCCAACACCCCTCCACCACTATACCTTACCTATCCAACACCCCTCCACCACTACACCTTACCTATCTAACACCCCTCCACCACTATACCTTACCTATCCAACACCCCTCCACCACTATACCTTACCTATCCAACACCCCTCCACCACTATACCTTACCTATCCAACACCCCTCCACCACTATACCTTACCTATCCAACACCCCTCCACCACTATACCTTACCTATCCAACACCCCTCCACCACTATACCTTACCTATCCAACACCCCTCCACCACTATACCTTACCTATCCAACACCCCTCCACCACTATACCTTACCTATCCAACACCCCTCCACCACTACACCTTACCTATCCAACACCCCTCCACCACTATACCTTACCTATCCAACACCCCTCCACCACTATACCTTACCTATCCAACACCCCTCCACCACTATACCTTACCTATCCAACACCCCTCCACCACTATACCTTACCTATCCAACACCCCTCCACCACTACACCTTACCTATCCAACACTCCTCCACCACTATACCTTACCTATCCAACACCCCTCCACCACTATACCTTACCTATCCAACACCCTCCACCACTATACCTTACCTATCCAACACCCCTCCACCACTATACCTTACCTATCCAACACCCCTCCACCACTATACCTTACCTATCCAACACCCCTCCACCACTACACCTTACCTATCTAACACCCCTCCACCACTATACCTTACCTATCCAACACCCCTCCACCACTATACCTTACCTATCCAACACCCCTCCACCACTATACCTTACCTATCCAACACCCCTCCACCACTATACCTTACCTATCCAACACCCCTCCACCACTATACCTTACCTATCCAACACCCCTCCACCACTATACCTTACCTATCCAACACCCCTCCACCACTACACCTTACCTATCCAACACCCCTCCACCACTATACCTTATCTATCCAACACCCCTCCACCACTATACCTTACCTATCCAACACCCCTCCACCACTATACCTTACCTATCCAACACCCCTCCACCACTATACCTTACCTATCCAACACCCCTCCACCACTATACCTTACCTATCCAACACCCCTCCACCACTATACCTTATCTATCCAACACCCCTCCACCACTATACCTTACCTATCCAACACCCCTCCACCACTATACCTTATCTATCCAACACCCCTCCACCACTATACCTTACCTATCCAACACCCCTCCACCACTATACCTTACCTATCCAACACCCCTCCACCACTATACCTTACCTATCCAACACCCCTCCACCACTACACCTTATCTATCCAACACCCCTCCACCACTACACCTTATCTATCCAACACCCCTCCACCACTACACCTTACCTATCCAACACCCCTCCACCACTATACCTTACCTATCCAACACCCCTCCACCACTATACCTTACCTATCCAACACCCCTCCACCACTATACCTTACCTATCCAACACCCCTCCACCACTATACCTTACCTATCCAACACCCCTCCACCACTATACCTTACCTATCCAACACCCCTCCACCACTATACCTTACCTATCCAACACCCCTCCACCACTATACCTTACCTATCCAACACCCCTCCACCACTATACCTTACCTATCCAACACCCCTCCACCACTATACCTTACCTATCCAACACCCCTCCACCACTATACCTTATCTATCCAACACCCCTCCACCACTATACCTTACCTATCCAACACCCCTCCACCACTATACCTTATCTATCCAACACCACTACACCTTACCTACACTATTCTCTTGACTCTGCCTTTTCCTTGTTTTCTTCCATCTCACCCTCTCTCTTTCTCTTATCCCCTCCCTTTCTCTTGCTCTCTCTCTATCATTATTCTATCAGTTGGATGTGCTGTGTTGGTGGAGCAGCTGTTCTCTGCCACTGGGGCCTATTAATAGGAGTCACAGCCGTGGAGCCTTTGTTTCCTGTCTCTGTGTTTCTGGTAGAGCAAACTGTAGGCTCCTTGGCAGGTTATATTCTGGTTCAGTGCAGAGTTTGTGTGTGTGTGTCATACCCCCACAGGTGAGAGTTTTGACGATTGACAAGAGTATGTCTTATGTCAATTCCTCTGGATACCTTCCTATTGACCAATATTTGCTGTATGGTTGTTCTTTTTCATATTGCTGGGAAGATGTCTTGCTATATCCCTTTTCTTCTTCTGAGGAAACAGGTGGATAGTGCTCTGATGTAGAGATTCATCCTGAGAGAGACAGACCTGCCATGGCATATAGTCATTACTATATTAACAACATTATGTTTTCTTTTTTCTTTTTTAATCTTAACCTCTAGGCAAGTCAGTTAAGAACAAATTCTTATTTTCAATGACGGCCTAGGAACAGGGGGTTAACTGCCTGTTCAGAACGACAGATTTTTACCTTGTCAGCTCGGGGGTTTGAACTTGCAACCTTCCGGTTACTAGTCCAACCACTAGGCTACCCTGCCGCCCCTTATCATAAACATCAACATTATCCAAACCACAAGCTTACAACTAGCACATTTTCATTTCACTGGTAGAATCAGGAAGTGCCCCTTTGTATTCTTCTGCTCATAGTGAACCACTAAGTCTGGCATTCATAGCGAATCCTGATACCACCGGCTAGTTAGAGGGGGCGTGTCCACAAACTTGAATAATGGCGTTGTTTACTTAGAACGACCAACACACAGTAATCTCAGAACTTCTCGAGGCAAAATATTTTTGAAAACGTTTTATTTACACTAATGGTTGTCATCATGCCTGTGTGGTTTTCTGTGCTAATTACCAACAAGCGCGGACATGACCATTCCAGAGATTCACACCCAATTACACAATGACACCCAGATTCTGCCAGTTGCTTGCGTTGCGCCTATCGCCTATCACGAATGATGCAGTGACCAAAGATTATCAGAGGAATTTTCTGGCTGAAATGATGGGGAATCCATTCGACGACAGCGGAGAAGTGATGCGATACCAATTTTTTTCGTTCACAACAAAACGAAAGATTCTCAATTAGAGTTAACCTAGCGTTAGCTAGCTTGCTAGCCTAGCTGGGTAAGTTAGCTAGCTAACGTTACAGTCCTGTATTGAACACTGAAAGCCATTAGCTAAATCATGGGGCTATCTTTTGGTATACACACTGTCAATCAATTTCGCCTATGCAATGGTAGTCACTGTTAGACTGCTAGCTACCTTCAGCAGAGTAAACATGTTCTGTCCCTGACTGATGTTAGCTAACGTAAACTAGCTAATGTTACCAAATACGAGTCTCAATTTGGAAGCTATCTATAAAACACTGCTATTGACAAGAATGATATGTCAAAGTCAATGGGCTGGGGAAGGTTTACAGACAGTACTTTGAGATGAGGAAGGTTTTTTTGGATGTGCTTAGACAGTACATGCATTGTTGTGTATGAGAGGGATTGGGGTGTCATTTCTCCTCAATCTCCCACACACAACCATTTATACTGTGTAAGAGCTGTCTTCCTAAGACTTTTCACACCTTCTTTAGCCCATTCACTTTGTTGACTGATCTTTCCTCTCAAAAACAGCTCCCAATGTCCCCCTCATTGTCCCTAAACAATACTCTATCCGGTCCCATTTGGTTAACACCTTTACCAACAAAGGCGTGTTGCCCTACGTCCCTTCCGCAAAAAGTGTAAAATGCTAAGAACACAACCATGTCTTTCCAGGAGACATGCAGTACCAGCAAATCTTCTGCAAGAGGACAAAACAGTTGGTGTTAAGAAGCCCTACAACACTTTCGTCAGAGTCTTATCCAGCTGGCCATTCACTGCAGACCGGACAAGACCATCACCATAAGCATAAAGAGTCCCAGCTTCCCCAGCCCACCATTGCCAGTGTACCGAAGTCGGATAAAGGACTTATTCTGCGTTTACACAGGCAGCCCAATTCTGATATTTTTTCACAAATTGGACCAATCAGTGGAAAAAAGATCAGAATTGGGCTGTCTGTGTAAGCGCAGCCAGTGTGGCTCAACATAAGACCGTGTTTCCCAAACTCGGTCCTGGGGACCCCAAGGGGTGCACATTTTAGTTTTAGCCCTAGCACTACACAGCTGACTCAAATAATCGAAGCTTGATGATCAGCTGTGTAGTGTTATGGCAAAAAGCTAAACATGCACCCCATGGGATCCCCAGGACCGAGTTTGGGAATTCCTGGCCTAAGATCATGTAGGACATGGGGTCTCCAACCCTGTTCTCGGAGAGCTATCCTCCTGTAGGTTTTTGCTCCAACCCCAGTTGTGACTAACCTGGCTCAATTTATTATTAGAATTAGGTAGGTCCTACCAGACGGGATGTCTCCGGGAACAGGGTTGGAGAGCCCTGCTGTAGAACCACCATAAAATAAATATGGATATTTTCTATGAATCTTCGGAATATGTCGGCCCTTATGGATTCATAGAAGATATTTATATAAGTTGTACATGGCTCTGTTGCATCAAACAGATGCTAGACATTCAGATTGACAAATAAACAAACGTTCTTTGGATATCTACAATACAGGAGTGTACACTATTTAATGCTACATCAACAGAACTGGGTATTTCACAACAATTGTATATGGTAAAAGTAACATACACATTTTTTTTATGAAGTACAGTAGTACAGTTCAGTGTGTCCAAATGTGTGTCAGGTGCAGAGACACAGAAGTGCAGAGAACTGTAGTTATAGATTCTTACACCAGATAATGTGATTCACCAAAGACGTTTGCAGATATCTTGTCTATGCCAAGTCTTCTTTCATTGATCGAGATAGGTGTATGTCCACCCCAAAGTACCTCATATCATGATGACATAGACCTGTCTCGATCCATGTGTGAGAAGACTTGAAATGGACACGATGACGGCGCACGTACAGTGCATTCGGAAAGTATTCAGACCCCTTGACTTTTTACCATTTTGTTATGTTACAGCATAATTCTTAAATGGATTAAATAGTTTTCCCCCTCATCAATCTACACACAATACCTCATAATGGCAAAGAAAAACATTTTTTATTTTTTATTGTTGCAAATGTTTAAATCCCCCTGAAATATCACATTTACATAAGTAAATTCAGACCCTTTACTCAGTACTTTGTTGAAGTACCTTTGTCAGCTATTACAGCCTCAAGTCTTCTTGGGTATGACGCTACAAGTGTGGCACACCTGTATTTGGGGAGTTTCTCCCATTTTTCTCTGCAGATCCTCTAAAGCTCTGTCAGGTTGGATGGGGAGCGTCGCTGCACAGCTATTGTCAGCTCTCTCCGGAGATGTTAGATTGGGTTCAAGTCCGGGCTCTGGCTGGGCCACTCAAGGACATTCAGAGACTTGTCTCGAAGCCACTCCTGCGTTGTCTTGGCTGTGTGCTTAGGGTCGTTGTCCTGTTGGAAGGTGAACCTTCGCCCCAGTCTGAGGTCCTGAGCGCTCTGGAGCAGGTTTTCATCAAGGATTTCTCTGTACTTTGCTCCGTTAATCTCTGCCTCAAACCTGACTAGTCTCCCAGTCCCTGGAGCTGAAAAACATCCCCACAGCATGATGCTGCCACCACCGTGCTTCACCATAGGGATGGTGGCAGGTTTCCTCCAGACGTGACTCTTGGCTTTCAGGCCAAAGAATTCAACCTTGCTTCATCAGACCAAAGAGAATCTTGTTTCTCATGGTCTGTGAATCTTTAGGTACCTTTTGGCAAACTCCAAAGGGCTGTCATGTCCCTTTACTGAGGAGTGGCTTCTGTCTGGCCACTCTACAATAAATGCCTGATTGGTCGAGTGCTACAGAGATGGTTGTCCCTCTGGAAGGTTCTCCCATCTCCACAGAGGAACTCTGACCAAGGCCCTTTCCCCCCAATTGCTCAGTTTGACCGTGCGCCCAGCTCTAGGAAGAGTCTTGGTGGTTCTAAACTTCTTCCATTTGAGAATGATGGAGGCCACTGTGTTCTTAAGGACCTTCAATTTTTTTGCAAAAATGTCTAAAAACCTGTTTTCGCTTTGTCATTATGGGGTATTGTGTGTAGGTTGATGGGAGGGGGGGGATTATTTAATCCATTTTAGAATAAGGCTCTAACTGGAAAAGTCAAGGGGTATGAATACTTTCCGAATGCACTGTATTGCTGGACGACTTTATGGAACAAAAAAAATATTTTCATAAACAGAGCATTTTCTGAATTCAAACTGACCCCCTGCAACTGGACACATACATTTTATGAGACTCCTGTTTGCCCAAATCGAGGACGTAGACGGCATCGCTAATGTCATGACGTGCCCTTGGGGGGGAGGATCATAGCCCCCCCCCCTCTCTCTCTTCACAGTTTTATGACTTAACGACAGGTCGTGAATTCCTTGCAGAAACTCTCTTCACTGCCATGGAGTATTGAGGGAGAGAACCTATGGAGAACAAAAGACACTGTTCCCACCAAGAGTCCTACATCCCAAAATTGAAGAATGAAACAATATTCCTATTTTAGAGAAATTGGTAGGTGATCGGTGGGAAATCAAAGAACGACCATGTCGAATTTGTTTCATTTTGTGACTTCATGAAAGACAGTATAACCACATTACTGTATCTTTGTTTGTATACACTTCTCAATTGTGGGATTTGCATCGGAATGTTGTATAGAATAAATTATTAAAGTATAAGAATACCTTTGGAAAGATAACAATGTGATTTTAGTCTTCTAAAAATGCTCCGTTTTCTACTCCAATATAAAAAACGTGACAAAATGTACATTAGACCAGAGAGCATGGAGCTGTAGCGACGTTGAAATGGTTGGCAATTTAAATACAGACCAGAGGACATAGGGACGCTGTCCATATGTTACAAATGGTTAAGAAGAAAAGTTCTACGAAACTGAAGACTACGCATTCAGTCTGCAGCTGTTTGAGAACATTAGTCGGGTAAACGCGACCGATCGAACGACCAAATGGTACTCTGAAAGATCAATTCTGGAGAACATTTCACTCTCGAATGACAATTGGTATCCCTGACGTATCCATTATAACAAGCTACAACTACAAAAGACTTTCATCTCTAGTGGACAAACCAGAGACTTTCTGTCGACTGATTCTCCAGCAGAGGGACCGTGATCACAGAGAGAGACAAAAAGACCTACAGTTGTAAATATATAAAATGCCATTTATTTTCGAATGAGAGTGCAAAGTGTTAGCATTTCCATGAGCCTAGTTATCAGATATGTGTACGATAGTCGAGTCCTTTGTCTTTCCCACTCTATCTGTCCCCACCCCTTTCCATTGTCTACCAAGCCGTCATATCGGGCTTAGTCCAATAGGGTCTTTTCATTGCATTATGTAGTAACCAATATATAACCTATCCTGTGTGTGTGTTTATGTAATTCTGTGTGATTATTTAGTTAGTAAATAAATAATGAAGCCAATTTGTATATCGTTGATTCATCATTTATCAATATGATTGATGAGGCAATAATACATTAATAAGTGTACAGTAACTCTTTAAACAACATTTTCCCGTGGTGCCCTGACTTCCTAGTTACTTAATGTTTACGTGATTAGTTAAATCACGTAGTAATAATTACACATAGAAAACTGATTTTATATAACAGTTGTTACATTAATGAATAGTCCACAGACACGACACTAAGGTTGGTCAAAACGTCTCTGTGCTACACCAAACAGGACCTATCCTGTAACTCCCAGTAATAGATAGCAACAATGTTGGTTAAATCTCATTATCTGGTGTAAGTCTGTAGCTAATAACTGGTGATCAGCAGATGATGAAAGAGGTGGTCATGATGAAATTGCTATTCCAAGGAGACATATGGTAAGTTCACGGAATACTTGTAAAGCTGTGAGAGGAGTGTTTTGATCAAACTGCCATTCAGCTTCTCATGAGTCATGTGCATGAAATCGAGCATAATGTCTAATCCCTCGAGAGGGATACAGTTCACAGGAAACAGTTCTGCTACAATGGCACACACAGGCAAAGGAATTCTGTTTCTGTATCAAAAATCCAGTTCAGGAAGAAGCCCAGGCACCACACGGTATTATGTGTAAGACAAAAACAAACTAAATTATACTTTGAACAACAGTTGAACCATGCCAGCACAACATCAACATTAGGGTAGACTAGTTGAACATACAACAATATCTAGCCTAATAAAAAGAAATTGGAGATAACCTTCAACCTTTGCACAGTGACCAGACCTTGCAAATGAGTCTAGGTACTGTAGGTAGGCAGACAGTATCTACCTACAGCCATGTCTATCAGGCATGCTTAGGCAAATATATTTTATAGTATAGCTTCAGTTTTAGAGATTTACAATAGTAAATTGTTGTATTGTTGTTTCTCCTCACTGTTTGCTTAGCTATCTATGGCTATGCAATACTTGTTATTTACATCTGTTTGGAATCGTATCTTGCATCATACATATTTTTGACTGAAATGCATCCAAGTTCATAATCATAACCAATGTCAACCCTCGTCAATTTTGTTACATAGCCAACTAGTAAATTACTTACAGTTGCTGATGCGACACGTTTGCTAACAAGTTACAAATGCGAGGCAAGTGGCGCAGCGGTCTAAGGCAGTGCTAGAGGCATCACTACAGACACCCTGGTTCGAAACCAGGCTGTATCACAACTGGCCATGATTGGGAATCCCATGGAGCGGTGCACAATTGGCCCAGCGTCGTCTGGGTTTGACCGGTGTAGGCCGTCATTGTAAATAAGAATTTGTTCTTAACTGACTTGCCTAGTTAAATAAAGTTTAAATTAAAAAATAAATATAAAAAATAACAAGTTAGCAGGCACCAGGCTAAATAGCTAGCCAACTCCAGTCATGTACAAATGTTTGCTGGTAAACCTAGCTTTAGGTGTCACATTCGTCATATTGATGAGACCACGGTACAGCGTGATAAGCATACATTCTTCTTGTGCTGACAGGCAACTACACATAGACAATACAAAAACTAAACCAACCACCCTTGTCACACCCTGACCTAACCAAAATAATAAAGAAAACAAAGATAACTAAGGTCAGGGTGTGACATTAGGTGGCTGGTTGAAAAGTTGTAGCTTGCTGTTTAGTAGCTAGTCATACCAATGACTAAAAAGAGAATAGGTTTTTATATATGGCTACTGGTAGTTGTTTAGCTTGCTAAATTAGCAAACAGAAAAATATTTTAACTTCACCCCACTGTAGTATGTTAGCCAGCAATACACAATATGGGTTTCAGTAGATAAATCAAATCAAAAGTATTTAAAAATCCCTTCGTACATCAGCTGATATCTCAGAGTTCTGTACAGAAACGCAGCCAAAAACCCAAAACAGCAAGCAATGCAGGTGTTGAAGCACGTTGGCTAGGAAAAACTCCCTAGAAAGGCCAAAACCTAGGAAGAAATCTAGAGAGGAACCAGGCTATGAGGGGTGGCCAGTCCTCTTCTGGCTGTGGAGATTATAACAGAACATGGCCAAGATGTTCAAATGTTCATAAATGACCAGCATGGTCAAATAATAGGTCTGGAACAGGTAGCACGTCTGTTGAACAGGTCAGGATTCCATAGCCGCAGACAGAACAGTTGAAACTGGAGCAGCAGCACGGCCAGGTGGACTGGGGAGAGCAAGGAGTCATCATGCCAGGTAGTCCTGAGGCATGGTCCTAGGGCTCAGGTCCTCCGAGAGAGAGAGAGAGAAAGAAAGAAAGAGAGAATTAGAGACAGCATACTTAAATTCACACAGGACACCGGATAAGACAGGAGAAGTACTCCAGATATAACAAACTGACCCTAGCCCCCCGACACATAAACTACTGCAGCATAAATACTGGAGGCTGAGACAGGAGGGGTCAGGAGACACTGTGGCCCCATCCGATGATACCCCCGGACAGGGCCAAACAGGAAGGATATAACCCCACCCACTTTGACAAACCACAGCCCCCACACCACTAGAGGGATATCTTCAACCACCAACTTACCATCCTGAGACAAGGCTGAGTATAGCGCACAAAGATCTCCGCCACGGCACAACCCAAGGGGGGCGCCAACCCAGACAGGAAGATCACATCAGTGACTCAACCCACTCAAGTTAGCGCAGTGCTTTGCAGGAAACATAACTTACTTAGCTAGGCATCGTATTTGTTATCTGCCCTCTTGGTGCTGGCATCGGCTGTAGCTGAGCTTCTAAACCTTTTGTTTCGAATCCTATTTAGAATCCTATTTGCTATGGTTGAATATCCCCAATTTCAGTTGTGCCCAAAGGATTGTTGTTAGTGTCTGCCTCCTTTTAAATAAAGCCTGCCTTGAGGGAGGGACGGGGGCCAGAGCAACACAAGTTGTAGTCTTTCAGCGACTGGAAAATGATGTCTGCCTGTATATTTAGCAATGAATCCGCCGATAGCAACAACGCTGAAAGAAGTCCACTGGCTCTATCGAACAAGGACAACCATATCGACACCCACAAAAATGTTTAGTATGATAAGTAGAACATAGAGCCATAGAAAATGGGTTTTGGTGTGACTGCTCCTTTAAGACAACAGGAGAGGATCAGGATGGGTTTTGGTGTGACTGCTCCTTTAAGTCAACAGGAGAGGACCAGGACGGGTTTTGGTGTGACTGCTCCTTTAAGTCTACAGGAGAGGATCAGGATGGGTTATGGTGTGACTGCTCCTTTAAGTCAACAGGAGAGGATCAGGATGGGTTATGGTGTGACTGCTCCTTTAAGTCAACAGGAGATGACCAGGATGGGTTATGGTGTGACTGCTCCTATAAGTCAACAGGAGAGGATCAGGATGGGTTTTGGTGTGACTGCTCCTTTAAGTCAACAGGAGAGGATCAGGATGGGTTATGGTGTGACTGCTCCTATAAGTCTACAGGAGAGGTTCAGGATGGGTTTTGGTGTGACTGCTCCTTTAAGTCAACAGGAGAGGACCAGGATGGGTTATGGTGTGACTGCTCCTTTAAGTCTACAGGAGAGGATCAGGGTGGGTTTTGGTGTGACTGCTCCTTTAAGTCAACAGGAGATGATCAGGATGGGTTATGGTGTGACTGCTCCTATAAGTCAACAGGAGAGGACCAGGATGGGTTATGGTGTGACTGCTCCTTTAAGTCAACAGGAGAGGACCAGGATGGGTTATGGTGTGACTGCTCCTTTAAGTCTACAGGAGAGGATCAGGGTGGGTTTTGGTGTGACTGCTCCTTTAAGTCAACAGGAGATGATCAGGATGGGTTATGGTGTGACTGCTCCTATAAGTCAACAGGAGAGGACCAGGATGGGTTATGGTGTGACTGCTCCTTTAAGTCAACAGGAGAGGACCAGGATGGGTTATGGTGTGACTGCTCCTTTAAGTCAACAGGAGAGGTTCAGGATGGGTTTTGGTGTGACTGCTCCTTTAAGTCAACAGGAGAGGACCAGGATGGGTTATGGTGTGACTGCTCCTTTAAGTCTACAGGAGAGGATCAGGGTGGGTTTTGGTGTGACTGCTCCTTTAAGTCAACAGGAGATGATCAGGATGGGTTATGGTGTGACTGCTCCTATAAGTCAACAGGAGAGGACCAGGATGGGTTATGGTGTGACTGCTCCTTTAAGTCAACAGGAGAGGACCAGGATGGGTTATGGTGTGACTGCTCCTTTAAGTCAACAGGAGAGGACCAGGATGGGTTATGGTGTGACTGCTCCTTTAAGTCAACAGGAGATGACCAGGATGGGTTATGGTGTGACTGCTCCTATAAGTCAACAGGAGAGGATCAGGATGGGTTTTGGTGTGACTGCTCCTTTAAGTCAACAGGAGAGGATCAGAATGGGTTATGGTGTGACTGCTCCTATAAGTCTACAGGAGAGGTTCACGATGGGTTTTTGGTGTGACTGCTCCTTTAAGTCAACAGGAGAGGACCAGGATGGGTTATGGTGTGACTGCTCCTTTAAGTCTACAGGAGAGGATCAGGGTGGGTTTTGGTGTGACTGCTCCTTTAAGTCAACAGGAGATGATCAGGATGGGTTATGGTGTGACTGCTCCTTTAAGTCAACAGGAGATGATCAGGATGGGTTATGGTGTGACTGCTCCTATAAGTCAACAGGAGAGGACCAGGATGGGTTATGGTGTGACTGCTCCTTTAAGTCAACAGGAGAGGACCAGGATGGGTTATGGTGTGACTGCTCCTTTAAGACTGCCTCAACGTCCTCTCTCCTTACATGGGCATGCATCCTGTCAGGTGACCAGGAAGTAGTCACATTGCTTCTCGGAGAGTGCATAGAAATGACCGAAATGCTCTCTACACATTACACATGCTGTGTGTGCAGGGGGTGGGGGTGTTGCTATGGTGATAATGTGTGTGTGTGTGTTGGTTCTTCCAGGTGGGTTTATATAATGGGGGATGTGAGCGCTAGGTAACAGTACGCTGACAGGCAGATGTGCTGTGAGGCTGTGAGGTGGGATATGCTGTAGCCATCCCATAAGCCAAAGGAAAGGTCCTTCCGTGACACCGTAAATCACAGGTCTCCCCTTTTCATTTGTCAAGGGAGGGTCAAGGGTTGGCGATTTAATTTCAGAAGATAAATCACCATATATTGTTGATACAAATCTTCCCAGCAGTCCCCAAGCCTTTAATTGGACACAGTGTTTACCCAAACAAACACAAACATATGCACGCACACACACACATTCATGTATATGTGCACAAACATACACACACGCGCATGTTGTTCAGTTGGTCAGGTGCGAGGTAAATTAGTATGTCTTCATTATTCGCTTCTAGACATTTCTATTACCTGATATTGACCCTGCATTAAGGATAAAAGAGAAATTCATTGTCATTTTGGATATTGGTTATTTCTATAAACAGGTTTCCATCCAACATTTTTGCGGGTAAAGTCCATGTCGGATAAATAATGTCATAACAGACCTGATGGAAACAGGTAAACTTTCCAAATGTCGATCCCACAAAAGGTGGGATCTTTTTGTGTCAGTAAAAATAATTATGCAAGAAATGTCGATGGAAATGCTATTATACGCAAATCTCGGGATATGTTGTCGGAATTGGTTCAGCCACCGGGCTTCTCCATGCATCGCCCCGACAGAGATAAACACCTCTCTGGGAAGAGGAAGGGCGTGGGTGTATGCTTCATGATGAACAACTTATGGTGTAATCATAACCACATACAGGAACTCAAGTCCTTCTGCTCACCCGACCTAGAATTCCTTACAATCAAATGCCGGCTATTTTACCTACCAAGATAATTCTCGTCAGTTATAGTCACAGCTGTGTACATTCCCCCTCAAGCAGACACCAAGACGGCCATCAAGGAACTTCACTGGACTCTATGCAAACTGGAAACCATATATCCTGAGGCTGCATTTATTGTGGTTGGGGATTTTAACAGAGCAAATTTGAAAACAAGGCTACCTAAATTCTACCAGCATATTGATTGCTTTACTCACATGGGCAATACCCTCGACCACTGCTACTCTATCTTCCGCGATACATACAAAGCCATCCCCCGCCCACCCTTCGGCAAATCCGACCACAATGCCATCTTGCTCCTACCATCTTGTAGACAGGAACTCAAACAGGATGTACCAGTGACGAGAACCATTCAAAGCTGGTCCGACCAATCGGAAGCTACGCTTCAAGATTGTTTTGATCAATCACGCAGACTGGAATATGTTCCTGTCAGCCTCAGAGAACAACATCGACCTATACGCTGACTCGGTGAGTGAGTTTAAAAAGAAGTGGATTGGAGATGTTGTATCCACTGTGACTTATTAAACCTACCCTAGCCAGAAACAGTTGATGGATGGCGGCATTCACGAAAAACTGAAAGCGTGATCCACCGCATTTAACCATGGAAAGAGGTCTGGGTATATGACTGAATATAAACAGTGTAGTTATTCCCTCGGCAATGCAATCAAACAAGCGAAACGCCAGTACAGGGACAAGGTGGAGTCGCAATGAAACGGCTCAGACACAAGACGTATGTGGCAGGGTCTACAGGAAATCACGACCTAGAAAATGAAAACCAGCCCCGTCACGGACACCGACGTCACACTTCCAGACAAACTAAACACCTTATTTGCCCGCTTTGAGGATAATACAGTACCACCGCCGCGGCCCGCTAACAAGGACTGCCCCCCCTCTCCTTCTCCGTGGCTGAAGTGAGTAAAACATCTAAACGTGTTAAGCATCGCAAGGCTGCTGGCCCAGACCGCATCCCTAGCCGTGTCCTCAGAGCATGCGCAGACCAGCTGGCTGGTGTGATTATGGACATATTCAATCACTTCATATCCCAATCTGTTGTCCCCACATGCTTCAAGATAGCTACCATTGTTCCTGTACCCAAGAAGGCAAATATAACTGAACTAAATGACTACTGCCCCGTAGCACTCACTTCTGTCATCATGAAGTGCTTTGAGAGACTAGTCAAGGATCATATCACCTCCACCTTACCGGCCACCCTAGACCCACTTCAGTTTGTATACCGCCCCAACAAGTCCACAGACGACGCAATTGCCATCACACTGCACACTGCCCTATCCCATCTGGACAAAAGCAATACCAATGTAAGAATGCTGTTCATTGACTACAGCTCAGCATTCAACGCCATAGTACCCTCCAAACTCATCAGGTCTCAACCCCGCCCTGTGCAATTGGGTCCTGGACTTTCTGACGGGCTGCCCCAGGTTGGTGAAGGTAGGAAACAGGAAACAACATCTCCACATCGCTGACTCTCAACACTGGGGACCCACAAGGGTGTGTGCTCAACCCCCTCCTGTACTACGTGCCATGCACGCCTCCAACTCAATCATCAAGTTTGCAGACAACACAACATTAGTGGGCTTGATTACCAACAACGACAAGACAGCCTACAGGGAGGAAGTGAAGACACTCGGAGTGTGGTGTCAGGAAAACAACCTCTTACTCCACGTCAACAAAACAAAGGAGATGATCGTGGACTTCAGGTAACAGCAGAGGGCGCACCCCCCTATCCACATCGAAGGGAAAGTAGTGGAGAAGGTGGAAAGTTTTAAAGTCCTCGGTGTACACATCACAGACAAACTGAAATGGTCCACCCACACAGAGAGTGTGGTGTAAAAGGGTCAACAGCGCCTCTTCAACCTCAGGAGACTGAAGAAATGTGGCTTGTCACCCAAACCCTGACAAACTTTTACAGATGGACAATCGAGAGCATCCTGTCGGGCTGTATCACAGCCTGGTACAGCAACTGCACCAGCCTCAACCCCAAGGCTCTCCAGAGGGTGGTGCAATCTGCACAATGCATCACCGGGGGCAAACGATCTGCTCTCCATGACACCTACAGCACCCGATGTCACAGGAAGGCCCAAAAGATCATCAAGGACAACAACCACCCGAACCACTGCCTGTTCTCACCACTACCATCCAGAAGGTGAGGTCAGTAAAGGTGCATTAAAGCTGGGACCGAGAGACTGAAAAACAGCTTCTATCTCAAGGTCAGCAGACTGCTAAACTGCAATCACTAACTCAGAGAGGCTGCTGCCTACATTGCGACCCAATCACTGGCCACTTTAATAAATGGATCACTAGTCACTTTAAACAATGCCTCTCTAAATAATACCACTTTAATAGTATTGACATATCTTACATTACTCATATCACAAGCATATACTGTATTTTATATAATCTATTGCACCTTGCCTATGCCGCTCAGCCATCGCTCATCCATATACTGCCATTTAGATATTCTCATTCACCCCTTTAGGTTTGTGTGTATTAGGTAGTTGTTGGGGATCGGTGGATTACTTGTTAGATATTACTGCACAGTCGGAACTAGAAGCACAAGCATTTCGCTACACTCGCATTAACATCTGCTAACCATGTGTATGTGACAAATACATTTGGATTTGATTTGATATTGATATCGATATAATGAACATCTAATCAAAGTAAACCTGGAGTCACATGATGACGTTTTGTGGTCCTCCCACTACGACTCGTCAGGAAAGCAAGTGGTTTATTAGACTACAGATGAAATAAGTTATGATGAACTTTACAGGGTGGTGAAAGAGCACGGTGATGAGCTTGATGCTCCTTTCCAATAAATATCAATGGTCTTATTCTGGTGAAATGATAATCGATGCTTGGCTTCCGTTTGACAAGTAAAAATAATCTCTCTCATTAGTCCATAATAATCTGATCGCGTAGACTACACGTACGCTGTGGCCAACAGCACGCTGTTGCTAGAGCGCACGTGCCCATACCAGAGTGGGCACACTCACTATATAACGCAACATTTTTTTGTGAGAAAAGCATCAGTAGAGTTGAAAATGCGATGGAAACCTGTTTAACGTTTTTCACCACAAAATGTATTTTTATGTGCCCTACGTCATCACGCACAGTCTCAAGTCAATTTGATGGAAACACTTCTCTGGTGGGAAAATGTGCATGTTGTTTTTATGCCGATTTTAGAATATTCACATTAAAATCTGTCGCCAATTGGACGGAAATCTAGTTTATGATATCCCTCTCAGCATGAAACATGACATACTGTAAACAATCTTTATAGATGTGTTCCATCTCAGTAGAAACGCTCCTCTGTGTAAGTGGTTTGTAGACATCCTACTTGACTCTTGTAAACTAAGGAGAATCCTGACCACTGGTTTGACAGTGCAGCTGTGGTAACAACACAGTGAACACATTTAGCTTTGAGAAATTACCCTCTGAGCAGAGGCATCTGTTCCTCAGCGTGTGAGTGGGACTGCACTGGGATATGGACCCACTCTTAGGATAGTATACTGCTATACTCACTATTCCCAAGCTTCAAGGGCCAGTAAAGCATTTGATCAGAATGACTGTATATACAATGCATCCATGTCAGTCAGTAATAATAATCTTAAAAGCACATCCTTGCTACCGAATATATCCCTGTTTCTCTCTCTCTCTCTCTCTCTCTCTCTCTCTCTCTCTCTCATATTCCATCTCCCTGTCCTGCTTACACAGAGAGTACTGGTCATTGATTGGTTCTAAGGAGAACTAGCAAAATGTTTTATATTTCATATTATATAATCTTTAAAGGAATAGGATTCTTTTCCCCAGATGTACTACAAACGCCCACATGCACACACACACACACACACACACACACACACACACACACACACACACACACACACACACACACACACACACACACACACACACACACACACACACACACACACACACACACACACACACACCATATCTGTGTTCATACAGTGCAGGCAATCTCTGTTTCTTTGCTGCTCTTCTCCATCTCTCCTGCCTGTACTGTATCCATCTATTTTCATTCCCTCTGTCATATTGTGCCTTTTATACTGCAAACGCCCTCACTGCATACCGCTGGACCGCAAATATGATGCAGGCGATGGGTAAGAGAGACATAGAGACAAGAGAGGCAGAGGGAGGATGGTTCCAACATGTGCTCGGTCATGTGTGCCGTGATGGATATGCTTGCACCTCCTTCAAGCAGCGCCTTCAAGCACCTCCTTCAAGCAGCGCCTTCAAGCACCTCCTTCAAGCAGCGCCTTCAAACACGTCCTTCAAGCAGCACCTTCAAGCAGCGCCTTCAAACACGTCCTTCAAGCAGCGCCTTCAAGCACCTCCTTCAAGCAGCGCCTTCAAGCACCTCCTTCAAGCAGCGCCTTCAAGCAGCGCCTTCAAACACGTCCTTCAAGCAGCGCCTTCAAGCACCTCCTTCAAGCAGCGCCTTCAAGCACCTCCTTCAAGCAGCGCCTTCAAGCACCTCCTTCAAGCAGCGCCTTCAAGCAGCGCCTTCAAACACGTCCTTCAAGCAGCGCCTTCAAGCACCTCCTTCAAGCAGCGCCTTCAAGCACCTCCTTCAAGCAGCGCCTTCAAACACGTCCTTCAAGCAGCGCCTTCAAGCACCTCCTTCAAGCAGCGCCTTCAAGCACCTCCTTCAAGCAGCGCCTTCAAACACGTCCTTCAAGCAGCGCCTTCAAGCAGTGATTGGCTTTGACAAAAGTTGTGACTACGTCTTCGTAACTGAGATGGGCGTTCTCAGTGGCACCTCTCACTCCGTTAAAAATGTAAACGTTCCCCCTTCTTTCTGCTCCTCTTGCAGAATCTCCAGAAGTTATAGGAATAGAATATCACGATAATGAAGTGAGTTACTGTTGCATGTAATTAAGTGTGGCTGAGCCTGCTGTTTGTGCCTCCGGGCAGGGCTGTAGTAGCTGTGTACTGGCTGTAAGCACTCACTTAGACACACACACACACACGCATACACTCGTCTACTCTTAAGATATGTCCCCAGACACACACCAAGGTGCATATACACATACATATATCCTTCATGTACACACTAAGACAGTGATTCCCAACCTTTTTTGGTTATTGTACCCCGAATCACATTTTGCTCTATCCGTAAATCCCACAAAGTACCCCCTCCAAAGTACCCCCTTTACCAGTAGGCTTATGGTCTCATGAGTCTTCTCAAGTACCCCCTGTGGATAGGCCAAGTACATCCAGGGTACCCCCAGTACCCCCTGTGGATAGGCCAAGTACCTCCAGTACCCCCTGTGGATAGGCCAAGTGCCTCCAGGGGTCCTAGTAGCCCAGTTTGGGAACCAGTGCTCTAAGGTACTCTCTTCATAGATAGTTTCTCTCTTTCTCACAACTCAGACACTGTATATTTACTCTCTTCCCCACACACCCAGGTCTATCACCACCACATTGAATGAATAATGTACATATACAGGCCTTTAATGCAGATACTGTAACACACACACACACACACACACACACACACACACACACACACACACACACACACACACACACACACACACACACACACACACACACACACACACACACACACACACACACACACACACACACACACACAGATGGATGGAGCTCTTACAAACACTTACACTTATAAGCTTGCATAAGTAGTACACTGGCAGTCATCACTGACTAAAAAACGTAACCACACACATAAATACATGTCCATCCATACTCTCTCTTCCTCGCCGTCTCTCTTCCACATTCTCAGTCCCTCTCTCCCTCTCTCTCTTCCTCCACCCACTCGAAAGCCCAAACGTGTAATCTTGTTGGTTGCGTACACATGTGTTGATGTCATCATTGTGAACATGTGAGATTGTGAGATATTTCCCCCATGGTTCTTTAGTGTACCATGGAGTCTTAGATACGAAACAGCATTGTTTTCTAATAGATATAGTAGTCTCTCCTCTCTCTCCTCAGTACAGGGCTCTGGTCATCATACTATGTTTGATCTCGGGGTGTTTAGTAATACGTGATTCAATATTGTTTCAGGCTTGCTGAAAATGGAATACATTGGTATAGGTAGAAGAGGGAGGGATCTATAATAGGGATTCAGAGGCACCCTTTATTACAAGGCAAAGCCCTATAATGGTAATAGATTTTTGTATCATAACCCCTAGAATTCTTTTGGATAATATACCATTTGTAACAGGATTGTCATGTGAATGTGAGGCGCAACAACACCTGTTTCATTGTTGCATCGCGTCTAGATGTTCAGCGCCACAGCATGACATTAGCCCTGAGGGTGTTGATCAATGGCCCAAGACAACAAAGCTCCTATTATTGAACCAGGGATGACCATAGAAGCCCAGGGACCTGTCCCAGGAACAGGGCTGTAAATTGGAGGCTGTCTGTTGGATTTTGGCTGCATTGGAATCAGGGAATACATGGATTTTGAATAGCAGAGGTTATGATCTGGCCTATCTTTTACCCCCAAAACACAGTTCACACATATGAAGGAGACACATGTGACTAGGTAATAGCCCTTTCGTGTGTGAGGGAGTGTTTTCCTCCCTATGCAGTGAACGGTGTGGTTTACTAGTCAACATTTTGGCCACCAACTCATTCAAGAGTTTTTCTTTATTTTAATTATTTTATACATTATAGAATAATAGTGAAGACATCAAAAAAATGTTAAATAACACATATGGAATCATGTAGTAACCAGATAATTGTAAAACAAATCAAAATATATTTTTGATTTTAGATTCTTCAAAGTAGCCACCCTTTGTTTTGATGACAGTGTTGCACACTCTTGGCATTCTCTCAACCAGCTTCACCTGGAATGCTTTTCCAACAGTCTTGAAGGAGTTCCCACATATGCTGAGCACTTGTTGGTTGCTTTTCCTTCACTCTGCGGTCAAACTCATCCCAAACCATCTCTATTGGGTTGAAGTCAGATGATTGTGGAGGCCAGGTCATCTGATGCAGCACTCCCAAGCAAGTGTCTTCGTCTTGTTGGTGTCCTTTAGTAGGGGTTTCTTTGCAGAAATTTGACCATGAGGGGCGGCAGGGTAGCCTAGTGGTTAGAGCGTTGGACTAGTAACCGGAAGGTTGCAAGTTCAAATCCCCGAGCTGACAAGGTACAAATCTGTCGTTCTGCCCCTGAACAGGCAGTTCCTAGGCCGTCATTGAAAATAAGAATTTGTTCTTAACTGACTTGCCTAGTAAAATAAAGGTTAAAAAAAACAATGAAGCCCTGATTCACATAGTCTCCTCTGAACAGTTGATGTTGAGATGTGTCTTTTACCTTGAACTCTGTGAAGCATTTATTTGGGCTGCAATCTGAGGTGCAGTTAACTCTAATGAACTTATCCTCTGCAGCACAGTTAACTCTGGGTCTTCGTTTCCTGTGGCAGTCCTCATGAGAGCCAGTTTCATCATAGTGCTTGATGGTTTTTGAGACTGCACTTGAAGAAACTTTAAAAGTTCTTGAAATTTTACAGATTGACTGACCTTCATGTCTTAAAGTAATGTGGGATTGTCATTTGTCTTTGCTTATTTGAGCTGTTCTTGCCATAATATGGACTTGGTCTTTTACCGAATAGGGCTATCTTCTGTACACCTACCGAACTGATTGGCTCCAACGCATTAAGAAGGAAAGAAATTCCACAAATTAACAAGGCACACCAGTTAATTGAAGTGCATTCCTGGTGACTACCTCATGAAGCTGGTTGAGAGAATTCCAAGGTGTGCAAAGTTGTCATCAAGGCAACGGGTGGCTACTTTGAAGAATATATTTTGATTTGTTTAACACTTTTTTGGTAACTACATGACTACATATGTGACTACATACATAGGTTACATACATACATACATAACTACATGACTACATACATAGGTAACTACATATGTGTTATTTCATAGTTTTGATGTCTTCACTATTATTCTACAATGTAGAAAATAGTAAAGGTAAAGAAAAAACATTGAATGAATAGGTGTGTCCAAACTTTAGACTGGTACTGTAGGTGGCGTGGCCCCTTTAAGAGCAGCCAGTGAAGCGCTCAGTCCTGTTGCTGCTGCTGCTGATGATGGCAGTGCTGCCAGTTGATTGGCTGTGGCTGTCAGGGCTGAGGTGCTGGAGGGATGCTCAGTCTCCCCCTCTCCGCCTCTCGCTCTTTTCTCTCTCCCTCTCGCTCTCTTTCTCTCCATCTCGCTTGCTCGCCTCCCTCTGTATAATCCACATCTAGGGCAAGCTGATTGAGAGCCAGTCCAGTGCTCAGCTCCTCTCTGCAGGCTGAGAAAAGAGAGAGAGAAAGACATAAAAACGCTGCTTCTCAACGCAGGAGGAAAAACGGGAGGAAGAAAACGGGTTTGGAAAAAGGGAAGAGAAATACCGAGGAAGATTTCATCTGAGGATATCATTTATACCTGTACATATTGTTTATATATATATATTTGTACACACGCATATAGATATTTATATACATATTTCTCTGTATATATCTGTGTATTTGTGCTTGTCTGTTTATACTAATATTTTTATATGTATTTGTGTGTGTGTGTGTAAATATATATAAACAAATTAATATATCTATGAATTTATATACATATCACTGTGAAACAAGAGCGGCGAGAGGAAAATGTACCATCGGGGCTGGTCTCTGATTGTGTGATCGTATACAATATTTTCAATATTCTTTTCTTTTATCTTCTACGTCAAGAGGAAGGAAGACTACGTACTCATTTTTTGTTTTCCTGTTGCTACTTCCACCTCCTCGCTCTTTTTTTTGTCATCTGAGGGGAATGAAGAGAGGAGAGTAACGGGATTTGGAGAAAAGGGGAAAATCTGTCGAATTGCTGTGATTAGTGTTATTTTCATCGGTATTAGTGCTCTGCGAGCCGATCGCAGCGTGCTGCGTGTGATCTGAGGAGGCAGCAGAGAGAAAGTGCCACACCACGCCGCTCAGCTCCAGCTCAGCGCCAGCCCAGCGCCAGCCCAGCCAGCATGCACAAACACCACCACTGCTGCAAGTGCCCAGAATGTTACGAGGTGACCCGCATGGCCGCCCTGCGCAGGATGGACGCCCCTCAGTACCAAGAATGGCAGGCCGAGCCCTATGGATACCCGGCCGGGTACGGGCCCGGAGGCGGGCAGACCTTACCCCAGCCTCCAGTCTCAGGGGGAGGAGGAGGAGGAGGCATGGGAGGAGGAGGGGGCACTCTGGGGAGAAGTAAGGGCAAGATGACGTCTGCCGGGGGTCCCGGAGGCCCAAACCCCAAGGGCCAATCCAAGGGCGGCACCAAGGTGAATGGCAACAATTCTGGTGGCCAAGCAGGTTGGTGGCCGGAGTGCACCTGTTCCAACCGGGAGTGGTACGACCAGGTAACTACCTCAACATCCTCAGCCGGCCTCATGGCCTTCTGTCCCACGCCTCTGGGAGCATAGGGATTAGGCAGATGGCCAGTGGGTGAATGGGATTTGATACGAGGTTGCTGGGTTGGAACAGGCACGAGTGTGTACATCTTTAGAGGTGCTCATCTGTCTTGGTGGAGCCTGTTGTACTGTGGTGTGGCAGCCGGCGCTGATGCCTCATATTCACTCCTTCATCCCAGCCTTCTGCTCTAATACAGATTCTCTGTTCATCTGGTCATTCTCATTCATTCATTTAGGGAGTAGTGGGCTGTTTGCTATACATTGTTCAACTATACAGAACAGGCCGACTATTCTCCATTCACTTCATCATAAGAATGTAATGCCTTACATAAAGGTCAGATGGGATTGAAATGTCTTATTTGTTTTATTTCATCTAAGGCCTACGTTAACATTACTACAGCCACAGTGTAGAGGCGATAGAGAGATATGCGTTGAAAGCTAAATGATGCTGAAGCTCATTACACTGAAATGGAGACAGACATTTGTCTCTATCGGCCCGTTCCAAAAAAAAAAAAACATTTTGCCTGACACGAACACCCCATATGTGATGCATGTTTCTCACAGATTAACTAATGAAAGGGTTATCTCTCATCAGGCAGATTTTCAGTAGGAACGGGGAGAGGAGATGGAGAGAGGAGAGAAGGAAGAGCTCCATTAAGATGTCTTATGTCTGTATGCGGCTAGTTATTCCTTCTAAAATGTTCATTTGTCCTGAGGTGGAGGGTTGGATAAAAGCAGACTGACGAAAGGGAAGAAGCATCCATCCTACTGGGTGAATGTGATACTTAACTAGGACCATCTAAACCTGCACGTTTCATATTCTCCATTTAACATTTCCTTCATTTTCCCGGGGCCTCTATCATCTCAGTCTAGACATATCGCTTTTGACTAAAGCTAGGAAGTCAGTGTGCGTGTGTTTGTGTATTTGAGCAAAGAGCATCGAATGGCAGGAGAGTGAGAGAGTGAGAAACATCATGGGGGTAAAATGGAGGCTGAAATCTCACTGGCAATGTTGGAGAAATTCTACTGAACACAGAGCACAGATGAACAGCAACCTGACTGATATCACTAGCTAGCCTTCCTCTACAACAGGGATGGGGTCACAAAAAACATCTGAATCCGATGATGAGGGGCCACAATTCATGTTTTTTCATGTTTGCTGAAATGTTACACATTCTGTCATGGAGCAGAGAGAATATTTAGCAATTTTATAACTACTTTCATGCACATTTTTTTGTTCATGCAATTCTACTCATTTGGCCATGGGGTGGGGAGAAAAATTAGCAGTTTCACAGCTAATTTCTTGCAATTCTACACATTCTACCATAGGGTGGAGAGACATGTTTGCAGTTTTTACTATGATATCTGAATGAGACTGGTTAACAAAAACAAAGGGGTGGCCACCGGGTTCAAATTCGACATTACTACAAGTTTAGATAGCTGTCCGCTAGACTAATTCACCAATCTTTAAAAATCTAGCTGACATGGGTTAATTAAGTGACTGTCAGCGACTGACATAACGAGAGAAAAACTGCTGACCCGTAACTGAAATTGCACTTGGTGTATTCTACTATTCTATCTCGCAACAGTAAATTGAGATCCCGACTGAGTCCCCTCCCCTCTGATAGATTTTTTTAGGAGTGAAAGATGCCCATCCCTGCTCTACAACAACCGTGGAGGGAGAGGTTTGAACTGTAGGAGAAACAGTGAAGTAGTCCAGGATTTGCTGAACCCTTGACATAATAGTACCGTGATGATAATCTACAGTATTCTAGCCGGTCCTCATCCAATCAGACAGACTTCACTTCTCACACGTATAAAATCTCGCAGCAGTTTTGATCACGTAAGCATTTTTCGTGGCTACTATTTATTTACCATCATCAGTACAAATGTCCTCCTGCCAACTGCTCGTTCCCAGCGTATATTGAATGTCCCGATTTCAAATTAATTGGAGCCAATATCTCATGTGAGGTGTTTTTCGGTCACTCGTTCATTTATGTGGCGGCTTGTTAATTCATGCAAAGGAGGGTGGGTTATTTACAGCATGCATCATGCATTAGCCACAGCCTTTACAGCATGCATTAGCCACAGCCTTTACAGCATGCATTAGCCACAGCCTCTGATAGATGAAATCAGTGGAGGTAAAAATGATTGGTCCTGCTCCTCTTCTGTCATCCTGTCAGAGGATCTTTGGGATGGTTCATACTGCACATAATGTAGCCCAGGCAGTTACACATTATCACACATCTGTGTTAGGAGGTAGTCTGGGTTTTACATAGAAACGTTTAAACGTGTGTCAAATACAGCGTACGAATCCAAACAGTGATAATCTGCCATGTAACCGGCACAACAGAACTGGAAACACAGAGAATAAGAGGTGATAGTAGAGGTGAAATGTCGTAAAGAAAAGAGAGAAATAAGCCAATAAAGGTGGCCGACATGGAAATGGGGAGGGGTTGTGTGTGAGTGTGAGTGTGAGTGTGAGTGTGAGTGTGAGTGTGAGAGAGAGAGAGAGAGAGAGAGAGAGAGAGAGAGAGAGAGAGAGAGAGAGAGAGAGAGAGAGAGAGAGGCCTCTTTGTCTTTAGTACAGCATCAACATACAGTAGCACCATCCTCCCTGCTTGTTGTGGCCGCCCACAACACAGAGCATGGCCTTGGATGGACCCTGTAGCCTCTGTTCTCTTCGGTCCCCCTCCCCCTTGCAGAACTCACAAGAGGCCAGAGACCAGGTCATGGACATGTGTAATGCTCATATTAGACACGACCACTCAACCACTGATCTTAATGATACATGCATTTCTTTGAAGATTTTTGGGAGACTGAAATAGTTGTTAGTAGTCATCTGACATAATCTCTCAAAAGTAATACATGATTACAGTCGGGGTAACCTATTTTCATATCATATATTTGTTCCAAAGGATTTCGATAGACACAAGTGTCCCCCAAAAATGCCCAAGATTTTGTTCCAAACCAAACAAAGTGCAGTATATTACCTTCCATTTAACCGCACGTCTGTGTTCCATTCCCTCCCCACCATATCTCCTATAAAGCAAGATAATGGTCTATTGTCAGGGGGTTGGTTAGGTAATTATGGATGGATGTTCATGAAGCCATTTGGGATTAGAAGGAGCATTTCCTTTAAACAAGAGCAGTTGAATTTCCATCTGAGAGATGAGGAGACTGGCCTAATGGGGGGGGCTTCACTCAGAACGCTCTGTCCCCCCCCCCAGGCTCCAATCTGTCTGTGTGTGCTTTCCAGCTCTGTGGCTAAGATTAGCTTTAAATGTTAATTGGATTTTACTTTATTTATTACGAGCAAGATATTAAATATTTTCCAAACTGCTCTCCAAATCCCCCATGCTCCGTTGTGGGTCTATTGTTTACCTGATGATTGGTGCTCTGTGAATGTACAGGATCATTGTAATGCATGGGCTTACCTCATTAACACTCCCATAGGTGGTCTCCTGTCGAGAGCCTTTAGGGTCAGATCAGAAATGTCCCTTTGCCTCGATAGTTCTGTGTTTGGATCGCTCTTCAATATCTCCATTTTAGACGATCCAACCACCAGCTGCGTCTAGTTGAATAGGAAAGGAACAGTAATTAACAGGTGGACCCATGTTTGTGCTTTTGATTGTCTTTCTTTGATACTTATTAAATCCACATATCTGTGTGTTTGTATGATACCACATTTAATGCAGTATGTGTAGATAAAGCAATTTGATTTTGTGTGTTGTTGTGTTTGTACATCCATGTGAAGATTTGGTCCATTTTTGATGTCATTTGCCAGGCCTATAACAGGGGGCCCAGCCCAGGGGCTATTACAGGAGAGGATTTCCAAAGGCTTTTTTTACCCAAATGTCTTAAGCTCAGACCCCTACCGTGACTTAGACAGCCTCCATCTGAACGCAGCAATATTCTCATCAGCTCAAGAGGGATTTATCTCTGAGCTGATCTCAAAATGGGGAGCAAGGAGGAGGTGTTGTTGGCTCGAAAGGCTACGGCTACACTAGACTGGGACTGGAGCATTGTAGCATCCTTATTACAGGAACACGCAATAAGGACCAGCTGTATGGCCTTTCATTACATATATGCTGAGATCCGTACACCCTGGCCATTGTTACAGATGGATCCTTCATGGTTGTCTTTTAAGTGTCTTTGTCAAGGTGGAGGGGTCATTTGCATATATAGCATGTAACGTTACACGCCAGCTATTATTCCTCTCTCAGACGGGGAAGATATGTCCCATCTATATGACATATGTCAGCAGATATCCAGAGTACCATGTTGTCACTGGGGCCTCGGCAGTGGGCCGCTCTCTGGGCTGGTCTCCATGGAGGAGAGGAAAGGAGAGGAGAGAGGGGATGATAGGAAAGGAGAGGGGAGAAAGAACATGGTATGGGATGTAAGGGAGATGATGGGAGGGAAGAGGAGAGCAGATGAGAAGAGAGCAGAGGAGAGGAGAGGAGAGGGGAGGAGAGGAGAGAAAGAAGAGGATGGGGTAGGATGGAAGGGAGATGATGGGAGGGAAGAGGAGAGGAGAGGGGAGGAGATAAAGAAGAGGATGGGGTAGGATGGGAGGGAAGAGGATAGCAGAGGAGAAGAGGGGGTTGGTTAGTTGGTTTTCGCTATTTGTCTGGCCTGAGATGTCACCCCTGGGACATGTAAAGTCAGTAATAATGCATAGCTTTCTAACAGTACATCTGGGAGGTTACTGAGAGCCGTAAGAATCAGGAGCAGCTAGGTTCCTGGTGGTGAAGCCTGTCTGTCAGAGAGTGGAGTGAATTGGTGAGATGCTGCCTCTCCTTTTGACAGAGACAGGGGTGGCAGACAGAGAGTGTTGATCACAGGCCGCCCCAGACAGAGATGGGGTTAGGGTAGATCCCAGAGGGGCCCCACCCCCCATCCTCCATCCTCCCTGACCGTTATCTCTGGTGACTCTAAAAGGCCAGACAGCTTGGCATCCGGAGAATGATGTCATTTGAAATGTTGTGCGTGTCTGTACAAAAGGGGGGTATGAACAAGGAAGAAACAGGGATGGATGGAGGTCTACACGCTTGTTTCAAAACAGAGCTCTGTGTGCCTGTTTCTGACTAATCACTGGGGCTGAGTGCTGGATGGATGCTAAAGGGTTACAGAACTGGATGTTCAAAGTCTGCTTGATATCAGACAGTGTGGGATGTTCTGTGCTTGGTTTGATAGTTATTGGAATACATGTACTGTAGGCCTACACACTTTTGTGTTACTCGTAGCTTTTACGAAATGCAATTGCTACATAGTGCTACGTTATAGATGAGACTCATGGGATCTCAGCCGTGAACATTTTGACATGATACAACATAGAACAGTAGGTCTGTCGCTTTCTCTTTGTGCACATAAAGCTGGATTTGGGTAAACAAATTGGTATTGTATAACCTCCATGCCAAGATGGCCAGCAGTGGTCCTGCCCTGTGAGATGGGGAAGAGGAGAGGAGGGGATGGGAGAGGAGACGTCCAGCTAGCTGATGTGGACCAGTGTAACACAGTTACGCCATAATCGTATTAGCTCTGACAATCTGCTAGTCTGGTTAACAGCCACGAGACTTTCTACCCTGTAAGTAATTGCTATGTTGTCTGACTTGCCTGTCAGCGGCTGGCTGAACATGGATGCTCACTTGCAGTATCAATTGTCATTTTACAAGGACTTATTGCCTGTGGACACTGCCTGTCCAATACTGTATTTATCCATCAATATGTCTCCCCTCTTTGTCTCTTACGATCTCTCCCACACACACACACACACACACACACACACACACACACACACACACACACACACACACACACACACACACACACACACACACACACACACACACACACACACACACACACACACACACACACGGCAGCACGGTGAATCACTACAAATGCACTATGAAACAGAGGGCAGAAGGTGTACTGCAATATTAATGTGCACTTTTACAAAAGTCTAACTTTTTCAACTTTTTGTTTGCAGCTTAATCTCTGAACGGCAGGCAGGTGTGTTGGTCTAACTATGACACTGGACTGGAGCAGTCTAACCTCACCTCCATACCTCCTGTAAAACCTGCTGCTTTTTCACATCATTCACAGAGAGGTGGACCTGCTTTGTTTCAACGTTAGGCTTACTGTAAATATACATATTGTACTCAGGATATAGTACAAATATGCTTCTCCGATGCAACCAAACCATCATGAAAACATAGCGATCTTGTGGAGTCCTTTATAAAAACATATACTGCAGAATTTGAGTAATGTGTTTATTGGGCTGCTTGTACAGTATGTGTACACAGCTGTGTCTGCTTTCTATGCTGTTTGTCAGAGACCCGGCCTGGGCCCAACCCTCTGCCTCTCCCAGCCAGCCAGCCAATCAGACAGGGACGATAGGAGCGAGGGGAAGGGCTGTTTGTTTGCTTGCCTGCTTTGTTTTATTTCGCTGTTTTTGCTAATCACAGTAGCGACTGGCCTAGAAAACGGGACCGTACTTCCTGATTCAGCAATGGAACCATCGTTCCCTTGTTCTGACAGGAAGACAAAAGAGAAGGAATAGGCCTTTTATTGGGTGATGATGGGGGACATGGTCACGCCCCCTACCGCTGTAACTAATGATGAATACTAAAGGATATGTACAGAAAACAGTGCTGTAGGATTTATGTAGGCTACTTCTACAGTCTTATCCTATTGCTCTTGGCTGTGTATGCTTCAGATCGCAACACTAACATCCTGGCCAGAGCGTACTAGAACACCCCCACGCTGCCACAGAATCTGCATGCATCACAATCGATAACGCTGAAGAGTGGGCCTATCCCCAAACCTTCTGACTCCAATTCTTTTTTGTGGGTGTCCGTGGGTGCTTTCAACAGCCCCCGCGCTATTGTTCCATGGCTCGCAATTTTAGAAACGCAGCTCTGGCTCCAGTGGATGCATGTACTGTGTTGTAGCTGCGTGGACCAGAGCCTGCACGTCTAGAATGTTGTAGCAGTACGGTGTCGCTTGGTTCATCTGAGCATTGACGGGATGCTGTTATTCATGCAGTATCGTGAGGCGTTTAGCTGCTGAAGGAAGACTAGCTACTAAAGCTGAAGAGCTGAAATGCACAGATTTAGACGTCTTCCATTTTCTGGAGAGTTGTGTCTTGTGAGGAGGACATTTGGCGATGCAGACAATACGTCTCTTCCCATGTGTAGCGTAGTCACACTGAGTGCCATCCCCATAATGCATTATCCAAGCAGCCCTTCAGCCATTTGCTCTGCTGGCCTCTACATTTTTTTCCTTCCGTTTTTCTTTATTTCTGTCATCCTCCTCTGCCGTCTGTCTTTCTTATACATTGTCAGAATCAAAAGTTCAATTTCAGGGTGTCGACTAGCTACATAGTGAGGGTATGTTTCAGCAGGCTGCTTCAGCTCTGTGCATCTGTATAATTAGCACAGCTTTTCTCTGCCGTTTTAAGAGGATGTGCTCAAGCTGCCGTTTCATTAAAATACAGCCGCTATGCCTTTAAAACAATCACGTGTTTAATCTTTGAATACAGCCTTTTCTCCTTTCGAAATGAGGCCTTGACCAAATGTAATACATTAAAGGAAATGTTGAAGGTTGATCCGTGGTTGAAATACGTGGATTACTTTTGACAAACCTAACAATGAAACTGTGGAAAGATCTTTCTGAACCTGCTGTTCATTGCACATCTGTTTAACATAGCACAATTGATCTGGAATTATTCATGTTTTCAATGGCATTCCTGTAGTCTGTCTTATTCGTTTACATTGCTTTCTATTGTTCTTAGTCCATGTGTCTCTGACAAATCAGTCGGCTCCTAAAGGGATGGACACAGTACAAGCACCATATAGATGCATATGTTTGTCTGCCACTGCATTCTCCCTCCATCCCGCTCTCCCTTCTCCTCCCCAGTAAAAAGACAGGATGAGTGAGAGGGTGACTCATGTTATCCAAACATTTGTCTATGCTAGAGCACAGACCACATAATATCCTTTAACAGGCCCTTAGTTCATTATAAGTCATTATTGCCTAGTGGATATATACTGTGTCTGCCCATTGACCTTAATGTGCTCAAGATAGTGTATCTCTCTCTCCCCTCCTCTCTCTCTCTCTCTGGGAAATGGAGACAGATATCCCAGCCTAGAGACAGAGAGGGCGAGAGAGATAAAGACAGAAAGAGAGAGCACAACCCTACCCGTTCCTGGTTACAAACAATACAAACAATCCCGTCTTAATATCCTACTTCTCATAGCACTGTAGATGGGGTACACCGGCCTTGACATAGCTTATTCTGGATTTATTACATCTCTCCCTCTGTTCATCTAGGGTGTCTGTGGATATGCCATATTTGAGTGGAGGTTGGATGTCTGTCTGTGTCTGGTCTACACTGTATGATTGCATTGTTGTCCCTCAGGTAGGCAGCTCTCTCCCTCATATTTCCTTTCCTCCCCTGGATTTCCATTAGTTCTGTAGTATGGGTGTATTTTACTGTGTTCATTAAGACCCCTAAGACACTGGCCTGCCAATGTCTCAGGACTACAGAGCTGTACTATGCCTACGTAATATTTCCCTGTACTGTGGGCCTAAGTGTCATCTCTGCATCTCTCCGTCCCCTGACTGTACTGTAGTACTGTATTTCAGATTTAACACAAGCAGAGTCTGTCCAGATTACGTGCTGCATTACCATGGTATGTTATCAAAGTTTCTGAGTAGTACATGGTCAGCAGGCAGCAGCCCAACGTTGGAGCTGGCTGGGCTCAGCGGGCCATACACAGCAAAACAATAAGAACTTCATTTGGCACTGATGTAATTGTCTTTATGCATCAGTGTAGCACCTCTGCTGCTCACTGCAATTGTGATGTTCTTCATGACACTCGTGGGTAATTGGGTGTGTGGTTGATTTCTAAGTATTGGAAGTATAGAGCGTTGGCACCATGACTCAGTGTAACATTATCATGCCATCTTTATACTAACAGAACAGCATCCATTTTGTAGCCATTACTTCAATGTTGTGATGTTTATTGTTCAATGTCAAAAAATGTGGTCGACTGCCAATCCTCAACGTCAACCATAGATATATACTCCCCTACATGTTTATTTGGACAGTGAAGTTGAAACTTTTAATTTGGCTCTATATTCTAGCATTTTGGATTTGAGATCAAATGTTTGATATGAGGCAACAGTACAGAACTTCACTTATGGTGGACTCGATTGAGTCAAAAGTTTAGTAAATTGAATTTCGCAGTTTGTTTTGGTTGTGTTTAGAAATATGTTGTGCCCAATAGAAATAAATGGTAAATCATGTATTGTCATTTTGCCGTCACTTTTATTGTAAATAAAAATGGAATATGTTTCTGAAAACTTCTACATGAATGTGTATGCTGAATAAATTGTGAATAATAATGAGTGAGAAAGTTACAGAGGCATAAATATTATACCCCCCAGAAATGCTAAGCTGTTATTGTCATGGTGAGAGGTTAGCATGTTTTGGTGGCGTGATCTTTGTGCATCTGTAATTTTCTCACTCATCATTATTCACAATTCATTCAGGATTATCCATAATCATGGTAAACAATATTTATCATTCATTTCTAATCGGGCACAACATAAACCGAAACACGACCAAAACAAACTGCAAATGCATCCAACAAGTTTGTAGAGTCACGAGTTTATGTAGTCATTGCATGCTAGGAATATGGGACCAAATACTTTGACTAAATGTAATACACTATAAGTGAATTTATTCAAATACTTATGACACCTTCAATTGTGGGGACTAAATACAGCACAGAAAGTGGTTTCATTTCTAAACGGTAGAACAGATATGTATGAAAATACCCTCACATAAAAGGTGATATTCTGTACTGTCCCCTCATATCAAACATTTGATCTCAAATCCAAAATGCTAGAATATAGAGCCAAATTAAAAGTTTCAACTTCACTGTCCAAATAAACATGTAGGGGAGTATATATCTATGGTTGACGTTGAGGATTGGCAGTCGACCACATTTTTTGACATTGAACAATAAACATCACAACATTGAAGTAATGGCTACAAAATGGATGCTGTTCTGTTAGTATAAAGATGGCATGATAATGTTACACTGAGTCATGGTGCCAACGCTCTATACTTCCAATACTTAGAAATCAACCACACACCCAATTACCCACGAGTGTCATGAAGAACATCACAATTGCAGTGAGCAGCAGAGGTGCTACACTGATGCATAAAGACAATTACATCAGTGCCAAATGAAGTTCTTATTGTTTTGCTGTGTATGGCCCGCTGAGCCCAGCCAGCTCCAACGTTGGGCTGCTGCCTGCTGACCATGTACTACTCAGAAACATTGATAACATACCCTGGTAATCCAGCACGTAATCTGGACAGACTCTGCTTGTGTTAAATCTGAAATACAGTACTACAGTACAGTCAGGGGACGGAGAGATGCAGAGATGACACTTAGGCCCACAGTACAGGGAAATATTACGTAGGCATAGTACAGCTCTGTAGTCCTGAGACATTGGGCAGGTCAGTGTCTTAGGGGTCTTAATGAACACAGTAAAATACACCCATACTACAGAACTAATGGAAATCCAGGGGAGGAAAGGAAATATGAGGGAGAGAGCTGCCTACCTGAGGGACAACAATGCAATCATACAGTGTAGACCAGACACAGACAGACATCCAACCTCCACTCAAATATGGCATATCCACAGACACCCTAGATGAACAGAGGGAGAGATGTAATAAATCCAGAATAAGCTATGTCAAGGCCGGTGTACCCCATCTACAGTGCTATGAGAAGTAGGATATTAAGACGGGATTGTTTGTATTGTTTGTAACCAGGAACGGGTAGGGTTGTGCTCTCTCTTTCTGTCTTTATCTCTCTCGCCCTCTCTGTCTCTAGGCTGGGATATCTGTCTCCATTTCCCAGAGAGAGAGAGAGAGGAGGGGAGAGAGAGATACACTATCTTGAGCACATTAAGGTCAATGGGCAGACACAGTATATATCCACTAGGCAATAATGACTGATAATGAACCAAGGGCCTGTTAAAGGATATTATGTGGTCTGTGCTCTAGCATAGACAAATGTTTGGATAACATGAGTCACCCTCTCACTCATCCTGTCTTTTTACTGGGGAGGAGAAGGGAGAGCGGGATGGAGGGAGAATGCAGTGGCAGACAAACATATGCATCTATATGGTGCTTGTACTGTGTCCATCCCTTTAGGAGCCGACTGATTTGTCAGAGACACATGGACTAAGACTAATAGAAAGAGCAATGTAAACGAATAAGACAGACTACAGGAATGCCATTGAAAACATGAATAATTCCAGACCAATTGCGCTATGTTAAACAGATGTGCAATGAACAGCAGGTTCAGAAAGATCTTTCCACAGTTTCATTGATAGGTTTGTCAGAAGTAATCCACGTATTTCAACCACGGATCAACCTTCAACATTTCCTTTAATGTATTACATTTGGTCAAGGCCTCATTTCGAAAGGAGAAAAGGCTGTATTCAAAGATTAAACACGTGATTGTTTTAAAGGCATAGCGGCTGTATTTTAATGAAACGGCAGCTTGAGCACATCCTCTTAAAACGGCAGAGAAAAGCTGTGCTAATTATACAGATGCACAGAGCTGAAGCAGCCTGCTGAAACATACCCTCACTATGTAGCTAGTCGACACCCTGAAATGGAACTTTTGATTCTGAAAATTTATAAGAAAGACAAACGGCAGAGGAGGATGACAGAAATAAAGAAAAACGGAAGGAAAGAAATGTAGAGGCCAGCAGAGCAAATGGCTGAAGGGCTGCTTAGATAATGCATTATGGGGATGGCACTCAGTGTGACTACGCTACACATGGGAAGAGACGCATTAACAGCATGAAAATACCCTCAAATAAAAGGTGACTTTATGTACTGTCACCTCATATAAAAAAATATGATCTCATATCCAAAATGCTGGAGTCAAATTAAAAGTTTTAGCTTCACTTTCCAAATAAATATGTCGGGGATTGTAGCTGCGGTGTGAACATGGATTATTCTAAATCCCAGTGTTGATTTGACTGTCTTTTTTACGGTTATAGAGTTGGTCTGAAGAGCTGGTTTTAGGAGAGACTGCGTATATATTCTATGTATGTTTGCCTATCTGAATGGTGACTAGTATAAAGACCTAGTTTAATGATACGTAGCACGGAGAGGAGTTGTGACTAGGAGGACTTTGCTGGACTAGAAAGCCATGCCTCAGATCTTTATGGGCTTATACACGACTACCACCTGGAAACACCACAAGTATGTCGTCTCCCTTTCCAACACTGGCTTTTGTGAGTCTCCTACCAATATGTTGGTGGGATCGCGCGGTATGCATGGGCACGTGACATGCGGATGGAATTTGTGGAAAAGTTACCTTTTATTCTGTCTTTTCTCTCTCGAATTGAACCTCACTTAAGCAGTAGCCTTGGGTTTTTCTCTGGAGGCAGATATTTCAGAGACTGCAGGGAAGAATCCTTGACATGGAGACGGTGTGTAACCATACGGCGGTTCGTAAGTACTAGTGATGGACACTGAATGGAACGTCCATATTGAGATCAGTTACATTTTTCCATTATCGATATCATACCCCCCTCCTCAATAAAACATTGCCACTGTGTGAATGTTCTCTTGTTGACCATTAGGCCAGGTGTGAATGTTCTGGGAGCCTAAGACCTACCCAACCAGTCTGAATGCAATGGCTATCAATCGATGCACCATGAGCAGGCAATTAAAGGGACAGTGTGACATTTTGGCAATTCATTTTGTATACTTACCCGGAGTCAGATGAACTCATGGATACCATTTGTATGTTTCTGCATGCAATTTGAAGGAAGTTGAAGGTAGTTTCTGGAGCCATTGCTAACTAGCGTTAGTACAATGACTGGAAGTCTACAGGAACAACTAGCATGCTAGTATCCAAAATGGTATCCTTGAGTTCATCTGACTCTGGGTAAGTAGGAAAAAAAGGCTTGGTTGCTAAAATGTCACACCTTTTAAGTTTGCTAAGTCAAACGATATCAATGTCATATCAAATTATCGATATTGGTGCCCACCACTAGTGAATGCAGTACAGGCCTGTTGTCTGTTGGGTATTGAGGGTTAACTGTAGACTCTTTAACCTCAGGCTGATGGTGTCCTCTTGAAACCTGAGTCCCCCAAAACTCGTGACAAGTGAAGAAAGGGCTGTGATGCTTGAAGAAGCACAAAATAGATATTTGTTTCGTGTTTCATGTTGCATCTGGCATAAACAGAATAAAAGAAGAAGAGCAGTTTATTATGTGACGTTAGTGATTGCTATTTTCAGAAGGGCTGCTTCGGGAAACAGGAAAAGAGATGTGAACTCCCGTTAAACCTTCGAAATAGCGAGATGCCTCAGCCTGCTCGCTACATTTACACTCGGAGCAGCAAAGCCAGGGCTGGATGGGCTTGAACCTGGGGTTGGTTGCCTGCTCTCTCAGTCGTCTCAGTCTGTCTATTGGCCCATGGTAATGTCACAGAGCTCAGGCTCCTAGCCTTGGTCCCTGATTGTGCAGGGCTATTCGTGTCAATGAATCCCAGAAAACGATCAACGATCAGTTGAATGGCCTGATCATTCATGTGTCTCAATATCACTCTTGCCAGCCTTTTACAAACAAAGATTCACTGAGGGCAACAGCGTGATGTCTAAGCACTGATGTTAGGCACCGTATCTTGGAGATGGCCCTAATTTGTAGTTGAACTGAATTACATAATATCCGAGTACATATATATCCCTGTGTTAGAATAAGTAAGACAGTATGTTGAGCGCTGCCTTCCCACACGTGAAGCCATAAGGTGTCTTAAGCTGGGGCGGAGGAGCTTGAGGAGAGGAGAGGAAGGGAGAGAGAGATGAGACGAGAGGAGCTGAGGAGTTGGGATAGGAGTTGAGGAGGGGAGGGAAGGGGGAGGGAAGAGGAGAAGAGAGGAGTTGAGGAGAGGAGGGGAGGAGAGGAGAGGGAAGAAGAGGGGAGTTGAGAAGAAAGAATAGGGGAGGTGAGAGGAGAGGAGCCAGTGTGTTGCCATGGTGCAATCTTAACCAGAGCTGTACATAAGCTCTGCTGTTCAGTTAATTATGGAGACTGCAATGTTTACGTGCAAGCAGCAAGGCAGGCAGCAATGCAGGCAAGTAGGCAGGGAGTAAGGCAGGCAGACAGGCAAGCAGTAAAACAGGCAAACAGACAGGTAGTAAGACAGGCAGTAAGGTAGGCAGACAGGCAGTAATTCAGGCAGACAGACAGGCATTAAGGCAGGCAGTAAGGCAGGCAAGCAGGCAGCAGGGCAAAGGGCCTTTTTTAGCAAAGGATGTTTTCATGCCACTGTAGATATGGAGTACATGTAGCTAGTAAACACACACACATGTTTTCATTAAAATAAATATTTCACAAACATGTCAAATGAAGATGTGGAGTATAAATCCTATAGGCTCCCACTACTATTGCACAGGCAGAGAAGGATGCTGTTTTAGGTAGAGGCAGATAGCGGAGGAATGAGGAGCCATTCTGGTTATAGTCGTGATGCTGCTTCCCTCTCCTCTCCTGTGTTACCTAGCGTCCCACTTGTGTAACAGAGAGGTCTTCCAGGCAGCCGAGCCCCAGAGCCTTGCTGTGAATAGGCTGCTGGAGAGGCTGCAGATCATGATCAGACAGTTTATAAAACCCAATAAGGGCTCATGTGGATTAATATTCCCCATTTCAAATTCAAATGATATAATCAGACAAATCCAAGCGAGGCATTTGCTCATTGGAATATCTCTGAGCCTGATGACGTGTCTGGCAGGGATGGGCCGAGAGAGAGAGAGAGAGAGAGAAGAGGGTGGAAGGAGGGGGGGGGCTTGGAAGTGAGAGCAATGATGCAATATCAGGCTGTGCACTTTGAACCCTGGAATGTCATCTCCTGTGGATGCTGTTTCCGCTAGGCAGGCTGACCAGGTAATGGTCATGGTTACATGTGGTTGCGCTGCTATTTACAGCGCATTATCAAAACGAAGCCAATGACACCGCAACGCCAGATTGCTCTCACTTGTGCCCAGGAGATGAAAAGCTGTTCGAAAACTCTCCTCCCAGCTAGAATGGCCATAGGCAGTATAGTATTAGCCATCTTTTCATATCTGTTATAACAGATCCATATTATATTTCTACTCCAATTGAATACACCAAAGTATTGTTATTCATGTTTAGGTCATGACCCTCCTCTGTGTTGTGCCAATATAAAGAATTATAAACATCCACTTATTCCTCTCTCCTCTAAGCGTCCTCAAGAGAGAACGAGGTAGCGATGAGCTGCTGGAGTCATGTACCGTATGTAATTACCACAGAGTTGCTTCATGGGAGATATTAAATTACCACGATAGGCTTCTTTGATCTTAGCACACTTAAGGAATGATCTTGTTTATCGTAACCTTCTTGTGTGTACACTGAGTGTACCAAACATTAGGACGACCTTAATTATAATGACTTGCACCCCCTTTTGCCCTCAGAACAGCCTCAATTCGTCAGGGCGTGGACTCTACAAGGTGTCAAAAGCGTTCCACAGGGATGTTGATTCCAATGCTTCCCACAGTTGTGTCAAGTTAGGTGGATCATTCTTGATACACACGGGATACTGTTGAGAGTGAAAAACCCAGACGCGTTGCAGTTCTTGACACACTGAAACCGCTGCGCCTGGCACCTACTACCATACCCCTGTTCAAAGGCACTTAAATATGTTGTCTTGCCCATTCACCCTCTGAATGGTACACATACACAATCCATGTCTCATTTGTCACAAGGCTTAAAAATCCTTATTTAACCTGTCTTTTTATCTTAACTGATTGAAGTGGATTTAACAAGAAACATCAATAAGGGATCATAGCTTTCACCTGCATTCACCTGTACACTCAATGCATATTAAAATCTTGATTTAAAGCTTAGAATATTATTGAATTTGAATATTTTACTTTTGCCCCATGCTCCAATGTTGTTTCCCTTGGTCTGACTGAAGGACTCTATGAACAAATGCCTTATCATCAGATCTGAGGCCTAGATACTGAAATGTTTAAACTTTTAAGCCTCTTGCCTGTCTGCTCTGATCAGTGTTTGTGTCATGTGTCCATGCCCAAATGATGGCTGCTCTGAGTGTGCTCTGATCTGTGCTGTGACACGGTCTTCCATGAAGCCTGTGTGTCGTGATCCAACCTGAGGTGTTCTACAGGAGAAGAAGAGACAGGGAAGTCTGGAACCTCAACAGGTGGCAGATTGGCTTGGCAATCCCCAAAGTAATACAAACGTTTGAAACAAAAGGACATTTATTTTTTCACCGCCATTTCAATTGGCAGGAAATACACCAGCATATGGACAAACGTGCTCATGAATGTATTCATAATTGTGCAGTAGAAAGTAGTGTCACACTTTTTGTTGCCTCACCATTGTCCTACTTTACTGTAATTCTTCATCACTTTCAACACCTACACGCTTTGCCAGCCAAAGTGAACGCGGGCAGAGCCCGGGAGGACAGGCAGTGAATGGAGCTGCGTGTGGGTGTTCCACAGTCGACCTGCTGAGCTCTGTGGGCCATGATGACTGGAGGGGGGGAAGGGGATGGGGAGGAGGGCTGCTGGGCTGTTTCCATCCTCTCTCTATCCTGGCCAGGGTCATAGGTGGCTCTGTCATCAGCGTTGGTTGTTTTAGCAGTGGCTCTCCAAAGAGGATCTGTGGTGTATGTGCCGACCAATTTATGTTTAATCTGAAAATGTGGTTGGAAGCTCCGTATGGAGGGTGTAACGCAATCGGAGCTCCTCCGGGAAGCATACAGAAGCCAATTTGAGGTCTGTGCCGCATCGCCGTGCGCTTCCCAAATTTTGTAACAATGCTTATAGTTCTGATTGGTTAACAGTAAGTGGGGGCGGGAGGGCCTGTATAAACACAAACTCACTTCCTTGACAACTTCCTTCACAACAGCTCTGCACTGCTCCGCGAAGTGAAAGAAGTATGACTTCTGCAGAGGCCACATCACTGTAAATACTGCACGGCCAGTGCAGACTTTGGATTGACCATCCAGCACCTTGTAGCCTCTCCTGTACAGTGTACTTCTCCCTACCGCACAACTGCCTCTCTCTGCTTCCCTCCCCATCTCCCCATGGCTCGCAGGTTCAGCTTAATGATTCAAATGATGGTCTTTTTTTAAAGAAACAAATGGATCATTTGTTTTGGTGGGTTTCTTTTGGAGTCAAGGTTGTTTTTGTGTTTAAATAGGTGGTGCTGTGTATGTTGGTGCTCAGGCAGGGATGGCTTGGAAGCTGTCAGCTCGGCCAATGCCCCGAAAGCAGCACACCAACACAGTCAAAGGTCACACTGTGGTGGCAAAATATGCTGCCAAAATAAGGCTATAACATCAGGAGACGCTTCGCATCCCAGAGAAACAGCCCGCGTAAAGGGACTATGTTCAATGACCAGAAGTCCTTTATTTGGTCATGTAATTGACTATGGATGGCAAAACAATATTATAACACTATAATCGTCAGATAGCTTCAAAATGGCAGCGTAGGGCTGTACACTGTCGCTGGCTCTCACTCAGTACAGGCAGAATCCCAAACCGCACAGAGGAACACGTGTTGCTCTCAGCTTAGCAACAAGGGGTAGCAACCAGCCGAGAGAGGGCTGCCTGCGAGCTAGCAATCTGCAGAGACCTCTGATGTAGACGGAGCAGTGGGGGCGGGATCATACCAAGCATACTGAGGATGATGCGTACATATGACATGTTTTCTCCCCTCCAGATCAGTGGGCCATGTTAATGGATTTGAAAGGGCATCCACCGTTCTCTCCGAATTTCTAGCAATAATAATGTGTATTAATTCTATTTATTTTTCAGAATTTCCCGTAACGATGTATTGACGCACATCTTTTTGTGGTCATTTTAAGCAGCCCGTCAATCAAGGAGTGACAGAGCCTGTTGCAGTCCGGCTGTGGTCAAAAGTAGTCCACTAAATAGGGAATAGTGTGCCAATTCCGACGCATTCCGTGTAATAGCGAATGGAAATGATTAGAGCAGTGTGGAAGGATGACGGTGGGTCAAGTAACCTGGCACCAGAGGAATCAGGCAGACATGGAGGTGTGGGGTGGGGGTAGATTAAATTATTAACCCAGATTCTGCTGATTCTCTTACCATACAGCGTAATCCACAGACCAGGCAGCAGCTGCCACTGCCCTAGGCATCCCACAAAATAAACACTGACAACACATAGACAACCACAATACAACACATGGAAAACCCTATGAAAACACATGGACAACCCTAATACAACACATGAACAACCCCATTACAAGACATGGACAACCCTATTACAACACATGGACAACCCTATTAAAACACATGGATAACCATATTACAAGACTTGGACAACCACTATGCAACACATGGACAACCCTATTAAAACACATGGACAACCCTAATGCAACACATGAACAACCCCATTACACCACATGAACAACCCCATTACAAGACATGGGCAACCCCATTATACCACATGAACAACCCCATTACAAGACATGGACAACCCCATTACACACATGGACAACCCCATTACAAGACATGGACAACCCTATTACACCACATGGACAACCCCATTACAAGACATGGACAACCCCATTACACCACATGGACAACCCCATTACAAGACATGGACAACCCCATTACAAGACATGGAAAACCCCATTACACCACATGGACAACCCTATTACACCACATGGACAACCCCATTACAAGACATGGACAACCCTATTACACCACATGGACAACCCCATTACAAGACATGGGCAACCCCATTATACCACATGAACAACCCCATTACAAGACATGGACAACCCCATTACACCACATGGACAACCCCATTACAAGACATGGACAACCCTATTACACCACATGGACAACCCCATTACAAGACATGGGCAACCCCATTACACCACATGGACAACCCCATTACAAGACATGGACAACCCTATTACACCACATGGACAACCCCATTACAAGACATGGAAAACCCCATTACACCACATGGACAACCCTATTACACCACATGGACAACCCCATTACAAGACATGGACAACCCTATTACACCACATGGACAACCCCATTACAAGACATTGACAACCCCATTACACCACATGCACAACCCTATTAACACACATGGACAACCCTATTATACCACATGCACAACCCTATTAACACACATGGACTACCCTTTTGCACCACATGGACAATCCTATTACACCACATGGACAACCTTATTAAAACACATGGACAACCCTATTACACCACATGGACAACCCTATTACACCACATGGACAACCCTATTACACCACATGGACAACCTTATTAAAACACATGGACAACCCTATTAAAACACATGGACAACCCTATTACACCACATGGACAACCCTATTACACCACATGGACAACCTTATTAAAACACATGGACAACCCTATTACACCACATGGACAACCCTATTACACCACATGGACAACCCTATTACACCACATGGACAACCTTATTAAAACACATGGACAACCCTATTAAAACACATGGACAACCCTATTACACCACATGGACAACCTTATTAAAACACATGGACAACCCTATTACACCACATGGACAACCCTATTACACCACATGGACAACCTTATCAAAACACATGGACAACCTTATTAAAACACATGGACAACCTTATTAAAACACATGGACAACCCTATTATACCACATGCACAACCCTATTAAAATACATGGACAACCCTATTAAAGCACATGGACAACCCTAATACAACGCATGGACAACCCTAATACAACACAGGAACAACCACAATACAACACACGTTTAAATACGAGCTTACATGAATGCATCAACACATACACATTCACGCATACACACACTGCATTGTTGGGAAGGGCCCGTCAGTAAGCATTTCACCTTTAGTCGACACCTGTTGTTTACCAAGCATGTGGCAAAAAGAGATTGGATTTGATTTGAAGCACCCAAACAAACACTCAGATGTAAGGCTTAGTACACACACACACACACACACACACACACACACACACACACACACACACACACACACACACACACACACACACACACACACACACCATTCATATACACACACCTACTCCCTATACCAGCCTAGATACAGTACATAGAGTCATCAGACACACATTCCCATGCCCCAACTTGATTACCACGTAATAACAGGATCATGAATTCTGAAGCATCCACTGGGAGTGATAAGTAATACAATTTCAGAGTGTGGCTGTGTCTGCTGGACTGAAGGTCAGACTAGCCACCTCTCTGAGGCTCATTTGGAGCCGTTCACCGTGACCAAACAGGAAGCTAAGCCTGAGCACGCTTTAGTAATATTACATCAAGATGAGGAGGGAATGCTGCTGACAGCTGTGACCGCCTATTAATGATCCTTTCCTAAAACTGTGACTGTGTGTGCGTGTCATTCTCGCTCTGTGAGAAAGCCTGTTTGCGTGTCACAATGCTCAATCATTCGCATCAAATCTGTTCTTCCCATGCAAACCATATTGTTTAATAGAGCTGCTTTATGAGTGAAGTAATTCATTTACTTGTTTTAAAATAAATAAATATACAGTATTTTACCAGGATAGTTGACTGAGAACACATTCACAGCAAAAACCTGTGGAATAGTTAGAGGGGAGAGGAGGGGCGAGAAATGAGACAATTGGAAGCTAGGGATGATTAGGTGACCACGATGGTATGAGAGCCAGATTGGGAATTTAGCCAGGACACCGGTGTTAACATCCCTACTCTTATGATAAGTGCCATGAGATCTTTAGTGACCACAGAGAGTCAGGATACCCGTTTAAGAGCACCCTTTTGACCATAGAAAATATTTATTTTTTATTATTATATTTTACCTTTATTTAACCTTTATTTAACCAGGCAAGTCAGTTAAGAACACATTCTTATTTTCAATGACGGCCTGGGAACAGTGGGTTAACTGCCTGTTCAGGGGCAGAATGACAGATTTGTACCGTGTCAGCTCGGGGGTTTGAACTCGCAACCTTCCGGTTACTAGTCCAACGCTCTAACCACTAGGCTACGCTGCCGCCCTCCTACAGGCCCTCCAACACTCAGGGAGAATGGAACAATAAGGGGGAATAAAATACTAAGGGGGAATACAATACTAAGAGAGAATCGAACACTAAGGGAGATTTAAACACTCAGGGAGAATGGAACACTAAGGGAGAATGGAACGCTGCAGGGAGAATGGAACACTAAGGGGAGAATGGAACACTAAGGGGAGAATGGAACACTAATGGAGAATGGAACACTTAGGGAAAAGGGAACAGTCAGGAAGAATGGAACACTAAGGGAGAATTAAACACTCAGGGAGAATGGAACACTAAGGGAGAATGGAACACCAAGGGGAGAATGGAACACTTAGGGAGAATGGAACACTAATGGAGAATACAACGCTACGGTTCAACAAGAGCAGGTTCTATATACTGTCCATCTGTCTGTCCCTTCTCTCTCTCCTTTCGCTCCATTCCTCCTTCTCTCCCTCCTATCTCCTTCTCTCCTCTCCTTCCCTCCTCCTCCCATCTCCTCGGGTCCTTCTGATAATGAACAGGGCCTCAGCTCAGCGTGAATAAGATGTTGGTGCATGGTAATTGAATAGGTATTGATTGCACTGCAGCGTGGTATCGAGAGGCAAATGAAGGCCCAAGGAACAGAATGAGGCACCACCGACCGACTGACTGTGCCGCTCATCCCACCTTCCGCAGGAAACACACAAACCCAGTATGTCTTACAACACACTGACCAGCTCACAGAGACAAGTAATTGTAGATGACGTTGTATTGATACGCTACATCACCAAAAGTATGTGGACACCTGCTCGTCGAACATCTAATTCCAAAATCATGGTCATTAATATGGAGTGGTCCCCCTTTAACTGCTTTAACAGCCTCCAGTCTTCTGGGAAGGCTTTCCACTAGATTGCTGGGACTTGCTTACATTCAGCCACAAGAGTGTTAGTGAGGTTGGGCACTGAGGTCAGGCACTGATGTTGGGCAACATGAGTCGGGCTTCCAAATCATCCCAAGGGTCTTCGATGGGGTTGAGGTCAGGGCTCTGTGCAGGCCAGTCAAGTTCTTCCACACCGATCTCGACAAACCATTTCTGTATGGACCTCGCTTTATGCACGGCATTGTCATGCTGAACCAGGAAAGGGCCTTTCCTAAACGGTTGCCACAAAGTTAAAAGCACAGTATCGTCTAGAATGTCATTGTATGCTGTAGCGTTAATATTTCCCTTCACTGGAACTAAGGGGCCTAGTCCGAAACATGAAAAACAACCCCAGACCATTATTTATCCTCCACCAAACTTTACAGTTGGCACTGCATTCGGGCAGGTAATTTTCTCCTGCCATCCGCCAAACCCAGATTCGTCCGTCGGACTGCCAGATGGTGAAGTGTGATTCATCACTCCAGAGAACACGTTTCCACTGCTCCAGAGTCCAATGGCGCTGAGCTTCACACCACTTGGCATTGCGGATGGTGATCTTAGGCTTGTGTGTGGCAGTTCGGCCATGGAAACCTATTTCATTAAGCTCACGACTAACAGTTATTGTGGTTACTTTTCTTCCAGAGGAAATTTGGAACTTGGTGGTCCCAACTGAGGACAGACCATTTTTACGGCCTACGAGCTCCAGCACTCAGTGGTCCCGTTCTGTGAGCTTGTGTGGCCTACCACTTTGCAGCTGAGCCATTGTTGCTCCTAGACATTTCCACTTCACACTAACAACACTTACAGTTGACGGGGGCAGCTCTAGCAGGGCAGACATTTTACGAACTGACTTGGTGGAAAGGTGGCATCCTATGACGGTGCCACAGTGAAAGTCACTGAGTAAGGCCATTCTACTGCCAATGTTTGTCTATGGAGATTGCATGGATGTGTGCTTGATTTTATACACCTGTCAGCAACAGGTGTGACTGAAATAGCCGAATCCACTCATTTGAAGGGGTGTCCACATACTTTTGTATATATAGTGTATGGAACCATTGTTTTTTGTAAGCATCAATAGGTACTAGGCTTGAGCGGTATACCTTATATACCATATACCAGGGTATTTGGAAATAGCCAAGGGATGGTTTTTGAACACCTTCAAACAATTTAACTAATACATTTGAATATTTGTAGCTACTTTTTAAGGAAATACCTGCAATTAACTTGTGCAATACAAAATCATGGTGGTCCCCAGTCATGTGTCACATCATTATGAAGCTCATGGTGGTCCCCAGTCACCTGTCACATCATTATGAAGCTCATGGTGGTCCCCAGTCACCTGTCACATCATTATGAAGCTCATGGTGGTCCCCAGTCACCTGTCACATCATTATGAAGCTCATGGTGGTCCCCAGTCACCTGTCACATCATTATGAAGCTCATGGTGGTCCCCAGTCACCTGTCACATCATTATGAAGCTCATGGTGGTCCCCAGTCACATGTCACATCATTATGAAGCTCATGGTGGTCCCCAGTCATGTGTCACATCATTATGAAACTCGTGGTGGTCCCCAGTCATGTGTCACATCATTATGAAGCTCATGGTGGTCCTCAGTCACGTGTCACATCATTATGAAGCTCATGGTGGTCCCCAGTCACATGTCACATCATTATGAAACTCATGGTGGTCCTCAGTCACGTGTCACATGGTGTTTGTTTACAACCACACAACAACAAGAGACCGGAGCCTTGTTACTCACTGTTGTGCAGCATGTGCCAGGTGATCTAGTTACAGTATGGAATTCACTACTATATGTTTTCCTGCTAGATATCTTACAACTATTAAGTTAACTTTTTCAAATGTGCTAAATGCTCTGCAGTTGGGCATTTGATTTGCTAAGTGGTTAGCTTCTTTCAAAATCAAGCATTCACTTGGTAACAGCAGAGAATCCCCTTCTGGATCAAGAGCCTTGCTGGCTAATATTTGTTTTGTGCATGCAGAATACTGTGAGTAGCATTTTGTTGTTACTTGTATACCAGTGGTGGTCGGTGCTGTTTAAGATGAATGAGGATAATATATTTTTTTATGAGCATAGCATTATTTCTATTACAGCATATTGTATGACTGTCATTCATATTCCATTAACCCAGCTCAATGTAAAATGGATAGGTTTAGGCTACTTACTACATGATACAAACGTTTTCCCAATACCCATCATGAGGTTGCTACAACCTAGCCTATGAATGAAAGTTTACAACATAGGGGCACAGGTCGAGATAAATTTGAGTAATCAAGGTGACAGACATCGACACATTCAATACCACCGTGCACAATCTTGCTTGCATCTAGCTGATCTAAGGTGTAATCATTAGTCCAACAGTTCAAACAAGAGTTTATATTGGTCAAATTCTGGTATGTTCCATTTGCATCTGTTTAATTTTTTTTTTTCAACAGAATTGGCGGAATGAATACACCCATGATCACATGCAAACACAGTTCACTTTCATAGCAGCCAGATCGTTGTATAATTGCTTCTTGCATCTACGCACTCTCCTCCGCTCACCTTTTCCCTTTGCTTGTGGACTTCAGTTCACAATACATCAGCTGTCTGTGACCAGGCGAAAAACCTTTCCAAGCCAAACCTTCATATCATAACCGCTACACGTCACTTACATCGTTGTCACCATATTAGGTAACGTCAAGTCAACAACATAGCTAATAGCACTAACGCATTAGTAAACCCTCTACAATCATGCAGTAGTACAGTGTACTTAGCAGTTAAACCGGTGGGCCCCTGTGACAATAAATGAATAAAATCAAAAGATTACCTTGACTTGGAAGAGTTCCAGTGTTGGATAGCCATAGCCAGCTAGCTAACATAGCATCCCTCTCTGTTTCAGCCGGGTGAGTAGGCTAAACTAGTTCGCTTGCGGCATTTGCTAGCTAAGTGAAAGGGGGGAAATGAAATATAGCCAGCTCTTTCTCTCTCTCTCTCTCTCTCTCTCTCTCTCTCTCTCTCTCTCTCTCTTTCTCTCTCTCTCTCTCTCTCTCTCTCTCTCTCTCTCTCTCTCTCTCTCTTGCTTCTCCTTTATTTTTAATGAAATGTATTTGTTCAAAACTGTTCAACTATTGTCTTTCTCTCTCTTTGAGTCAACTACTCACCACATTTTAAATACTGCAGTGCTTGCTAGCTGTAGCTTATGCTTTCACTGCTAGTTTCATTCTCTGATCCTTTGATTAGGTGGACAACATGTCAGTTCATGCTGCAAGAGCTCTGATAGGTTGGAGGATGTCCTCTGGAAGTTGTCATAATTACTGAGTAAGACTATGGAATCCCAAGTCTCATAGGTTTTGTATTGAAGTCAATATACTAGAGGAGGACGGAAACTAGCTGTCCTCTGGCTACACCATGGTGCTCACCTACAGAGTGCTGTTGAGGCTACTGTAGACCTTCAATGCAAAATGGTGTGTTTTAATCAATTATTTGTGACATGAATATATTCAGTATAGTTTCATCATTTTTTCACTATTTTTCCATATACTTGTTAGCATTACTAAACATTAGATTACATAGTGTTAGTGAGGTTTGAAAACAGCACCCCTTGTGTTCAGTACCGGTATTACCGAATATCCCGGTATGGCACAAGGTCGGTATGAAGGTATGACAATGTGGATACCGCTGAAGCCTACGAGGTACTGTAGGGAAGGTTAAAATGGACTCTATTGGTCTTGGGCACACCATGTCTATATATTAGTAATCAGCATGAATGAGTGAAGGCAGAGGGAAAGCATCTCCTAATGGTACACATATCTTCAGACAGAACAGCCTCCATTACCCTGTAATGGATCAGAGGCACTGTCATATTTCACTGTGATGTTGCCATTAGGCTGCCATACAGGGCTGCCATACAGTATCAGTGTGCTCTGTAAAGGAGGATGGAGATGTCTGCTAAGGAACACTAACCTATTGTCTTGTCAGCATCTCGTTGCTATGCACATGCCAAACCCTGCTGTACCCCAGGGAACTCAAGGAGTTAAAAACACCATAGAAATACTGCTGCATGAGGAGGAGCTTGGATTTCATTTGAGGCGTGGCCTCGCTATCTATTGCAGTGCCAACATATGACATCATCATATATAGGATAATATTGTTTGTACTTTATTTTACGATACTGTTTTCACTGGTATTCACATGGAGTTTATATGATAATAATAGGTATTTTCATGCAATTATTCAGAGAATGAATCGTAACTGTATTGAAAAATCGGGAATGAATCAGATTAACAATTTAAAGGTGTAGCATCACACTTCATTCACAAAAGAGGATTTTTTTAAAGTTGTACTCTAGCTAGGTAGTGGAGACAGAGGGCGTCTGGGCGTGTGGGCTCTAATTGCCTGTATTTAGTAGAGATCTGTAACCAGCATAACTGACCGTCTCTCCCCAAGACAGACCATTCCTGCTGGCCCCTCTGCTGTTTCATTCATTCATTGCAGGGGGAGGATTGTAGCTACAGTCCTAATGCGATGTGGACAGACAGGCAGTGTGCAGGCAGGCCAGCCAAGCTGATGCTGAGCCCCTGGCCACGCATGTGTGACAGAGACGCATAAGCTGCAGTCAGCGTCCTGAGAGGTGAACCAGGGAGAGGCAGCTAAGCGGGCCGCGCAGCCAATGCGGGGCGAGCACTGGTTGTCATGGGAACACATTGATTATTTAACAATTTGGACGAAGCCTGTGCCCTACGCTTGCCAAGGTTTAGTGGGAGTCTTTGTAGCTTTGCAGTCCCGAGCCAACTCAGTGCTGTAAGGTGCAGTGCTGTTTTGAGATAATACATGAGGAAACAAGAATCATAGATTAATAGATGGACAGATGGAAGGAGGGAAGGAAGGAGGGATGGATGGATGGTTAAGAGAGGGAGGGAGGGAGGGAGGGATGGATGGAACAAGGGATGATGGATGGATGAAAATAGGGAGGGAAGGAAGGAAGGAAGGAAGGAAGGAAGGAAGGAAGGAAGGAAGGAAGGAAGGAAGGAAGGAAGGAAGGAAGGAAGGAAGGAAGGAAGGAAGTGTGGAGGGAACGAGAGATGTATGGAGGGAGGATGGATGAATGGATGGATGGATGGAAGGAGGGATGAATAAATCGATAGATAACAATTTGGAGGACACAAATGTGAACACATGGATGTATACAGATAGACTTGTTTTTTTTTGTATGGTATGTTGGTCATTTGGGATTGGTTGGTTGTAATGGTTGGTTGTAATGGTTGTACAGTCAGTCCTGTTGGGAGAGCAGCCTGAGCAGGGTGTGTGTGTATGTGTTTGTCTTTATGGGTGTGTGTCCTCTCCAAGCCTGCCCTGAGTCCTGAGCTGCAGGTGGACAAAAGTGAACAGAGACAGATGGCTGGGAAAACAGCATTTAATGATTACTGTTTGAATTAAAAGGAAATTACGGGATTTTATGATAATCTTATCCAGATTTGGTTAATTCCCCCCATGCAGCTCAGTCACACCCTTATACCACATTTGGACGGTCGCCAACCTTTTTAACCGGCGTCCTCCTCTGTTACCCTCTGCCCTTTCACCTCATTTACCAGCCATCCCCATTTAACCTACACAATCCCTGATGCACACACACACACACACACACACACACACACACACACACACACACACACACACACACACACACACACACACACACACACACACACACACACACACACACACACACACACACACACAGCACTGTACCCTGGCATTGTAAATGTGTGTTTATCTTGACCTCTGGGAGCCTAGAGATCAGACTGTGTAAGCCTCTCTCTCAAGGACGTGGCCTGTCCAGGGCTCTCTTCGTCCCAGCAGAAAGAACAAGCTGTCTGCTACTGTATCTATGTCATAAAGCTGTGTGCGGCCAGGCCCACGCTGTTGCCCTGGCCCCACGGCCCCACGCTGTTGCCCTGGCCCCAAGCTGTTGCCCTGGCCCCACGGCCCCACGCTGTTGCCCTGGTCCCACGCTGTTGCCCTGGCCCCACGCTGTTGCCCTGGCCCCACGCTGTTTCCCTGGCCCCACGGCCCCACGCTGTTGCCCTGGCCCCACGGCCCCACGCTGTTGCCCTGGACCCACGGCCCCACGCTGTTGCCCTGGCCCCACGGCCCCACGCTGTTGCCCTGGCCCCACGGCCCCACGCTCATCATCCCTCTCCTCCTCCAAGCCAACTCCCACTTCAGAGACAACACACCACTCTGTGGCGGATTTAGGATTACACAGACAGAGATTATCTTCCCTTTCTTTTTGTTTGCTTGTTAAAGGTGATACAGATACTGGGATTACCCACTTCAATCCCAGACAAGGATGCTATATTTCTTTTCAGACAGACAGTCTTGAAACCCTATGAGGTTTATAGTGCTATTTTGATGTTTATTTATTTTTATCATTGATTAGCCAGCTAGGAAGTAACCTCTCTGCTGCTTTTGATAAACTATTTTGTTCCTGCTGTTGTGCTTGTCTTTTGTGGTCCCTTGGCTGTGGCACTGGATTCAGTTCGCTAGTTTAGTCCAGTACAGTGACAGAGCAGAAATAGTCCCCACTGTGGCCCTCCGGCTTCGTCTCTCCACTGGGACCTATTGGCTGTGGGGGATGAATAGACCTCTTAAAAGCCTGGGTGTCTCCCCACAGTGTATGGTGCTGTGGCACACTGTGCATATCTAAAACACACACGCATACTTCTAAAAGCATGTAAAGGGAGCTGCTGCTACCTTAAACCTTTAGGTCTGATAAGAACATGTCTGCCCAGTATTTTTATGATAAACAGGAAATGCCTAAATGTGTGCAGGTCATGAAAGACGTGCACACACAAGCACTGTCGCGAGCATCTGTTCATCCATATGCAGGTTACAAGCCATGATTGTGCCGAGTGAGGGACGTTTGTGCCGAGGAGTGAGGGACGTCACAGCTCGCCATGAAACTATACTGCAGTTCTGAGGAAACGGTCACGTCTACAGTAGCTTTAACGCTGGATTTTAAGAGGCGTTTGCGTGATAAGAGAAGTCACTGAGTGAAAATAAAATAACGAAGTTTTGGAACGACAACGAGACAAACTGGGGTTTAACAGCTTGCATGTTGGATAATGAATGATGCCAATCGAAGGGAGTGAGGCTTAAATACACACACATACAGCTCTAATTGTATGTCTGTGTATTTATATACCATGGCCCAGCATCAAAGGACTTATAACTCAAGCTGTGTAATAAATTGTGTGGTTCTTTTCTCTCAGGCTGTGACTTGTTATATTGGAGTGTTGCACCGCGCGTGCACCTCCTGTGAGTCCTGTGTGAAAGAATTGCCATTTAGGAATAAAAGAGCCGTGTACGTAAGGGAAAAACCGTTTCAAAACGTCTCAAGTGAACCTTCGATGCCGTCACTAAGGTGGAGAGACGCTACGGAAATAAATGAACTGACGAGAGTCTGTGCCACGAAAGCAATAAGCCCGTAGCTGCAACGACCCCTTGACACATTTAAAGTAGTTAGGTCATATGTAATATCACAGGCCATAGGCTGCCACATCACACAAAATATTAGAATCAATGGGGATCAATAGGAGTGGCTCCACATCAAAAGTGAATAATGAATACTGGAGGGAGACAGTGAGGGGAGGCAGGGGGATGTGGAGGTAGTGAGGGACCAGTAGCTCCTTTCTGCTGGACTTCAGGCAGCCTTGGTCCATCCCCTTACCCCCACAGCTCAATCAGATCAATAGAGAGAACAGCCAGTGGTTCAGCATTCCAGACTTATAAGGAGAGGCCATTACGCTCTGTGTCCAGTCCAGTCTACTGGTACTGTGTCCTGCTCCTCTTCTGTCTTCTTCTCTACTGAAAGCTGCTAGTCTTTCTGTAACATTTAACTGAGAACAGCATTCACATCAGATCCTTGCGAGGGGACGCTTTCGAAGAATAAATGATGTTGATAACTGCCGCTGTGAGATGCATGCCTTTGCAGTGCCCTCTCCTGCACTCTGTTTTTACTGGTGCCCCCTCCACAGGACCAGAACATCTCCTCTGATACAACATGCATGCGATGTTGAGAAATGAACGCCAGCCACTAGGGGGCGTAATGGAGCCTGAACAGCCAGATTTTTTATTTATTTTTATTTCACCTTTATTTAACCAGGTAGGCAAGTTGAGAACAAGTTCTCATTTACAATTGCGACCTGGCCGTTGAGATCTATTTCGGATCAAATCCAGGAATGAATCAGTTTTTGTGTCTTACTGACCTTATAGGCCAGCCATATTCAACAGGAGGACTGCGGTCCGGATCCAGACCCAGAATGAGGTCAATACGAGTCACGGGGTCACAATTTATTTTTGAACTCAGTCAGATCTCAACCCCTGGTATTATATGAACACTCATAAGACATGGCAAAATGTTTAGAATTGCAGGAAATTAGCTTTAAAGGGTAACTCTCAACTCCGATTTCAGCCTTGCCCAACCCCTTCAACAACAACAAAAAATGCTTTCAAGTGAGAAGTTGTGGGTGGGGGGGGAATTGCTCATATTATATTCATTTTGGGTGTGGTTAAATGTAGTAGATCCCAACACTTTCTCACTAAAGCATACTTACCAGAAGTCCACTGTCAGACTCTGATAATAAAATGATGTGCATCGCGAGCATATACGTCTCACATTGGTAAGCCGCCGAGTTCCTGCCATCTATTGCCACTTGCAGTGTAAGTTGGTATCCCCCGTGCAAAAAAACCCGGTAAAGTGTAGATTTACATTTAGTGCGGTATTGTGTTGGGAAGAAAAGTGCAATCATCATCTTGAAAATTAATATTAGTGGCTCAATTCAATCCAACCTGCACTGCAGTATTTACGCAGTAGCTCTTTTTTGGGCAGATTGGTCGTGGGTACTGTATAAACAGGTATGCTTTCACTTTTCAGAATTAGAAGTGTGGGCACGGGATGAATATTGTAAATGAACGATTTGAGAAACAAAAAAAGATAACTAACCCATGTGGGATTAGAATTCTCAACCATTGAACTATGAGCCTATTGCACCACAATTCACTCATAGCCATTAGGAAATAATACGAGTTGACATGACCACCGTTGTCGTGTATTTCTTGTTACGAAGGGAGAGTACATCTAGAAGGGAGTGTATTTCATACCGAACCCCTCCTTTGAGATGACGTAAACATCATGAGGTCAATGGTAGAGTTCAACTACTAGGGGCAAAAAGAGCTAGATTTACTACGAACAGACCAAAATATATCACTTTTGCAACGAACTGTCGAAATGAAGACCAGAATTGACGTGTTTCACAATAACTAATAACTTAAACATCTGGTTTTCCCTGGAAGAAATCGCATTGCTGGAGGCGTTACTACAGACCCGGGTTCATTCCCAAAGGACGGCGCACAATTGGCCCAGCGTCGTCCGCGTTATGGCAGGCCATCAAAACATAGACGTGGTGTTGGATGCAAGACTTCAAGTTGTCATTTCCAGCGATTTAGAACAGGTAGTGAAAGAATCGGACAGGAAAAGATGATTGTGATATCCTAGGTGATGGCCCAATGGTCCCAACACACACACAGTTTGTTCAAATGGAGTCTAACACAGGAAGCAGGCAATAATAACACCACGGGTCTCTTCTCCCCACTTCTCATTCTCAGTCCTCACACCTACTGTAGCCATCATCCACCCATCCCCAGCGAGACACACACAACGACTGTTCCCATGGCATTCACTTACTGGCTCCTAGCTGCCACACACACACACTGAGGTAATGTTGTATCTCTTCGTCTATCTTTGCAGGCGAACCCTCCCCCTGTCATCGTCAACGCAGACTCATTGGATACAGGCCCTTATGTAAGTATCCATTCTGTTGTCTCTCTATGTGGATGGAGTATCTATTCGGTTGTCTCTCTGTGTGGATGGAGTATCTATTCTGTTGTCACTCTGTGTGGATGGAGTATCTATTCTGTTGTCTCTCTATGTGGATGGAGTATCTATTCGGTTGTCTCTCTGTGTGGATGGAGTATCTATTCTGTTGTCACTCTGTGTGGATGGAGTATCTATTCTGTTGTCTCTCTATGTGGATGGAGTATCTATTCGGTTGTCTCTCTGTGTGGAAGGAGTATCTATTCTGTTGCCTCTGTGTGGATGGAGTATCTATTCTGTTGTCTCTCTGTGTGGATGGAGTATCTATTCTGTTGTCTCTCTGTGTGGATGGAGTATCTATTCTGTTGTCTCTCTGTGTAGATGGAGTATCTATTCTGTTGTCTCTCTGTGTGAATGGAGTATCTATTCTGTTGTCTCTCTGTGTGGATGGAGTATCTATTCAGTTGCCTCTGTGTGGATGGAGTATCTATTATGTTGTCTCTCTGTGTGGATGGAGTATATATTCTGTTGTCTCTCTGTGTCGATGGAGTATCTATTCTGTTTCCGGTCTGTGTGGATGGAGTATCAATTCTGTTGCCTCTCTGTGTGGATGGAGTATCAATTCTGTTGTTTAACTGTGTGGATGGAGTATATATTCTGTTGTTTAACTGTGTGGATGGAGTATCTATTCTGTTGTTTAATTAACTGTGTCGATGGAGTATCTATTCTGTTGCCAGTCTATGTGGATGGAGTATCAATTATGTTGCCCTTGTGTGGATGGAGTATCTATTCTGTTGTCTCTCTGTGCGGATGGAGTATCTATTCTGTTATCTCTCTGTGTGGATGGAGTATCTATTCAGTTGCCTCTGTGTGGATGGAGTATCTATTCTGTTGTCTCTCTGTGTGGATGGAGTATCTATTCTGTTGTCTCTCTGTGTGGATGGAATATCTATTCTGTTGTTTAACTGTGTGGATGGAGTATAAATTATGTTGTTTAACTGTGTAGATGGAGTATCTATTCTGTTGTTTAACTGTGTGGATGGAGTATATATTCGGTTGTCTCTCTGAGTCAATGGAGTATCTATTCTGTTGCCTTTCTGTGTGGATGGAGTATATATTCTGTTGTTTAACTGTGTGGATGGAGTATCTATTCTGTTGTTTAACTGTGTGGATGGAGTATATATTCTGTTGTTTAACTGTGTGGATGGAGTGTCTATTCTGTTGTCTCTCTGTGTGGATGGAGTATCTATTATGTTGCCTCTGTGTGGATGGAGTATCTATTCTGTTGTCTCTCTGTGTGGATGGAGTATCTATTCTGTTGTTTAACTGTGTGGATGGAGTATCTATTCTGTTGTCTCTCTATGTGGATGGAGTATCTATTCTGTTGCCGGTCTGTGTGGATGGAGTATCAATTCTGTTGTCTCTCTGTGTGGATGGAGTATCTATTCTGTTGTCTCTCTGTGTGGATGGAGTATCAATTCTGTTGCCTCTCTGTGTGGATGGAGTATCAATTCTGTTGTCTCTCTGTGTGGATGGAGTATCAATTCTGTTGTCTCTCTGTGTGGATGGAGTATCTATTCGGTTGCCTCTGTGTGGATGGAGTATCTATTCTGTTGTCTCTCTGTGTGGATGGAGTATATATTCTGTTGCCTCTCTGTGTGGATGGAGTATATATTCTGTTCTATCTCTATGTGGATGGAGTATCTATTCTGTTGCCTCTCTGTGTGGATGGAGTATCTATTCTGTTGCCTCTCTGTGTGGATGGAGTATCTATTCTGTTGCCTCTCTGTGTGGATGGAGTATCAATTCTGTTGCCTCTCTGTGTGGATGGAGTATATATTCTGTTCTATCTCTATGTGGATGGAGTATCTATTCTGTTGCCTCTCTGTGTGGATGGAGTATCTATTCTGTTGCCTCTCTGTGTGGATGGAGTATCTATTCTGTTGCCTCTCTGTGTGGATGGAGTGTCTATTCTGTTGCCTCTCTGTGTGGATGGAGTATCTATTCTGTTGTCTCTCTGTGTGGATGGAGTATCTATTCGGTTGCCTCTGTGTGGATGGAGTATCTATTCTGTTGTCTCTGTGTGGATGGAGTATATATTCTGTTGCCTCTCTGTGTGGATGGAGTATATATTCTGTTCTATCTCTATGTGGATGGAGTATCTATTCTGTTGCCTCTCTGTGTGGATGGAGTATCTATTCTGTTGCCTCTCTGTGTGAATGGAGTATCTATTCTGTTGCCTCTCTGTGTGGATGTAGTGTCTATTCTGTTGCCTCTCTGTGTGGATGGAGTGTCTATTCTGTTGTCTCTCTGTGTGGATGGTGTGTCTATTCTGTTGTCTCTGTGTGGATGGAGTATCTATTCTGTTGTCTCTCTGTGTGGATGGAGTGTCTATTCTGTTGTCTCTCTGTGTGGATGGAGTGTCTATTCTGTTGTCTCTCTGTGTTGATGGTGTGTCTATTCTGTTGTCTCTCTGTGTGGATGGAGTATCTATTCTGTTTTTCTCTCTTTGTAAATGGAGTATCTATTCTGTTGTCTCTCTGTGTGGATGGTGTGTCTATTCTGTTGTCTCTGTGTGGATGGAGTATCTATTCTGTTGTCTCTCTGTGTGGATGGAGTGTCTATTCTGTTGTCTCTCTGTGTGGATGGAGTATCTATTCTGTTGTCTCTCTGTGTGGATGGTGTATATATTCTGTTGCCTCTCTGTGTGGATGGAGTATATATTCTGTTCTATCTCTATGTGGATGGAGTATCTATTATGTTGCCTCTCTGTGTGGATGGAGTATCTATTCTGTTGCCTCTCTGTGTAGATGGAGTATCTATTATGTTGTCTCTCTGTGTGGATGGAGTGTCTATTCTGTTGTCTCTCTGTGTGGATGGTGGGTCTATTTTGTTGTCTCTCTGTGTGGATGGAGTATCGATTATGTTTTTCTCTCTTTGTAAATGGATGTGTCTCACAGTTGCAGCATCCTGCTGTGTTCACCATGTGGATCTATTTCATGATTTCTATTGACACTGCCACTACAGCATGAATATGATGCAGTTATGCATTTAGTATGATAATGCTACATATTTAAATATCATATGAGTGTGTTCATTGCAAAAAATCTGGATATAATAGCCCAAACCAGCAATGCTATGTTTTATGTACAGGTACAGGGCCTTCAGAAAGTATTCACACCCCTTGACCTTTTCCACATTGTTTGTCTCTGGCCTACAACACACAATACCCCCTAATGTCAAAGTGGAATTGTGTTTGTAGAAATGTTTACAAATTTGCTAAAAATTAAAAGTTGAAATGTCTTGAGTTAATACTTTTTCAACCCCTTTGTTATGGCAAGCCTAAATAAGTTCAGGATTTCACCATGAGGCCAGTGGTGACTTTAAAACATTTACAGAGTTTAATGGCTGTGATGGGAGAAAACTGAGGAATGACAACATTGTAGTTACTCCGCAATTCCAACCTAAATGACAGAGTGAAAAGAAGGAAGCCTGTACAGAATAAAAAAAAATATTCCAAAACATGCTTCCTGTTTGCAACAAGGCACTGAAGTAATGCTGCAAAAAATGTGGCAAAGCAATTATAAAGTGTAATTTTTGGGGCAAATCCAATACAACACAATACTACTACCACTCTTCATATTTTCAAGTATATGGTATCAAACACATAGAAACCATGTTTGATGAGTTTGATAGCGTTCTATTTGTTCCGTTCCAGCCATTACTATGAGCCCGTCCTCCTCAATGCCACCAGCCTCCTGTGACAGAGCTTGATGGATGTGTCAGTATCGGTTATTGTGTGTAGATGGGTGAGAGAAAACAAATGCATTTCATCCATTTTGAATCCAGCCTGTAACACAACAAAATGTGGAATAAGTCAAGGGATATGAATACTTTCTGAAGGCAATGTAACAGCCATAATGGAGGAAACACCAACATAGCATGACTTAATAGGGCGTTGGGCCAAAACAAGCTGCCAGAAAAGCTTCAATCCACCTTGGCATAGATTCTACAAGTGTCTGGAACTCTATTGGAGGGGTGTGACACCATTCTTCCATGAGAAATTCCATCATTTGGTGTTTTATTGATGGTGTTGGAAAATGCAGTTTCAGACTCCGCTCCAGAATCTCCCATAATATATAATATAATATATGCCATTTAGCAGACGCTTTTATCCAAAGCGACTTACAGTCATGTGTGCATACATTCTACGTATGGGTGGTCCCGGGAATCGAACCCACTACCCTGGCGTTACAAGCGCCATGCTCTACCAACTGAGCTACAGAAGGACCATAACTGTTCAAATTGGTTGAGATCTGGTGACTGAGACACACATCCTTTAAACTCCCTATGCTACTTTGAGACCCCTCTTTCAAAGTCACTGAGATCTCTTATTTAGCCATGGTAGGCCAAATAATGGCCTTCCCAGAATTTTTATACATGACTCTAAGCAAGATGGGATGTTAATTGCTTAATTAACTCAGGAATCACACCTGTGTGGAATAGAGGTCGACCGATTAGGATTTTTCAACGCCGATACCGATTATTGGAGGACCAAAAAAAAGCCGATACCGATTAATCGGCCAATTTTTTAAAATGTATTTGTAATAATGACAATTACAACAATACTGAATTAACACTTATTTTAACTTAATATTGTAATGGTTTTCTAGGTGTGCTGAAGGAGAGTCGGACCAAAACGCAGCGTGTAGATTGCGATCCATATTTAATCAAACAAACGTAAACACGAAATAACACAAACACTACAAAACAATAAACGTAACGAAAACCGAAACAGCCTATACTTGTCAACTAATACAGCGACAGGAACAAAGACACTAAGGACAATCACCCACGACAAACTCAAAGAATATGGCTGCATAAATATGGTTCCCAATCAGAGACAACGATAAACACCTGCCTCTGATTGAGAACCACTCCAGACAGCCATAGACTTTGCTCGATCACCCCACTAGCTACAATCCCAATATATATACAACAAAACCCCAAGACAAAACACACCACAATACAAAAACCCCATGCCACACCCTGGCCTGACCCAATACATAAAGATAAACACAAAATACTTTGACCAGGGCGTAACAAATATAATACATCAATAAAATCAATTTAGCCTCAAATAAATAATGAAACATGTTCAATTTGGTTTAAATAATGCAAAAACAAAGTGTTGGAGAAGAAAGTAAAAGTGCAGTATGTGCCATGTAAGAAAGCTAACGTTTAAGTTCCTTATTCAGAACATGAGAACATATGAAAGTTGGTGGTTCCTTTTAACAGGAGTCTTCAATATTCCCAGGTAAGATGTTTTAGGTTGTAGTTATTATAGGGATTATAGGACTATTTCTCTCTATACCATTTGTATTTCATTAACCTTTGACTATTAGATGTTCTGATAGGAACTTTAGTATTGCCAGTGTAACAGTATAGCTTCCGTACCTCTCCTCACTCCTACCTGGGCTCGAACCAGGAACACAACGACAACAGCCACCCTCGAAGCAGTGTTACCCATGCAGAGCAAGGGGAACAACTACTCCAAGTCTCAGAGCAAGAGACGTTTGAAACGCTATTAGCGCCCACCTGCTAACTAGCTAGCCATTTCACATCGGTTACATCAGCCCAATCTCGGGAGTTGATAGGCTTGAAGTCATTAACAGCTGCTGGCAAACGTACGAAAGTGCCGTTGGAATAAATGCTTACGAGCCTGCTGGTGCCTACCATCGCTCAGTCAGACTGCTCTATCAAATCATAGACTTAGTTATAACATGGTAACACACAGAAATACACGCCTTAGGTCATTAATATGGTCGAATGGTCGAAAACAAGACGTTTATTCTTTCAGTGAAATACGGAACCGTTCCGTATTTTATCTAAAGGGTGGCATCCATAAGTCTAAATATTCCTGTTACATTGCACAACCTTCAATGTTATGCCATAATTACGTAATATTCTGGAAAATTAGGCGGCCCAAACTGTTGCATATACACTGACTCTGCGTGCAATGAACGTGACACAATTTCACCTGGTTCATATTGCCTGCTAACCTGGATTTCTTTTAGGTACACATTGGAGCAACGATGCGCACCACATCGATTATATGCAACGCAGGACACGCTAGATAAACTAGTAATATCATCAACCATGTGTAGTTAACTAGTGATTATGATTGATTGATTGATTGTTTTTTATAAGATAAGTTTAATGCTAGCCAGCAACTTACCTTGGCTTATTGCATTCGCGTAACCGGCAGGCTCCTCGTGGAGTGCAATGAGAGGCAGGTGGTTAGAGCATTGGACTAGTTAACTGTAAGGTTGCAAGATTGAATCCCCCGAGCTGACAAGGTAAAAATCTGTCGTTCTGCCCCTGAACGAGGCAGTTAACCCAACATTCCTAGGCCATCATTGAAAATAAGAATGTGTTCTTAACTGACTTGCCTCGTTAAATAAAGATTAAATAAAGGTGTAAAAAAAAAAAAAAAAAACGGCCAAATCGGTGTCCAAAAATACCGATTTCCGATTGTTATGAAAACGTGAAATCGGCCCCAATTAATCGGCCATTCCGATTAATCGGTCGACCTCTAGTGTGGAAGCACCTGCTTTCAATATACTTTGTATCCCTCATTTACGCAAGTGTTTCCTTTATTCTGGCAGTTACCTGTATGTCTGTGTTCAAGTCTATGGTAATTAAAAATGATTATAATGAGATGAAAGATCACAGTCAATGTTCTTTTATCCTTTTCTGTTTCATATTATTTGTACGATGTTTTCATGTGGGATGATGATGATGATGATGATGATGGTGATGTAAATTACATGCATGTGTTCTGTGTTGACAGGTAAATGGCAGTGATGGGATGTATAAATATGACGAGATCATCTTGGAAAGGGTGAGGTTCACTAAAACCTTTATAACCACTTATTATGTTCCCGTCTTGTGATCAGATGTGTTCTTCAAAGCCTTTTGTTAAACACATCAGCTTTTCCCGCTAGATGGCAGTAAGCGGCTCTCTTTGGCTTGAAGGTTTTGCAGTACAGTAAATGTAGCATATAAACTGAACAAAAATATAAACGCAACATGTTGATCCCATGTTTCATGAGCTGAAATAAAAGATTCCAGAAATGTTCAATGTGCACAAAAAGCTTTTTTCTCTCAAATGTTGTTCACAAATTAGTTGACGTTCCTATTAGTGAGCATTTATCCTTTGCCAAGATAATCCATCCACCTGACAGGTGTGGCATATCAAGAAGCTGATTAAACAGCATGATCATTACACAGGTGCACCTTGTGCTGGGGACAAATAAAAGGCCACTATAAAATGTGCAGTTTCGTCACACAACACAATGCCACATATAAGTTTTGAGGGAGTGAGCAATTGGCACGCTGACCTCAGGAGCTGTTGCCAGAGAATTGAATGTTCATTTCTCTACCATCATCTGCCTCCAATGTCATTTTAGAGAATTTGGCAGTACGTCCAACCAGCCTCACATCCGCAGACCATGTGTAACAACGGGGGGGGCTGAGGAGTATTTCTGTCTGTAATGAAGCCCTTTTGTGGGGAAAAACAAATTCTGATTGGCTGAACCTGGCTCCTCAGTGGGTGGGCCTGGCTGCCTAGTGGGTAGGCTTATACCTTCCAAGGCCCACCCATGGCTGCACCCCTGCCCAGTCATGTGAAATCCATTGATTAGGGCCTAATGAGTTCATTTCAATTGATTGATTTCCTTAAATTGTAACTCAGTAAAATCTTTGAAATTGTTACGTGTTGCATTTATATTTTTGTTCAGTATAATATATTATAGAAAACCAAAGCAAATTATTTCTCTATCGCATTTGACATTTTGAATATATTACATATAGTAAGTAATTCAATACGTAGGAGCGACAAAGATTATGACGTCAGTATACATCAGTTTTCGTCAGACCCCTATATGCCTCACATTGCATCTTTAAACAGCACACATATTCAATGTGCTCTTCCCATACACACACACTCTTAGGAACATTGACAGTTGCACTTGTCAGTGGCAGAGTTCAGTCTATAGTGCAGGGCAGACATCCTGTATATTCCTACTCTCGTTATTCCACCCACAGATAGATGCAGGGCTGTTTTCTCCATCTCCCCCTCTGAGTGGCATTTCTGCATGCAGAGGCTTAAATAAACTAGATAAAAATCACACTTTAAAAGGACTGTGGGTGGGTAACAGTTGATGGTCGGGCCCAGTGCACTCCTTTTGGATTGGGAGAAGCGCACTGGGAGGCCTCAGCCTCCCTCTGTCCTAATTGGTTGCGACCGTTGCTCATTAATTATAGAAAAGAATAAAGCGAAGTGTTTTCTCAGCTGTCTTGTTTGGAGCCTGTCTCTGCAGCTGTCAGATAGAACAGCACGCCTGGGCCCACTGGATCCAAATGGGTGCTTTGTCATGCTGAGGGAGAGGTGGGGGGGGGGGGGGTGCATAGATATATGGAGAGAAGAAAGGAAAGTTGTGTGCCAAGTCTTTAGAGAAATGAAACTTCCCTGAATCTTCTCTTCCACTTATGAATCCGTCCGTAAAAAAAAAAAAGATTAGACCCACACCATTTGGACTGCTTTGTCTTACATTTAGAAATAAGTGACCTGATCTCAGTATGTATACTGAACAAAAATATAAACGCAACACGCAACAAGTTACAGATCATATAAGGAAATCAGTCAATTGAAATAAATGCATTAGGCCCTAATCAATGGATTTCACATGACTGGGCAGGGGTGCAGCCATGGGTGGGCATTGGAAGGCATAAGCCTACCCACTAGGCAGCCAGGCCCACCCACTGAGGAGCCAGGTTCAGCCAATCAGAATGAGATTCTGCCAACAAAAGGGCTTTACTACAGATGAAATACTCCTCAGCTCATGAAACATGGGACCAAGACTTTAGATGTTGTGTTTATATTTGTGTTCAGTATAGTATAAAGCACACTGAATGTATGAGAAAGTGCCGTGGTCATCAGCAATGTTGAATTCCCCAAAGGGGTCTGCATAGATCTCATGTTCCCCTGAGCTGTCTGCATAGATCTCATGTTCTCCTGAACGGTCTGCATAGATCTAATGTTCCCCTGAACGGTCTGCATAGATCTCATGTTCCCCTGAGCGGTCTGCATAGAGCTCATGTTCCCCTGAGCGGTCTGCATAGAGCTCATGTTCCCCTGAGCGGTCTGCATAGAGCTCATGGTCCCCTGAGCAGTCTGCATAGAGCTCATGTTCCCCTGAGCAGTCTGCATAGATCTAATGTTCCCCTGATGGGTCTGCATAGATCTCATGTTCCCCTGAGCGGTCTGCATAGAGCTCATGTTCCCCTGAGCAGTCTGCATAGAGCTCATGTTCCCCTGAGCAGTCTGCATACAGCTCATGTTCCCCTGAGACTCCTATACCATTAAGAAGCCCATTGTCCCACTGACCTTGAGTCCACACTCCTAGAGTGGGACGCAAACCCATCACTTATGCAGTAGAGCTGTGTCTGTGTGTGAACGTGTGCACGGCTGAACGCTCACGTGTGTGTGTGTGTCTATTGTGCCTCTCTACTGTATGTGTAATCGAATCAAATCAAGCTTTATTTACACAGCATATTTCAGACATGGAACGCAACGCAATGTTCTTCACAGGAAAAAAGCAAATATAAAACAATGAAAGTAAAAGCTGAAATATTTACTGCACAACAAACAAAAGATAAAAAAGAAGATCCCTGCCTCATAACCCTTCTGCAGGGTAACTCTGGCCTGGGCTTCAGCATCGCTGGGGGGATGGACAATCCACACATCCCAGATGACCCAGGGATCTTCATCACCAAGATCATCCCTGGAGGAGCTGCAGCTATGGACGGCAGGCTGGGGTAAGTTAGTCCCCCTCTCTCTTTTTCTCTCTCTGTCACTATACCATGTCCCGCCAGGCAGCCAGAACTCTGTGTGTGTGTGTGTGTGTGTGTGTGTGTGTGTGTGTGTGTGTGTGTGTGTGTGTGTGTGTGTGTGTGTGTGTGTGTGTGTGTGTGTGTGTGTGTGTGTGTGTGTGTGTGTGTGTGTGTGTGTGTGTGTGTGTGTGTGTGTGTGTGTGTGTGTGTGTCTCTACAGCTCTCTGCCACCGGGCTCTGTTTGTGTTTCCACTAAGTTATGATTCACTGGGAAACCAAAGCCTAAAAAAATGTATATGATATTGAGTGCTTTTGGTGTGGGGCTGGCCTGTGTGTGTGTGTGTGTGTGTTTGTGTGTGCGTGCGTGCGTGCATTTTTGACTAGCAGTCTGACTAACAGTTGATTCAGTCCATATTGTAGAGCCTGTGGATTGACTGGGGGTGCATGTATTTGATTCAGTCTGTATTGTTGAGCCTGTGAATTGGCTAGGAGTGCATGTATCTGATTCAGTCCATATTGTTGAGCCTGTGGATTGACTAGGGGTGCATGTATTTGATTCAGTCCATATTGTTGAGCCTGTGGATTGACTAGGGGTGCATGTATTCGATTCGGTCCATATTGTAGAGCCTGTGGATTGACTGGGGGTGCATGTATTTGATTCAGTCCATATTGTAGAGCCTGTGGATTGACTAGGGGTGCATGTATTTGATTCAGTCTGTATTGTTGAGCCTGTGGATTGACTGGGGGTGCATGTATTTGATTCAGTCCATATTGTAGAGCCTGTGGATTGACTAGGGGTGCATGTATCTGATTCGGTCCATATTGTAGAGCCTGTGGATTGACTAGGGCTGCATGTATTCGATTCAGTCCATATTGTAGAGCCTGTGGATTGACTAGGGGTGCATGTATTTGATTCAGTCCATATTGTAGAGCCTGTGGATTGACTAGGGGTGCATGTATTTGATTCAGTCTGTATTGTTGAGCCTGTAGATTGACTGGGGGTGCATGTATTTGATTCAGTCTGTATTGTTGAGCCTGTGGATTGAATAGGGGTGCATGTATTTGATTCAGTCTGTATTGTTGAGCCTGTAGATTGACTGGGGGTGCATGTATTTGATTCAGTCTGTATTGTTGAGCCTGTGGATTGGCTAGGAGTGCATGTATCTGATTCAGTCCATATTGTTGAGCCTGTGGATTGACTAGGGGTGCATGTATTTGATTCAGTCCATATTGTTGAGCCTGTGGATTGACTAGGGGTGCATGTATTCGATTCGGTCCATATTGTTGAGCCTGTGGATTGACTGGGGGTGCATGTATTTGATTCAGTCTGTATTGTTGAGCCTGTGGATTGACTAGGGTTGCATGTATTTTTGAGCCTGTGGATTGACTGGGGGTGCATGTATTTGATTCAGTCTGTATTGTTGAGCCTGTGGATTGACTAGGGTTGCATGTATTGTTGAGCCTGTGGATTGACTAGGGGTGCATGTATTTGATTCAGTCTGTATTGTTGAGCCTGTGGATTGACTGGGGGTGCATGTATTTTTGAGCCTGTGGATTGACTGGGGATGCATGTATTCGATTCAGTCTGTATTGTTGAGCCTGTGGATTGACTGGGGGTGCATGTATTTGATTCAGTCTGTATTGTTGAGCCTGTGGATTGACTAGGGTTGCATGTATAGCATGCATGTGTTTTTACAGTACTAACAGCATTGTCAAATATGAACTTTGTTTCCCCTCATCTCACCAGGGTGAATGACTGTGTGCTGCGTGTGAACGAGGTGGATGTCTCTGAGGTAGTCCACAGCCGGGCGGTGGAGGCCCTGAAAGAGGCTGGCCCTGTGGTCAGGCTGCTGGTCAGGAGAAGACAGGCCCCTCCTGAGACCATCCTGGAGATAAACCTGCTCAAGGGGCCCAAAGGTCAGCGATATACACAATGTACATGAATGAATCCTCATTGGGAGGGACAGGATTTTCTAGGCCCCTATAACTTAACTAAACCCCTGTTTCCTTGGGAAATTCCAGTTCAACTCTGAAATTGTAACATCAAATGAGATTATTTCCGAGAACCTGAATGTAAGTTTCTATTCTTTACTTAGCTGTCTAAAAGGAAGTGGAATTGACCCCAACCCCTAGAGATCAGCCTGTGAACCAGTACTGACTGTCCTCTGTGTGCTTCTCACCCCAGGCCTTGGCTTCAGCATCGCTGGGGGGATTGGCAACCAGCACATCCCTGGAGACAACAGCATCTACATCACAAAGATCATCGAGGGCGGGGCCGCGCAGAAAGACGGACGGCTGCAGACCGGAGACCGCCTGCTAGCTGTAAGAACACATCTACTCTGGACCTTCCTTCATTAACTGAGTTTAGCCCTGCTTTGATGTAGCAGAGGTGGTTTGTCTTAAGCTCAGCAGCCTAACACAGTCTTGTTCCATACCCAGTCAATCACACAGATACTGAGCTCTGATGGATGCCCAAGGACACTCTTGATTCTCTTACTTTAATATTATGATGTACTTTATTGTCCCCGAGGAGAAATTTGACTTGTCAAGTGTGCTGCTGCTTCCACGTAAGTACATAGAATCAATTGGCACAACCCCCCAACATGAATAAGTTCATGTCAGGCAAGGCTGTGACTAGGGGGCAGTTCCACATGATGATGGCCTACAGTTTATATCTGTTTAGCCTGCGTATAAACACCCTGTAGCCTCCTCGATGGCATCAGCTGGAACTCTGTGTTCAGTGCAGGTGTGGGGTCCGATTTGACCTTTCTGGCCGGTCTGATGACGGTATCCTGTATAATGTCCTGGAGGTCATGCCTATTATCTTCCCTGCTGTCTTGGTCATTCTCAAGGTTTAGGCATTGAGCTGTCAGGTTAGCAAACCATGTGAAAATGCTGTAGTGTAGAGGATTGACTTAATGGAGGATCTATAGAAGAGGAGATGATCTTCTGGTTGACTCCATAGATCCTGAGTCCAAGCAGGAAGTGGAAGTGCTGTTGGAGTCCGCTGCCATCGCTCTGCTCCCCGCCGGTGTAGCAGCTCCTGTGGCACTTCGCTCAGCCCGGCAGTTAATCTCCATAGTCCCGTAGTGCTAGGAGCTCCTTCCTGGTGTATGTCCACGAAGCCCGATCAACCTGTGCCAGGTGCGGCGTCGTAGCAGTGGAACATTGCGTGATGCTGAAAATAATCAGCCATGTTAGTAGTAGTCCAGGAATCCTTGCCAGTCACTCGTGCTTCAAAGGCATAATAGTGCGCATTACTTCACCCAGTTTGTGACAAAACAAACCAACCAACCACATTTGGCAGCAGCAGCAATGCTGTCCATGGCCACTTGCAGAGCAGCACCAGAGTTCTTTTTTACACTCCATCCCCACCTACATTCATACCCTGCACACATCAGGACACTGATCTATATTCATACCCTGCACACATCAGGACACTGATCTACATTCATACCCTGCACACATCAGGACACTGATCTACATTCATACCCTGCACACATCAGGACACTGATCTACATTCATACCCTGCACACATCAGGACACTGATCTACATTCATACCCTGCACACATCAGGACACTGATCTACATTCATACCCTGCACACATCAGGACACTGATCTACATTCATACCCTGCACACATCAGGACACTGATCTACATTCATACCCTGCACACATCAGGATACTGATCTATATTCATACCCTGTACACATCAGGACACTGATCTATATTCATACCCTGCACACATCAGGACACTGATCTACATTGATACCTTGCACACATCAGGACACTGATCTACATTCATACCCTGCACACATCAGGACACTGATCTACATTCATACCCTGCACACATCAGGACACTGATCTACATTCATACCCTGCACACATCAGGACACTGATCTATATTCATACCCTGCACACATCAGGACACTGATCTACATTCATACCCTGCACACATCAGGACACTGATCTACATTCATACCCTGCACACATCAGGACACTGATCTACATTGATACCTTGCACACATCAGGACACTGATCTATATTCATACCCTGTACACATCAGGACACTGATCTATATTCATACCCTGCACACATCAGGACACTGATCTACATTGATACCTTGCACACATCAGGACACTGATCTACATTCATACCCTGCACACATCAGGACATTGATCTATATTCATACCCTGCACACATCAGGACACTGATCTACATTGATACCTTGCACACATCAGGACACTGATCTACATTCATACCCTGCACACATCAGGACACTGATCTACATTCATACCCTGCACAAAAGGCCTCTAGGTGCCCTTACCTGGCCATTTCTCAAGAGAGCCAGGCGACACTCTTCAGCGTTTATGGCCATGTGTGTGACTGAAACGGTGCTGCAGACTGGGCTCAAACTTCCCGGCTGCTCCCCGGGCATATTCTGTTCCACACTGGCAGAAGATAAATTGGACCACCTGCCAGGCTGAATGATTGACAATGCTGTTTGAAGAATTTGAGATGTGTTTAAGGCTGTCATACATAAAAACAAAGTAATTAAGGCACTACAACCGTTGTGGGGGGAGAGCTGTGCGGACGGCCGTATTGATCATTTACGCTATTTGATTAAAGTGTTTTCCCAAATCCATGATTTTATCTGTAGACACAGACGTGGTGGCTCCCGGAGTAAACAATCTCTATTATAATATAGAGCAGCTCTCTTCAAAACCTTTGAAGTATTTTCAAATCAAATCCAATGTTATTTGTCACATGCCCCGAATACAGGTGACTTTACCGTGAAATACTTACTAACGAGCCCTTTCCCAACAATGCAGAGTTAAAAAGTACGAAAATGTGTATAATAAAAATCAGAAATAGTAACACAATAAATAACAATACGGAGGCTATATACAAGGAGTACCGGTACCGAGTCAGTCGGGTTGGAGCACGTAAGATGTGGACCATCTCCGTCGGCGTCATCTTATGCTCGCATATCACACGCTGTATCTTAGTAGGACACAGCAACAGTAGTGTATGATTGATTTGGGTGTGGCTCAGGCAAACTAAGAGAGGTAGCTATAAGCCTCGGTGATGTGGACCTGAGGATTTCCCTGTGGTCTGTGTGCTCCAGGTGAACAACATCATCCTGCAGGACGTGCGTCACGAGGAGGCGGTGGCGGCGCTGAAGAACACCTCTGACATGGTCTACCTCAAGGTGGCCAAGCCCGGACCCGTGCACCTCAACGACATGTATGCCCCTCCGGACTACTCCAGCAGTACGTACCTTCTTCTGCTAGCAACTGTAGTCCACTGTAGCTCAAACTAAACACTCCCACTCTCCTACCCTCATACTGCTTATAATGCATCCAACTACACTTTTATATCCCAGGCCTTGCCTCAATGGTACCAGCAGACCGTTTTTATTAATCATTTTTTAAATGTTTGTACTTTTTCCCCTTTTTCTCCCCAATTTCGTGATATCTAATTGGTAGTTACAGTCTTGCCCCATCGCTGCAACACTCAGGAGAGGCGAAGGTCGAGATCTCTGCGTCCTCCGGAACACGACCCCGCCAAGCCGCACTGCTTCTTGACACAATGCTCGCTTATTCCGGAAGCCAGCCGCACCAATGTGTCGGAGGAAACAATGTACACCTGGAGACCGTGTCAGAGTGCATACGCCCGGCCCGACACAGGAGTCGCAAGAGCGCGACGGGACAAGGACATCCCAGTCGGCCAAACACGGACGACTCTGGGCCAATTGTCCACCGCCTCATGGGTCTCCCAGTCGCGGACGGCTGCGACACAGCCCGGTATCAAACCCATCGCCGCTAGCACTGCGATGCCGTACCTTAGACCGCTGTGCCACTCAGTTGGTCCACAGTTTGTTTTAATGGAAGACCACAGGAACCCTGCAGTAATAACACTGGCTCTCTATTCACACCGCTCATTATCATTTCATACCTCAGCCTCCAAAACAAACCCCGGCAACAGTTGTGTGAAGAATGCTCTGTTGATTAGCATTAAGTCTAGGTGTATGTCATTGTTCCTGTAACAGGGATGATTATAGATTATCCTCGTGAGTGGTAGAGCTGCTTCAGTGTGTTCTCCTCAGCGCAGCTGTGCCCAGACTCCTACATGGTGAGCACACACTGCTGCCCACTGCAACAGCTCTGTCTGTCTGTCTCTCTCTCCCACTGAGTGGGGAGGCTTTCTCACATCCACACATGCCTGCTCAGGAGAACCCACGGCCTGGGGCTCTTGCCAGCCACACACATCGATTTACAGAAGAGCCACACACAAACACACACACACACCTGTACTTGACAATATGTAATTATTACAGGTATCCTGTATGGCACCAAACAATATGCATGTCAACCAGTGGTTTATTATCAAAGGGCCTGTACAGTAGGACTGTATATTAAAACGAACAAAATAAACAAATTTAAATATACTGTGTCCGTAAAATGTATGTAGTGTGTATAAGTTGGAAGTAGAAACCTAAGTATGGTTGTCCATTAGTTTACTCCAATTAGGGGAGGGGTGGTAGGGTTAGGGGAAAATAATAAAGGAAAATACATAAAAAATATTATATGTTATATTTGTGTGTATATATATATATAGTACCAGTCAAAAGTTTGGACACACCTACTATTTCAAGGGTATTTCTTCATTTTTACTTATTTCTACATTGTAGAATATAGTGAAGACATCAAAACTATGAAAAAACACATATTGAATCATGTAGTAACCAAAAAGTGTTAAACAAATCCAAATATATTTTATATTTGAGATTCTTCAAAGCAGCCACCCTTTGCCTTGATGTCAGCTTTGAACACTCTTGGCATTCTTTCAACCAGCTTCACCTGGAATGCTTTTCCAACAGTCTTGAAGGAGTTCCTACATATGCTGAGCACTTGTTGGCTGCTTTTCCTTCAACTGCTGTCCAACTCGTTTATTCTCAATACAGTACATCACTTACAGTGTCACCGGCAAAGCACCCCCACACCATCACACCACCTCCTCCATGATTCACGGTGGGAACCACACATGCGGAGATCATTTGTTCACCTACTCTGCGTCTCACAAGGACACGGCAGTTGGAACCATAAATGTCATATTTGGACTTATCAGACCAAAGGACAGATTTCCACTGGTCTAATGTCCATTGTTCGTGTTTCTTGGCCCAAGCATGTCTCTTCTTCTTATTGGTGTGCTTTAGTGGTGGTTTCTTTGCAGCAAATCAACCACGAAGGCCTGATTCTCGCAGTCTCCTCTGAACAGTTGATGTTGAGATGTGTCTGTTACTTGAACTCTGTGAAATATTTATTTGGGCTGCAATTTCTGAGGCTGGTAACTCTGGTGAACTTATCCTTTGCAGCAGAGGTAAATCTGGGTCTTCTTTTCCTGTGGCGGTCCTCATGAGAGCCAGTTTCGTTATAGCGCTTGATGATTTTTGCGACTGCACTTGAAGAAACTTTAAAGTTCTTGAAATGTTCCGTATTGACTGACCTTCATGTCTTAAAGTAATGATGGACTGTCGTTTCTCTTTGCTTATTTGAGCTGTTCTTGCCGTAATATGGACGTGGTATTTTACCAAACAGGGCTATCTTCTGTATACCACTCTTACCTTGTCACAACACAAATGATTGGCTCAAACACATTAAAAAGGAAAGAAATTCTGCAAATTAACTTTTAACAAGGCACACCTGTTAATTGAAATGCATTCCAGGTGACTACCTCATGAAGCTGGTTGAGAGAATGCCAAGAGTGTGCAAAGCTGTCATCAAGGCAGAATGTGGCTACTTTTAAGAATCTCAAATATAACATATATTTTGATTTTAAAATGAAGAAAAACCCTTGACTGAGTAGGTGTGTCCAAACCTTTGACTGGTACTGTATATATTTAAAATAATATACAGTATATATTTACCAAAAATATATATGGGGAATTGGAAATGATGCAGATAATTACATTGATAGAAGCCGCAATCTATTTGAATTATTAAATCTGATCCACCCCCTCAAGAAAAGGACTGTATACAGTGCATTCAAAAAGTATTCAGACCCCTTGACTTTTTCCACATTCTGTTACGTTACAGCTTTATTCTAAAATGTATTAAATTGTTTCCCTCATCAGTCTACACACAATAACCCATAAAGGACAAAGCAAAAATAGGTTTTTAGAAATGTGTGCACATTTATATACAGTTTATTTAAAAAAAACAGAAATATTAAATTTATATAAGTATTCAGACCCTTTACTCAGTACTTTGTTGAAGCACCTTTGGCAGCGATTGCAGCCTCTTCTTGGCTATGACGCTACAAGCTTAGCACACCTGTATTTGGGTAGTTTCTCACATTCTTCTCTTCAGATCCTCTCAGGCTGTCAGGTGGATGGGGAGCGTCGCGGCACAGCTATTTTCAGGTCTCTCCAGAGATGTTCGATCGGGTTCAAGTCCAGGCTTTGGCTGGGCTACTCAAGGACATTCAGAGACTTGTCCCGAAGCCACTGCTGCGTTGTCTTGGCTGTTAGCTTAGGGTCATTGTCCTGTTGGAAGGTGAACCTTCGCCCCAGACTGAGGTCATGAGTGCACTGGAGCAGGTTTTCATCAAGAATCTCTCTGTACTTTGCTCTGTTCATCTTTCCCTCGATCCTGACTAGTCTCCCAGTAACTTCCGCCTGAAAAATTATTCCCACAGCATGATTCTTCCACCACCATGCTTCACGGTAGGAATGGTGCCAGGTTTCCTACAGACGTGACACTTGGCATTCAGGCCAAAGAGAATCTTGTGTCTTATGGTCTGAGAGTCTTTAGGTGCCTTTTGGCAAACTCCAAGTGGGCTGTCATGTGCCTTTTACTGAGGAGTGGCTTCCGTCTGGCCCCTCTGCCATAAAGGCCTGATTGGTGGAGTGCTGCAGAGATGATTGTCCTTCTGTAAGGTTCTCCCACCTCCACAGAGGAACTCTGGAGCTCTGTCAGAGTTACCATTGGGTTCTTGGTCACCTCCCTGAAAAAGGCCTTTCTCCCCTGATTGCTCAGTTTGGCCGGGCGGCCAGCTCTTGGAAGAGTCTTGGTGGTTCCAAACTTCTTCCATTTAAGAATGATGGAGGCCACTGTGTTCATGGGAACCTCCAATATATTTTTTTTGTATACATTTTGTATACATGTATACATTTTTTGATACCCTTCCCAGATCTGTGCCTCGACACAATCCTGTCTCTGAGCTCTATGGACAAATTCCTTCGACCTCATGGCTTGGTTTTGCTCTGACATGCACTGTCAACTGTGGTACTTTATACAGACAGGTGTGTGCCTTTCCAAATCATGTTCAATCAATTTAATTTACCACAGGTGGACTCCAATCATGTTGTTGAAACATCTCAAGGATGATCAATGGAAACAAGATGCACCTGAGCTCAATTTCGAGTCTCATAGCAAAGCGTCTGAATACTTATGTAAATAAGGTTATTCTGTTTTTTATTTTGAATTATTTGCAAAAAACATTTTTTTTAAACTGTCTTTGCTTTGTCATTATGCGCTATTGTGTGTAGATTGATGAGGATTAAAAAAACAAACATTTTAGAATAGGCTGTAACGTAACAAAATGAGGAAACGGTCAACGGGTCTGAAAACTTTCCGAATGCATAGTAGGTTGTTGTTTAGTATGTATGGTTGCCATGGTTTGGGCAAGCCCTTCATACGGACTTAAAGCAGCTCTGACAGTCTTGTCTACAGCAGGGGTGTCAAACTCATTCCATGGAGGGCCTAGTGTCTGCAGGTTTTTGTTTTTTCCTTTCAATTAAACCCAGACAACCAGGTGTGGGGAGTTCCTTACTAATTCGTGACCTTAATTCATCCATCAAGCACAAGGGAGGAGCGAAAACCCGCAGACACACGGCGCTCCGTGGAATGATATTGACACTTGTGTTCTACAGTATAGTCAGATGATCTATAGTTGATTTTTAAAGCCATGGGTTATAAGTACTGTAGCCCCCATAGGTTAAAAGTACTGTAGCCCCCATGGGTTAAAAGGACTGTAGCCCCCCATGGGTTATAAGTACTGTAGCCCCCCATGGGTTGTAAGTCCTGTAGCCCCCCCATAGGTTAAAAGTACTGTAGCCCCCCATGGGTTAAAAGGACTGTAGCCCCCCATGGGTTATAAGTACTGTAGCCCCCCATGGGTTATAAGTACTGTCGCCCCCCATGGGTTATAAGTACTGTAGCCCCCCATGGGTTATAAGTACTGTAGCCCCCCATGGGTTATAAGTACTGTAGCCCCCCATGGGTTATAAGTACTGTAGCCCCCCATGGGTTATAAGTACTGTAGCCCCCCATGGGTTATAAGTACTGTAGCCCCCCATGATGGAATGTAAATCTGGGGACTCAGGTATAGACACTACCCACACTGACTAATCTAATGTAGAGAGAATACTGTATTTTATGGGCCATAAACAGGCATCGTCACATGTATGATAGTGGTATGAGTTGATCCGTCCTGGCAGGCCTTCAGTGGACCACTGTTTTAATCATCCCTCCTTTCCATCTACTGGTCTGGCCCTCCCCGCCCTCCCTCCAGCCTTCCCCACCATGGTGGACAACCACGTCAGCCACAACTCAGGCATGGCCTACATGGGAGCTATGGAGCCCAAGCCTGTCTACAGCCAGCCCCCCCAGGTCACGCCCTCCAGGTACTCCCCAGACCCCCGTCACATGCTGGGGGAGGAAGACTTCACCAGGTCAGTACCATTTTTGCATGTTTTCTTATTATCTCATTCTTGTACAGCACATTCATCTTTTTACAGAATGATATAATGTAAAATTCACGCAAAAATGTATTACATTGTTTTCACCATGTGAATGTAGGATTAATAGTATTTTTTACAATCTAGGGTTAGTCACTTTCTCATGACAAAACAGAGCCATCAGAGAGAGCAGTAAAAGGCTTTTTGTCGTGAACTTTAGAATATTCCTTATTTGATTTTGGTGTGGTGACCTTTCCTTTACCTGGCATTCCAGGTTGGTGTTGGTGTTGTGGCTTTCTTTGGTGATAAGCACAGTGCCTTCGGAAAGTATTCAGACCCCTTGACATTTTCCACATTTTTTACAGTACAGCCTTATTCTAAAATGTTATTTTTTAAATCTTAATCTATACACAATACCCCATAATGACAAAGTGAACCATGTTTTTTAGATTTGTTTGCAAATCTAAACAAAAAACAAAAGTACCTTATTTACATAAGTATTCAAACCCTTTGCTCTGAGACTCGGAATTGAGCTCAGGTGCATTGAGTATCCTTGACCTTTTGTGGTCCATTTCTGGTAAATTTGTGGTAAATTCAATTGATTGGACATGATTTGGAAAGGCACACACCTGTCTATATAAGGTACCACAGTTGACAATGCATGTCAGAGCAAAAGCCAAGCCATGAGGTTGAAGGAATTTGTCCATAGAGCTCAGAGACAGGATTATGTCAAGGCACAGATCTGGGGAAGGGTATCAACAAATGTATGCAGCATTGAAGGTCCCCAAGAACACAGTGACCACCATCATTCTTAAATGGAAGAAGTTTGGAACCACCAAGACTTCCTAGAGCTGGCCGCCTGGCCAAACTGAGCAATCCGGGGAGAAGGTCCTTGGTCAAGGAGGTGACCAAGAACTCGATGGTTACTCTGACAAAGCTCCAGAGTTCCTCTGTGGAGATGGAAGAACCTTCCAGCAACACTCCAACAATTAGGCCTTTATGGTAGAGTGGCCAGACAGAAGCCACTCCTCAGTAAAATGCACGACAGCCAACTTGGAGTTTGCCAAAAGGCACCTAAAGACTCTCAGACCAGGAGACACAAGATTATCTGGTATGATGAAACCAAGATTGAACTCTTTGGCCTGAATGTCAAGTGTCATGTCCGGAGGAAATCTGGCACCATCCCGACGATGAAGCATGGTGGTGGCAGCATCATGCTGTGGGGATGTTTTTCAGGGAGACTAGTCAGGATGAAGGCAAAGATGAATGGAATAACGTACAGAGAGATCCTTAAAACCTGATCCAGAGTGCTCAGGGCCTTAGACTGGGGCAAAGGTTCACCTTCCAACAGTACAACGACCCTAAGCACACAGCCAAAACAATGCAGGAGTGGCTTATGGACAAGTCTCTGAATGTCCTTGAGTGGCCCAGCCAGAGCCCGGACTTGAACCCGTCCCATACTCCCTCATTCTGCCTTACGACCTCTTGGCCAAACAGTGAAACATCATTCACTTAGCTTAATTTGAAAGCCCCAGAGGCACAGAGTCACCTTAATACGCAAGCTATTGTGTGTGTGCGTAAGTGAGGGTGCGTGTGCATGTGTGTGTGTATGTGGGATGTGCGTGGCAATGACTGTACGGTGCGTGTGGGCATGCAGTTCTACAATGTTTGTGTGTAATAGTTGCTGTGAATGTGCACGTACATATCTGTATTTCTCCTGTGTATTGGCCTGTGTGTTGTCCTGTGTATTTGTACTGTGTATTGTCCTGTGTATTTCTCCTGTGTATTTGCTATGGCCCTGCCTTCACCCCCTACACCACATCTGCACATGGCTGCACTTTTGAGACCAGAGGAGGAGAGATGGCAGAATGAAGAGATAGGGAAGGAGGGAGGGAAAAGGAGGAAAGAGTGCTGTCTGAGTTGACAGAGCTCCCTTGTAAGGGAGGGCCTCTCATCTGTGTCTGATAGATAGCCACTTAGAATCTGTCTGTCTGTCTGTAACAGTCTATACATGTCTTACCTCTCCATGTCCATGTCAGCTCATGGTTGTTATGTTGGTGGTCATACTCACAGTTTACATCTATAAAATCCTTTACCGGGCTATGTGTCACTGCCCTAATGTAATGACGGTAACCACAGTGGCTTAGATAATTATCTGCTTTGACTACCTGTCTAACATCAAAGTGCGAACGTTTTCCACTGATGTTCGTTTTATCCTCTCCATCGACACATCTAGATTTGTATTTCTAGAGTTAACATATTAAACATTGTTTTCCCTACACAGACACACTACAGTCTCTCTCAATTCAATTCAATGTTCTATTTAATAAAATGTCAATTTAAGGGCTTTATTGGCATGGGAAACATGTGTTCAGTGGCTTGCGACAGTATTCACCCCCCTTGGCATTTTTCCTTTTTTGTTGCCTCACAACCTGGAATTAAAATAGATTTTTTGGGGGGTTGTATCATTTGATTTACACAACATGCCCACCACTTTGAAGATACAAAATATGTTTTATTGTGAAACAAACAAGAAATAAGACAAAAAAAACAGAAAACTTGAGCGTGCATAACTATTCACCCCCCCAAAGTCAATACTTTGTAGAGACACCTTTTGCAGCAATTACAGCTGAAAGTCACTTAGAGTATGTCTCTATAAGCTTGGCACATCAAGCCATTGGGACTTTTGCCCATTCTTCAAGGCAAAACAGCCCCAGCTCCTTCAAGTTGGATGGGTTCTGCTGGTGTACGGCAATCTTTAAGTCATACCAAAGATTCTCAATTGGATTGAGGTCTGGGCTTTGACTAGGCCATTCCAAGGCATTTAAATGTTTCCCCTTTAACCACTCAAGTGTTGCTCTAGCAGTATGCTTATGGTCATTGTCCAGTTGGACGGTGAACCTCCGTCCCAGTCTCTAATCTCTGGAAAACTGAAACAGGTTTCCCTCAAAAATGTCCCTGTATTTAGGGCCAGCGGCAGCCGAGTGCTTTAGAGCGTTGGACTAGTGACCGGAAGGTTGCAAGTTCAAATCCCCGAGCTGACAAGGTACAAATCTGTCGTTCTGCCCCTGAACAGGCAGTTAACCCACTGTTCCTAGGCCGTCATTGAAAATAAGAATTTGTTCTTAACTGACTAGCCTAGTTAAATAAAGGTAAAATGAAAAAATACATTATTCCTTCAATTCTGACCAGTTTCACAGTCCCGATGAAATCATCCCCACAACATGATGCTGCCACCACCATACTTTAATGTGGGGATAGTGTTCTCGGGGTGATGAAAGGTGTTAGATTTGCACCAGACATAGCATTTTCCTTGATGGCCAAAAAGCTACATTTTAGTCTCATCTGACCAGAGTACCTTCTTCCTTATATTTGGGGAGTCTCCCACATGCCTTTTCGCGAACACCAAACGTGTTTGCTTATTCTTTTCTTTAAGCAATGGCTTTTTTCTGGACACTCTTCCGTAAATCCCAGCTCTGTGGAGTGGACGGCTTAAATTGGTCCTATGGCCAGATACTCCAATCTCCGCTGTGGATCTTTGCAGCTCCTTCAGGGTTATCTTTGGTCTCTTTGTTGCCTCTCTGATTAATTCCCTCCTTGCCTGGTCCATGAGTTTTGGTGGGCGGCCCTCTCTTGGCAGGTTTGTTGTGGTGCCATATTCTTTCCATTTTTTAATAATGGATTTAATGGTGCTCCGTGGGATGTTCAAAGTTTACGATTTTTTTATAACCCAACCCTGATCTATACTTCTCCACAACTTTGTCCCTGACCTGTTTGAAGAGCTCCATGGTCTTCATGGTGCTGCTTGCTTGGTGGTGCCCCTTGCTTAGTGGTGTTGCAGACTCTGGAGCCATTCAGAACAGGTGTATATACAGTGCCTTGCGAAAGTATTCGGCCCCCTTGAACTTTGCGACCTTTTGCCACATTTCAGGCTTCAAACATAAAGATATAAAACTGTATTTTTTTTGTGAAGAATCAACAACAAGTGGGACACAATCATGAAGTGGAATGACATTTATTGGATATTTCAAACTTTTTTAACAAATCAAAAACTGAAAAATTGGGCGTGCAAAATTATTCAGCCCCTTTACTTTCAGTGCAGAAAACTCTCTCCAGACGTTCAGTGAGGATCTCTGAATGATCCAATGTTGACCTAAATGACTAATGATGATAAATACAATCCACCTGTGTGTAATCAAGTCTCCGTATAAATGCACCTGCACTGTGATAGTCTCAGAGGTCCGTTAAAAGCGCAGAGAGCATCATGAAGAACAAGGAACACACCAGGCAGGTCCGAGATACTGTTGTGAAGAAGTTTAAAGCCGGATTTGGATACAAAAAGATTTCCCAAGCTTTAAACATCCCAAGGAGCACTGTGCAAGCGATAATATTGAAATGGAAGGAGTATCAGACCACTGCAAATCTACCAAGACCTGGCCGTCCCTCTAAACTTTCAGCTCATACAAGGAGAAGACTGATCAGAGATGCAGCCAAGAGGCCCATGATCACTCTGGATGAACTGCAGAGATCTACAGCTGAGGTGGGAGACTCTGTCCATAGGACAACAATCAGTCGTATATTGCACAAATCTGGCCTTTATGGAAGAGTGGCAAGAAGAAAGACATTTCTTAAAGATATCCATAAAAAGTGTTGTTTAAAGTTTGCCACAAGCCACCTGGGAGACACACCAAACATGTGGAAGAAGGTGCTCTGGTCAGATGAAACCAAAATTGAACTTTTTGGCAACAATGCAAAACATTATGTTTGGCGTAAAAGCAACACAGCTCATCACCCTGAACACACCATCCCCACTGTCAAACATGGTGGTGGCAGCATCATGGTTTGGACCTGCTTTTCTTCAGCAGGGACAGGGAAGATGGTTAAAATTGATGGGAAGATGGATGGAGCCAAATACAGGACCATTCTGGAAGAAAACCTGATGGAGTCTGCAAAAGACCTGAGACTGGGACAGAGATTTGTCTTCCAACAAGACAATGATCCAAAACATAAAACAAAATCTACAATGGAATGGTTCAAAAATAAACATATCCAGGTGTTAGAATGGCCAAGTCAAAGTCCAGACCTGAATCCAATCGAGAATCTGTGGAAAGAACTGAAAACTGCTGTTCACAAATGCTCTCCATCCAACCTCACTGAGCTCGAGCTGTTTTGCAAGGAGGAATGGGAAAAATTTCAGTCTCTCGATGTGCAAAACTGATAGAGACATACCCCAAGCGACTTACAGCTGTAATCGCAGCAAAAGGTGGCACTACAAAGTATTAACTTAAGGGGGCTGAATAATTTTGCACGCCCAATTTTTCAGTTTTTGATTTGTTAAAAAAGTTTGAAATATCCAATAAATGTCATTCCACTTCATGATTGTGTCCCACTTGTTGTTGATTCTTCACAAAAAAATACAGTTTTATATCTTTATGTTTGAAGCCTGAAATGTGGCAAAAGGTCGCAAAGTTCAAGGGGGCCGAATACTTTCGCAAGGCACTGTATACTGAGATCATGTGACAGATCAGTTGATACTTAAATAAAGCCCACCTGTGTGCAATCTAACTAATTGTGTGACTTCTGAAGGTAATTGGTTGCACCAGATCTTATTTAGGGGCTTCATAACAAAGTATGTGAATAAATATGCACGCACCACTTTTCCGTATTTTTGTTTTGTTTGTTTTAAACAGGTATTTTTTTAAATTTCACTTCACCAATTTGGACTATTTTCTGTATGTCCATTACATTAAATCTAAATAAAAATCCATTTAAATGACAGGTTGTAATGCAACAAAATTGGAAGAACGCCAAGGGGGATGAATACTTTTACAAGGCACTGTACATTGCCAAAGCAAGTGAAATAGATAATAAACAAAAGTGAAATAAACAATAAAAAATGTACAGTAAATATTACACTTACAAAAGTTCCAAAATAATAAAGACATTTCAAAAGTCATATTGTGTATTTATACAGTATTGTAATGATGTGCAAATAGTTCAAGTACAAAAGGGAAAATAAATAAACATAAATATAGGTTGTATTTACAATGGTGTTTGTTCTTCACTAGTAGCCCTTTTCTTGTGGAAACAGGTCACAAATCTTGCTGCTGTGATGGCACACTGTGGTATTTCACCCAATAGATATGGGAGTTTATCAAAATTAGATTTGTTTTCGAATTCTTTGTGGGTCTGTGTAATTTGAGGGAAATATGTGTCTCTAATATGGTCATACATTTGGCAGCTCAGTTTCCACCTCATTTTGTGGGCAGTGTGCACATAGCATGTCTTCTCTTGAGAGCCAGGTCTGCCATCTGCGACCTTTCTGAATAGCAAGGCTATGCTCACTGAGTACATAGTCAAAGATTTCCTTAATTTTGCATCAGTCACTGTGGTCAGGTATTCTGACACCAAGTACTCTCTGTTTAGGGCCAAATAGCATTCTAGTTTGCTCTGTTTTTTGGTAAATTCTTTCTCTCTCTCTCTCTCGACCTCTGAATGCTCAGCTATGAAAAGCCAACTGACATTTACTCCTGAGGTGCTGACCTGTTGAACCCTCTAGAACCACTGTGATTATTATTTGACCCTGCTGGTCATCTATGAATGTTTGAATATCTTGAAGAACGTTCTGGCCTTAATGGCCATGTTAATCTCCACCGGGCACAGCCAGAAGAAGACTGGCCACCCCTCAGAGCATGGATTCTCTTTGGGTTTCTCCCTAGGTTCCTGCTCTTCTAGGGAGGTTTTCCTAACCACCATTTACATCTGCAACGCTTGCTCTTTGGGGTTTTAAGTTGGGTTTCTGTATAAGCACTCTGCTGATGTTAAAAGGTATTATAAATACATTTGATTGATTGTTTTGTTTAGAGAGGAGACTCCCATTCTAACCTCCATTCAATTATTGCAAATGTTCATAAATACCATTTCACGTTAATTAAGAGTGAAAATACTACGTGCTAATAGTGTTAAATACATGTAATGAGTCATCAAACTGATCATGTATATGAATTAGAAACAGTAACATCCCTCCAGTCCTGAGGCGAGGTCGAGGCAGAGTCGACTAACTGAGAGTTAAAAGATGAGAGTCCTACCTGCCCTTCACAGAGACACACGTCTCCACAGGAGTATGACTGACAGAGCCGCTCGCTCCCACATGCTGCTCAATCCCATCTGTCAGGAGCTGAGTTTAACCCAGAGCTGAGTCCCCAGCCAAGCCACTGTCATTGTCCTAGCTGCCCTACTGAAAACCTCTACAGTGGATATATGGATAGAATTTTAGTTTGTGTCTGTGTGGTTTATGATTGTGTATTTTAAGTCATCTAACTGTCTCTGTGTCTGTTTAGTTGATTAGTTTTATGTGTTGTCATACACTGAGTGTACAAAACATTAGGAACACTTTTCTAATATTGAGTTTCACCCCCTTTTGCCCTCAGAACTGCCTCAATTCGTCGGGGCATGGACTCTACAAGGTGTCGAAAGCGTTCCACAGGGATGCTGGCCCATGTTGACTCCAGTGCTTCCCACAGTTGTGTCAAGTTGGCTGGATGTCCTTTGGGTGGTGGACCATTTTTGATACACACGGGAAACTGTTGAGAGTGAAAAACCCAGCCGCGTTGCAGTTCGTGACACAAGCGGTGCTCCTGGCACCTACTACCATACCCTGTTCAAAGGCACTTAAATCTTTTGTCTTGCCCAGTCACCCTCTTGAGTAGCATACATACACAATCAATGTCTCAATTGTCTCAAGGCTTAAAAATCAAAAGTCTCCTCCCCTGATCTACACCGATTAAAGTGGATTTAACAAGTGACATCAATAAGGGATCATAGCTATCACCTGGATTCACCTGGTCAGGCTATGTCATGGAAATATACTGGGGTGTCCCGCGTGGCTCGGTTACAGCGCCAGGGTTGTGGGTTCAATTCCCATTGGGGACCAGTACAAAAAAGTATGTCAAATGTATGCACTCACTACTGTAAGTCACTAGGGATAAGAGCATCTGCTAAATGACTCAAATATAAATGAAGGAGCAGGTGTCCTTAATGTTTTGTACACTCAGTGTATATTCATGTTGCATGTCCACTCCACTGTCTGCACTTCCCTTATCAATCACAATGTCATCATGGAGGCCTTTATGCTGCTGGGTGTATGCCACTTTATTTGTGAGGTCTTGCTGTAGGTAGACTGTGGGGGTAAAGTGAACACAGTATTGGGAGGAGGGGTAACTGGAGGCTGTCATCACACACACACACATACACACACACACACACACACACACACAGCTCTGCAGCACAGGAATGTTTTGCCTGCTGCTGTCCTTATGTAAATATAAACATTTGGTCGTGGTCTTACCATAAATGTACTGGGAAATGAGAGGCTGATCCGGCACGGGGCAGCAAATGAGGAGCGGCAGACGCCGGACATTCCTGCAGCTGTCATGATTCATCTGCACTCTGGGAAAACCAGGCCATGGCACCCAGGTCCACCACCCCCCTCCACCCCTCACACAGGCAGCCCACGCTGCCAGCACCAATCAAACACACTGATCTACTCAGACATTCCCTCATAATGTGCTGACTCATAGACACACACGTTACTGCAGGCTCCCTCACGATGCAACTTATACATGCATACCCACCCAGACAACACATAAATCAACACACATGGTCTACAAACGCATCCATGGACCTGCTCTGTTTTCCAGGGTCTCTGCAGTATGTCATGTCTGCTTCAAACCTAAATAGAGGGACGTTGTCATGGAAGACATCATGCCAACAGACTTCCAGTCCAGTCAGAGTAGATCAACGTCCAGAACAATTCAGATTCCCTGCTGTCAGATAGGAGAGAGACCTCTCAGTAGCCCAGGAGGATTTCCATAGGGTTATATTCTCGTGGTTTGGGAATTCTTGTGTAAAGTGGCGTCACAGGAGGTTAGTGGCGTCACAGGAGGTTGGTGGCACCTTAATTGGGGAGGGCGGGCTCGTGATAATGGCTGGAGCAGAATAAGTGGAATGGTATCAAATACATCCAACCCAGCCATTATTATGAGCCGTCCTTGTCACGCTCGTTTGAATGATTGGACCAAGGCGCAGCGTGCGTAGAATTCCACATGCTTAATAAATATGAAACTCACCAAACAAAACAGATAGGGAACCATACTCGGTCAACAAAGAAATAGAAACATAGATTTGCCCACCCAAGTCACACCCTGACCTAACCAAATACAGAATAAAAAAAGTCTCTCTAAGGTCAGGGCTGGAGACCCTCGCTGGAGGCTCCTGCCTGGGAACCCTCGCTGGAGGCCTGATGCGTGGGGCAGGCACAGAGCGTACCGGGCTCTGAAGGCGCACTGGAGGCCTGGTGCGTGGCACAGGCACAGGCACAGGACGTACCGGGCTCTGGAGGTGCACTGGAGGCCTGGTGCGTGGCACAGGCACAGAACGTACCGGGCTCTGGAGGCACACTGGAGGCCTGAAGCGTAGAGCTGGCACAACCCGTCCTGGCTCGATACCCACTTTAGCCCGGCAAGTGCGGGGCGCTGACACAGGACGCACTGGGCTGTGCAGGCACACTGGACATACCCTGCGTAGAGCTGGCACAGGATATCTTGGGCCGAGGAGATGCTGGAGGCCAGGACCGCTGAGCCGGCACAATCCGTCCTGGACAGATGCTCACCTTAGCACGGCAAGTACGGAAAGCAGGCACAGAACGCACTGGGCTAAGGGTGGGCACTGGAGGCACGGTGCGCAGAACCGGAAAACATGGTATCTGAACCGTGACCAACTCCTCATCGTAATTACAGGGAGTTGGGTCTTGTTCCCACCTTTGCTCTGCTCGCCACCCCGTGTGCCACCCCCAAAAATTTGGAGGCTGCCTCTCGGCTTCTGTCGTTTCCTTGATTCCTGGAATCGTCGCCGTTCCTCTCTCGCAGCCTCCGCATGCTTCCATGGCAGGGTCTTGTCCCCTGCCATTACCTCCTCCCAGGTCCAGGGTGTCCTCCACTCCTGGGCACGCTGCTTGGTCACTTGGTGGTGGGATCTTCTGTCATGCTCGTTTGAATGATTGGACCAAGGCGCAGCATGCGTAGAATTCCACATTTAATAAATATGAAACTCATCAAACAAAACAGAAGAAAACATAACGTGACGTTATGGGCTGCTCACAGGCAGCTACACAAAAACAAGATCCCACAATCTAAGGTGGGAAAAAGGGCTGCCTAAGTATGATCCCCAATCAGAGACAACGATACACAGCTGCCTCTGATTGGGAACCATACTAGACCAACAAGGAAATAGAAACATAGATTTGCCCACCCAAGTCGTACCCTGACCGAACCAAATAGAGAATAAAAAAGTCTCTCTCTAAGGTCAGGGTGTGACAGTCCTCCCCTCATCAGCCTCCACTGGTGTGAGGGTGAGTCAGAGAGAGAGGGCCGGTATCGTCGGCCCTGTGCCCATCCACGCCGCAATGCGTCGCCCTCAGTGGTGCTACATACAGTCACCTCACAGACCCATTCCCCTCTCCATATGACACTACTAGCTCACTGGAATCATACGCAGAGATCTTAATATACAGTCGTGGCCAAAAGTTTTGACAATGACACAAATATTAATTTTCACAAAGTCTGCTGCCTCTGTTTGTATGATGGCAATTTGCATATACTCCAGAATGTTATGAAGAGTGATCAGATGAATTGCAATTAATTGCAAAGTCCCTCTTTTCCATGCAAATGAACTGAATACCCCAAAAACATTTACACTGCATTTCAGCCCTGCCACAAAAGGACCAGCTGACATCATGTCAGTGATTCTCTCTTTAAAACAGGTGTGAGTGTTGACGAGGACAAGGCTGGAGATCACTCTGTCATGCTGATTGAGTTCGAATAACAGACTGGACGCTTCAAAAGGAGGGTGGTTCTTGGAATCATTGTTCTTCCTCTGTCTACCATGGTTACCTGCAAGGAAGCATGTGCCGTCATCAAAGGGCTTCACAGTCAAGGATATTGCTGCCTGTAAGATTGCACCTAAATCAACCATTTATCAGATCATCAAGAACTTCAAGGAGAGCAGTTCAATTGTTGTGAAGAAGGCTTCAGGGAGCCCAAGAAAGTCCAGCAAGTGCCAGGACCGTCTCCTAAAGTTGATTCAGCTGCGGGATCACGGCACCACCAGTACAGAGCTTGCTCAGGAATGGCAGCAGGCAGGTGTGAGTGCATCTGCAAGCACAGTGAGGCGAAGACTTTTGGAGGATGGCCTGGTGTCAAGAAGGGCAGCAAAGAAGCCACTTCTCTCCAGGAAAAACATCAGGGACAGACTGATATTCTGCAAAAGGTACAGGGATTGGACTGCTGAGGACTGGGGTAAAGTGATTTTCTCTGATGTCTCCTTTCTCTCCTTTACGATTGTTTGGGGCATCTGGAAAAAAGCTTGTCTGGAGAAGACAAGGTCAGTCCTGTCAGTCCAGTCCTGTTGGCATGACACATCAGTCCTGTGTCATGCCAACAGTAAAGCATCCTGAGACCATTCATGTGTGGGGTTGCTTCTCAGCCAAGGGAGTGGGCTCACTCACAATGTTGCCTAAGAACACAGCCATCAATAAAGAATGGCACCAACACATCCTCTGAGAGCAACTTCTCTCAACCATCCAGGAATAGTTTGGTGACGAACAATGCCTTTTCAAGCATGATGGAGCAACTTGCCATAAGGCAAAAGTGATAACTAAGTGGCTCGGGGAACAAAACATCGATATTTTGGGTCCATGGCCAGGAAACTCCCCAGACCTTAATCCCATTGAGAACTTGTGGTCAATCCTCAAGAGACGGGTGGACAAACTAAAACCCACAAATTCTGACAAACTCCAAGCATTGATTATGCAAGAATGGGCTGCCATCAATCAGGATGTGGCCCAGAAGTTAATTGGCAGCATGCCAGGGTGGATTGCAGAGGTCTTGAAAAAGAAGGGTCAACACTGCAAATATTGACTCTTTGCATCAACTTCATGTAATTGTCAATTAAAGCCTTTGACACTTATGAAATGTTTGTAATTATACTTCAGTGTTCCATAGTAACATCTGACAAAAATATCTAAAGACACTGAGGCAGCAGACTTTGTGAAAATGTATATTTGTGTCATTCTCAAAACTTTTGGCCATGACTGTATCACTTTGGTTTCTGTAGGCAAGGGCTCTCCAACCCTGTTCCTGGAGAGCTACCCTCCTGTAGATTTTCACTACAACCCCAGTAGTAACTAACCTGATTCAGTCTGCAAAAAAGCTAATTATTAGAATCAGGTGTGCTAGATTAGGGTTGGAGTGAAAACCTACAGGACGGTAGCGCTTCAGGAACAGGGTTGGAGCCCTGCTATAGGCAATGTGAGCTTTATTAATCCAGGTGAATTAATCCTCGTTGAGATACAATATATTTTTTAAATAAGACCTTGTGAACCGCTCGTGTGTGTTTGTCTCAGCTGACCAATACTGCCACCTGAACTGTGTAACTGGGCACTATCAGAGTAAAGAATGCTATGGGCCAGGACTGTTTTCCCAGAGACTAGCTACTGTAAACACAACAGGAATCCACAGAGCCTGCAGCAGGTGAGCTAATCAGCGACTTGACATTGTTCTTCACTTGGGATTCTGATCAACCTTTGACCCGATAAGCTTTTAGAGAGGATCACAGGGATTTATACACATTAGCAGCAGGGTCTTCAATGACCACTGGAAACCATTCATAGCACAGATAAGAGTGAGTCTGGACAGAGAAAGCTGGAATGTTAGAAAAAAGTCATCATTGTTTCTTGTAAATAAAAAAATAAAAATTGTTCAGTTGTACTCCAGAGTGAGTCTAAACTGTTAATCATTCATTGCGTCTGGTTTATTCTTAGCTGCTCTGAGAGGCTTTAAATATATTTAACCGTCTGTTGCCTAAGCAGTGAGGACTTTCTTTCCAATGTCAAATTGGAACAGTGGTATTCAAATTCAGGGGACGCGGCCCCACTACTGCAGTGGGGTTGCCAAATGTTTATTTATTTATTTATTTGGGAACAAAAAATTAAGACTACAGATTATTGTATAGGACAATATAAATGTTTTTGAGAAAGATAATTTGAAAGATACAACGATATTGAGTAAATGTATTTATTTATTTATTTTTCTCATTTTGATAAGGGATGAAAATGGTATTAATTGAGATGTATTTGTTGTCGTTAACAATCTAAGTGTACAGGTTTAAGCTTGTGTCATTGAGATTTGGGGGGGGGGGGTCACAAGAAATTCCAAGGGGAAAAATGAGGGTCCCCGCTGAAGAAGTTTGAACACCACTGAATTCGAATGAAATAGAAAGAGAGAGTTTGAGGAAGTAGTGGTACAATCCACTGGAGAATGTGAAGGGGAGAACTAAAAGAGGGACGAGAGAGCAGTCTTTCTTGCATCTGTACACGCCAGCCCTGCACGCAACAGGCTTGTGATCCTGCCAGAGAGAAAGAGAGGGAGCTAATGTTTTCCACTGAGACTTGGTCTCTCTGTGTTCATGGAAAATGGCGGTCCACAGTGTCCACTATTAATTAATCAGCCAAACAGAGCCAATTACTGGGCTGAGGAGAGGGAGACTGCCAGAGCAGAGCAGCAGAGCAGCACAGCACTGGGGAGGCACGACCTGCTGAACCCCACATCTCCATTCAGAGCATTAGGACTGAGCTGCCTCAGTCTCACAGCCTCAGCCAAAACATTGAGGGGAAGAGGATGGCTGGGGCAGTGATATATATATATATATAATGAGTGAGTGAGGCAAAGAGAGAGAGACAACGAAAGAGAAGGAGAGAGAGACCGGGTGAACGGGAGAGAGAGGCCCATAGACAGGCATAGAGAGTAAAGGTTTTACAGCACCATAACTGTTTACATTCCTGCCGTGGATGACAAGACGAGGGGGGAGGAGGTCATATGATAGGGAGGGAGTGCTTGATCCCTGTGTTTATAACCTTTGGAATTCACTGCCTAAGCATTTTTTTCTGTTATCAGGATTCCATACACACGTGTGCTGGCACACAAAACAAATTCACACCTTTACTTAGAGAGCACCAACACTCAAATAACTTTAGCAAAGCTCCTTGTCACTTTGGTTATTCACATTTTCTCCTGAGTTGTATCCTGCTGTTTTACTGAAAGACAACTTTGGGCCTCTATGTTATTTCCGGGTCCTGACTGTCATCAATTCTTTGAGGATGTGATGTCAGGAGTTTGTAAGTTAAGTTCACGACTTCCTCAGCTTGTTTATTCTATTACAAATTAGCAGGGAGCTGCTTGGAGACTGTCTGCCTAATCTCCAGAGCGCTGGGCTGATGGACAGGAATGCTGGTGTGCTGTTGCTGCGTCTGGGTGGGCTGGCCCAGGACACCACCGTCAGATAAGCGATGAGGGACAGTATGTAGTCTGGAGGTCCTCCCGACAACATCCCACTCCCGTCACCTTTTGCTGTGACACACAGCCCTCTGAGCCACTCAAGGGAAGCGTGGGCGACTTGAGGAGGAAGCTTGGCACGGGAGAACCTACCATGGATGTTTCCTGTAGGATGTGGTTCTGTTCTTTAGAGATGTCTCTGGTCTGCTCTCTGTGGGCGGGTGAGGGTTAAGTCTTGTCCTGTTGCTGATGATGAGATGTAGATTTTGACAGGCCAAAGTGGAGCTGTTTCCCATCACACAACAGCCTGCGATTCCGTCGGTACACAGCGAGACTCAACCAGAGCTCCTCTCACCAGCAAGGGAGAGATAGAGAGCGGTGTTAGAGGGATAGCTCACTTCTCCCTGGAGTTAAAGTAATAATGCCTGGGGTTTGAGTAATAATGTGCCACAGTCAGTAGCCGCCATGTTCACGGTGAACATCTCCTCCTCCATGTCGTTTGTGAGAGCTCACCCCGAGCGGCTGAGGAAGCGACTGTCAATCAGGAGCAAACATAGGAACCTCAGGTAACCATGGTGATGCGGGTGTCTGAGTTGGAATGGGAGGGACTTTTCAGAATGAGCACATAGAGCTCCTCTGGATGATCAAACACTTCCTGGTCCGCTTTTTTTTTTGGGGGGGGGGGTACAACGGTCCTCTTGTTTTCCTGCTTGCTGCTATTTTATTAAGTGTTTTAAAGATAATTTCTCATGTGCTATACTCATGTCTGTTACTCAATTGTTACTCAATTGTGTATGTAAGTGTTATGTCGTTTTTCAAAAAGGTATTCATCCTTTAGAAAGATATATAGAAAAGAGCCACTGCTAAGGAGAATTGTGGATGGATGACCAAGAGAGGAGTGTGTTTATGTGGTCAGTATGGGCTTAATGAATCTCTGACTCACCCTCCCATGTGGGAACAAACCTAATGCAGTCATTTGAAAAAGACTGCCTTATTCAGACCCAGACCTACTGCACTGCTACTATTGTTCATCAGGCTTTCACTGCCAAATAGGCTTTAGTCATACAGTATGCTCTAGGTTGAGGCCATGGGCATGAACTTAAATTAAGGGACTCTCAATAGAGGAAATGCATTATATTTGGAGGGTATTGTAACCAGGGGTAGTAACCGGTTCAGGGAACAGAACTAAAAAACAAAAAATAACAGCATTTTTGGGGGAGGAACAGAAACGGAACCGGAAACGAAAGTGATCTCTAGTGTTCTGGAACAGAACTGGTTAATAATGTTATTTTTTGTTACCCGAAATATTCCTAATGTCTAGTATATAATTCTGTAATTTTGTGAAGTTACAATACTAGTAATGGCCTAAACGCATTTCAAATCATGTCATTATGTTCAGCGCTTCAAGCCAAGCCCCCTCCATGTCTACCCCTCTCTCTCGCTTCCTCCCCATCAGTGAAATTTCAGTCGCATCTCGCACCTTTACTTATCTGACCAATCAAACATGCAAATAACTACTGTAGCTTACACGTTCCATAGCAAGCTTCTCTATCTGTACTAATGGGTCAAGTAAATTAATGAGCTATTTTGTAAAAATGTAGATTTCACAGGTTAAAAAATAATGCAAAGGAACCAGTTCGAACCAGTTCAGAACATTATTTTCTGGTTGGAAGACTGGAATGGAACATAAAAAACAAGGGTTTCTGTTCGAAACAAACAATTAGAAAATAATTTTGGTTCCAACCCTCTTGTAACAATCCAGAATGTGCTGATATGGGTTTTCGATCAATGTGAGCTATTTATGTAAGTACCATTCAATCATTGCTCTTCAGTCTAAGTACCTTTTATTAATGTTAATCAACCTTTGTGAAACCATTTAAAACTTACCATGCCTCTTCACATGTTTTACTGAAACAATCAGGGTTGTTTTCAGTCAGACCCTAAGACTAATGCTAGGAAAGTATATACTGTATGCAGTCTTGGCCCCCATTGATGTAAAAAGAGTCTCTTCAGCAACTTAGAGCAAAGCCATTAGGGATTGAGTAGGAATTGTTCTTGTGGACCGCAGGCTGAGTACTGGGAGTGAAGACCACTAATGGGAACCATGGGGAGGGCTCTGCTGAGAGGGGCGACTGTGTGTGTGTGTCTGTGTAAGCTTCCAGAGCCTCTGCAAAGTGTGTCTTTGCCTTATATCTGAGGCATGTTCTCAGAAGGTTTTTGATGGTCCCTAGCAGTGGTTTAGCCTCTTCAAGATCCTCAGTCCGACACAGTCTGGAATTCAGCCTGCCTGATGATGACTCACAGCGGCTAAAGCTAAAACAGAGCTGCAGCAGGAGCAGTCAAGCGTGGGGCTGCTCATTGTGTGTGTGTGAGCACATGAGCGTGAGACGAAACAGTGCCCGAGGGGGCAAATTGTTCATGCAAAGACAGCCTGTCTTGGTGGGCCCAGTTGTCCCTTGAAACTCAAAGCATTGTTCGAGGTGAAGTCTGATCATAATCACCACATGTTCTTCTTACATGCCTATTGCCAGTGTAGGTCAACCCGTGAGAGTGCCGTCTAAGTATTTCATTTCCTTTTTCACATTTTTTGGTTCCGTTTGTGGAATGATGTTTATTACTCATTTATATGCTAGGATTTTCTTTCCTGCAAAGTTATATGAAATGATTTACTTTTAAACATTTACTTCAAAATGAGAGATGTGTCACCTTTTCCAGAATACAAGTTGGCGCCATGTATAAACAGATGTTGGTGTGGGCTGTTCCTAAACTACCTCCGTCTCCCCTTCTATCTTTCTCTCTTCCTTCCCTCTTTCCCACTCTCTCCCCCTCTTTCTCTCTTCTCATTCTCTCCCTCACTTTCCACTACTAAAACCTACTACCACTAAAACCTCTGTTAGCTACCTGGGGTGCATCCTTAATGGAGGCTTGGGGGTTGTGACCATAGCCACTAAAGTGCTGGGGAAGGTTACTGCCAGGACCAAGTTTCTGGCTAAAATGTCCAAGCTTCTTGATAAGGACTCCATGAGAGTGCTAGACACTGCCCTTATTCAATACCATTTAGACATTGCTAGCACTTCCTGGTTTGGAGGCTTATCTAAGCTTCTGAAGTGGAAGTTCCAGATAGCCCAGAATAGACTGAACAGCGTAGTATTTAAAGGGAGTCCATGTACTCACATAGGCAGAGGCTGCTTTCAGGAATCAACTGGCTGCCTGTTCAGGCTAGGGTGTCCCATATTAGACTGGGTCTGGTTTAATCACGGTGTCCCAGATAAGATTGGATCTGGTTTAATGAGGGTCCCAGATTAGACTGGGTCTGGTTTAATGAGGGTGTCCCAGATTAGACTGGGTCTGGTTTAATGAGGGTGTCCCAGATTAGACTGGGTCTGGTTTAATTAGGGTGTCCAAGATTAGACTGGGTCTGGTTTAATGAGGGTGTCCCAGATGAGATTGGGTCTGGTTTAATCAGGGTGTCCCAGATTAGATGGGGTCTGGTTTAATAAGGGTGTCCCAGATTAGGCTGGGTCTGGTTTAATTAGGGTGTCCCAGATTAGACTGGGTCTGTTTTAATGAGGGTGTCCCAGATGAGACTGGGTCTGGTTTAATGAAGGTGTCCCAGATTAGACTGGGTCTGGTTTAATGAGGGTGTCCCAGATGAGATTGGGTCTGGTTTAATCAGGGTGTCACAGATTAGATTGGGTCTGGTTTAATAAGGGTGTCCCAGATTAGACTGTGTCTGGTTTAATTAGGGTGTCCCAGATTAGACTGGGTCTGGTTTAATGAGGGTGTCCCAGATTAGACTGGGTCTGTTTTAATGAGGGTGTCCCAGATGAGATTGGATCTGGTTTAATCAGGGTGTGGTTTAATTAGGGTGTCCCAGATTAGACTGGGTCTGTTTTAATGAGGGTGTCCCAGATTAGACATAGGTCTGGTTTACAGGAGGATTTATGGTTCTGTTCCCAGATATCTGAATGACTACTTTCCCCATGTTAGGGATGCACACAATCACAGCACCAGACAGGTGTTGCTTATGTGTGCTTCTACAGGTTCAGGAGTAATGCTGGGAAAGATACTTTCTTGTATATTGGGGCCTCCAAGTGAAATGAGTTGCCGCTGCCCATAAAAATAACATCCTCTCTGGGCAGCTTTAAAAATAAAAGTAAAAAATAGTTTTGTCTTCTGTGCCCATATAAATGTACCCTACGATGTAACTGCAATGATGAGATAGATGTTCTTCTTTGTTTGTATGTTTTATTATCTCGCTGTCATATTGTGTTCATCCGTGTCCGATCTTGCCTAGCCATCTTGTCTCAAGAGGACCACATTGTAATAAGTCCCAGACTGTGTGTTATCCTCCATGAGGTGCATCAAGTTGTGTTCTATTTTTTATTTTTACGGTCGAATTAATAAACTAAACACTTCTCTCCCTCTTTCTGTCTGTCTCTGCCTCTCTCCTGTTCTCCCAGTCCCGGCCCGCGCCCTGACGCTGTTGCTCTGTTTGGCAGGGAGCCGCGGAAGGTGCTGCTGCACAAGGGCTCCACGGGGCTGGGCTTCAACATTGTGGGCGGCGAGGATGGAGAGGGCATCTTTGTCTCCTTCATCCTGGCCGGAGGACCAGCAGACCTGAGCGGAGAGCTCAGAAGGGGAGACCGCATCCTCTCGGTCAGTGGCTTACCGGTCCTGGCAACTAACTAACCAGCCAGCCAACCTGTGGCAGGGTTTACACATTGCTTTAAAATGTATAGCAAGTTGCATACCGTATCCAGTATTAGTGCATTTAAGGTGTTTTAGCACTAAAGATTTACCATCGAAGACTTGCCTTTACCAATAGACAATAACAATGGAGAGAGGAGTAGACCCAAAGTGGTAACAGGATAAACATGATAAGTTGGGCAGCATGGAATCAAAGTAAACCAAAGAGACCATTGGAACATCTTCCAGTCAAGGTCACAGCTCTCATTTAAACCGAAAATATCTTATAGCTAATGCAAGGCCCCCCATGATGACAAGTAAGTACCTTTCTGGAGGGCACATCTGCTCAATGGTCCTCATGGGATTGTGAATCAGCCATTTTCTCTAGTCACAAAACTGTTCATCATGCCACGGTCATACCTCCACTGATTGAAAATGAATCATCCAGTTGGTGATCCAGGAGAGGATAAACAGGATGAGGCTCTCCTCCACATCCTTATGTCAGTGCCAGGTATTCTTATTTCTTTGTTGGCTCAATAGCTCTGTGAGGAACAGTGCTGGTTGGTTGGTCCATTGCCTTGTCAATCAAGGCTCCATGGTTGAGGTTCTGCCCTCTGCTGTGTGTCTCAGGTGAATGGGGTGAATCTGCGGAATGCCACCCACGAGCAGGCAGCTGCAGCGTTGAAGAGGGCCGGCCAGACGGTCACCATCATCGCCCAGTACCGACCAGAAGGTAGGAGTTTCTCTCTCTCTCAACCCAAACCTACCTACCCCACACACTTTACATTTTAGTTGCTGTCACCCAAAGCAACTAAAGGTCTGTTTATGTGTAGTAAGGGGGCTGCTGAGCAACTGCACAAACAGCTCATTCTTTATCTTGATCTTTATGTTGTGTAACAGATGTGCTGAATAATCATCTCAGGCTTACAGAGGACTGCACTAGATGAGGGGTACACAGGTGATCTAGTTAAGCGAACCAGCCTCTACAGTATTTGTATTTTTTACTTTGAAGTGTAGACCTACTAATGTAAATATTTACAATAAAGCAAAACCAATCTTTCAGAACCATGTGACATGTAAATATCCCAAATGTTTAAACTACTGCAGTGGTGTAGGCTAGGCTACATGCACACATTGAAAAAGAAAAGGAGAGCCTCACACTCTAGGAGCTCAGATGAAATCATTTTAGAACCAACGTTTGGACAGCCAAGCTGTCTTCGTCTGGGTGCATGCAAGCACTTACCTGGTCTGTCTTAGTTATCTTGAAGATAGTCTGGTTCGCAAATGAGGACAGTAGGCTACAGAGCGTCTTGTGATTGGCTGATTGTGCCGGGATTCATGTTCAGGGGCTCCGCTTACATTGATACATTCGCTGTACAGCCAGGCTGAAGTGTAGAGCCAACTGCACGGCGGGCAACCGAAGGACTGGCTGTTGTCCTTCTTTCCACTGTTTCGAGTCCAATCCTCCATGTACAGTGTATCCGTCTCGGCGGTCACTGTACTAGGGAAGGAAAACGGAAACAAAACAAACTGGAGTGAGGGCAGGCAGAGGGGCGCGAACATAGTTACAGAGCGTGCGCGAGGATATACTAGGGAGAAGCGAAGAAAGGAAAGGTGGAGGAACTGTTGAACTTCTTCAGCTACACACAAATGTGCATGGGGGATGGGCATGAATTCACAGTCGGCTGGATGTTAGGATCAGATACCACGGGCTGCGAAGTAACACAGCATTGCACTGAACAGAGGTGAGGAAATCAACCGGAGCAATTGTTGTCCCGCGCGCTCCCATTTACAGGAAAGAGGGTGGAGAGAATACAGTGGAATCAGGAACATTTACTGTAACATTTGTGTCGGCACTCAAGCTTTTTGGGGGTCGGTTAACGAGAGTAACTTGTCATTATAGGGGGTTCTGTTGTTGTACAAGTTACGGGGCAAACACAAAGTTATCTTGCCACCAAGCTAAACCTGCGCCGTGGATTAGCTCCTGTTTGCGCCGTTTGGTAAACTCTTCTTGGTTGAACCAAATGCTAGGATCCGTTTGGAATTATCTATAAACTAGATTGTATTTGTAGCTAACTAGCTATATTAGTTATGTGCCCATAGCTCGCCAGTTTCCACCAAATGCAGTTAGGTAAATTAGCTAGCTACGGTAACCTTAGTCAAATTATTTGACGTTATCTAGCTAACTAGCGTGTTAACGTTAGTATTCAACCTTAATATAATGTCAGAGGTTCTCTAAAGGTTTATTAGCTAGGTAACGTTAGTTATAAATGTTGCATTATAGTGAACGAGTTAGTAAATTACTGTCCAACGTAGATTGTTAGCAATCCAACGTTACTCTTGTCAGTGTTCTTATTGATTTAGCGATAAGAAATGCTTCATTAGATAACAAACAGGTGGACACAGAGGTGTGGTCAGAGTGGAGGGTTTTGAGTAGATGGGGTGCAGCTAATGTCAGAAGTGCTTCTCGTAGCCGGTTATGATAATTAGTTTAGCGTTAATTAAAACGCAAAAATTCTCCGGACGCGACTGTAACATGCGACTTTTGACCTCACTTTGACATTGGCTGCATCCTTATAGCCCTGACCAGAATGGAGCAGGTGCGTGGACATTTCCTGTCATTTCAGGAAGTGACCTCATCAGGAAACAAACATTTTCAACCACCTGATTGATATGTCAGAGTGAGGCCTGACCATTTACATGTCTCATCCGGTCACGTTGACATAATGTTTACACATTTTTTCTGCCTAAAGCAATGAATGAGTCAGAAGGATTTGATATTGTCATTTTGGCAGTTCGGATGTATTTGTATTTATTATGGATCCCCATTAGCTGCTGCCAAAGCAGCATCTACTCTGCCTGGGGTCTAGAAAAATGAAGGCAGTTTATACATTGCCATAGAACAATTCTCATATGCAGGTAACAGATGAACACAGCCTAATAACAAAAGCATAAAGGGCAGATCATAGGTAAATATGACATTCTTTAGAAGTAGAATCTGGTATGCATGCACATGCTGTAACAACAGTTGAAAGGATATGAGCTTTAGGTCTCAGCTCTCCTCTCAGCTTGGACTATGACAGGAATGTAGGAGTCTTAAGTTGTAGCTTGTTCTCTCCCATATTCCGGATACCTCCAATAAAACACAAACATCAACCTGGATCAAGGATGGTTTAATTACTCTCCACGGGTCTGGCATTTCTGTGGGAATGAAGGTCAGGTAATAGAGGCCAGGAAAGCTCATTGAATCAGAGTTGGATTCTGGCTCTGGAACCAGTTGGGCTAGTGGCCCAGGCCCGCTGGGCTGATGTGCCTCCAAGCACAAGAACAGTAAAGGGGCATCATTAATTATCTACTGTAAAAAGACACCCATCTACCATAGTAAATGTTGCCAGTCTGTTAAATGTTTGATCTACAGGGGTCAAACAATATCTTGAAATAATGTTGTATTTGCCAGAGTGAACTCGTGTTTTATAAAATGCCTCAAGTCAATACAACAGTGGCTTTGTAGTATCGTGCCTGTCTACTGTTGTGTCCTTCAGGACAATCTGATCAGTGTCTGTTAAAGTCTAGCGCTGGCAATATTTAACCAGACCTAGACGGATGAGTCAAGAGTGCACTAAGATCTGTGGCCAATAACTCAGCTGGCGTCCTGAGCTCAGACATGACATGTCCTTAGCCTGGGTCTATTCAGAGGAGGGACCCGGCCTGTTGTAGAGGACAGTCAGTCAGGAGTAAGTGGAGTGTAAATGCTGCTTCATGCTGGGCTCACTGCCTGGACTCCTCTCTCTCAGGGGCAGGAGCCTGGCCGTCCACTCCACAGACCTCTGATGGAAGGCCAGCACTGAAGAATACATGAGCTGAACTCACAGCAGAGAGTAGAGACTGCACCCTTTCATACTTACTGGACTGCCACCAAATGTCACTCTGTAACTCTCAATCGTAACATTGAGTTCATTGAGCGGCATGGAGAGGTGCATAGTGTACTCTCATGCCCCCCCTCTGTCACTGGGGTAGAATTACAGTAGACCTTATCCCTGCCCCGGCGAGGGGTTTCACAGCGACAAGACAAGGCTAAATGTCAACCCCAGCAACACATTACACGGATGAGGGTAGCCCAGGTTTACATGTTCATGTTATAGCACTGTGAAAAGTAGTCCCAACCTAGACTAACCCAGAGAACATAGAAACATAGCACTGTAAACTTGTATTACAAACACATGCCCGGGCTGTTTCATAACAGGATCAAGACTGGAGCAGGCAGAACACCCGCCGACAACAAAATAAAAGACAGTATAGCTAATAAGGACAAGCAGTAGGAGATGCAGAAATGACCCAGTTTCTGTTCTTGTCTCCCTGTACTTCTTCCTTAGGGATCATTCCAAAATGTAGTCTCCTATCGTACTTATTCCGATAAGAGTTTGTGCTTTTTGGTAGTGTAGATTTGAAGATTGTCGTTGTTCTGTTTTGACTTGGTTATGGTGTTTGGGACATGGTTATGGACTCTGCTCCATATCAGGTTGCGGTGCTTCAATCCCCTCTGAAAGCCAGGCTGACTGCAGACTACAGCTGTTTCCTCTGTTGTTACATGTGTTCCCTGTGGAGCCTGGCAGCTGGAGGGGGGCTGCAAGGTGGTCCTGCCCCTCAGTCTCTCTCTCTGGTGGTTAGGACTGAAGGGATGACTGACAATGGATATAGCGCAGACCTTTAGGAGTGAGGGCCCCACCACCCCCACCCACTACACTCTCTTCTCCATTGCTCTGGGGAGCGTTGACTAACGATGTGGTGTGTTGATATTCTTGGAAATAGGACACTAATGTCTGGGTCTCTTCTTCAGTCTTTTTTCTTGTCCCTCCTGTCCTCTTATATCCTTGCTTACGGCAGTGTTCCTTTTTCTCCCCTCCCTTGTCTGAGAGCCAAGTGGACTAGTCTGCCTGGCTGCTTCCGCATAGGCTGCTCTGTGGCTCCTGATAGTGCCCAGGCGTTGCCCCTAGTTACAGGCAGGTGGTGGTGTCGGGTTACCTCACCTTGCTGTGCCATCCTCCTGTATCATTAAGCCGCAGCCAGAGAGAGGGAGCAGGGCGGAGACTACACATCATGCCTCGGGAGTGGTTTCTGTTTGCTTTGAATCCTCTTCTCCACTTCGGGTTTCGGCTGGGGGGGTAGAGTTGAGGCTGGGGACCTACTGCCAGAGAGAATTACCTTTTTTTCACATCTGACAGGGTTTATTTATGGAGAAACTGGAGTAGCCTAAATCATCGTTAGAGGAAAGGTTGTTTCTGAGGTTAGGCTACCTTTAGAATATTGCAGTGCACGGTATCTGGACATTGATCAGAAATCATTCTCATATTGGAAAGTGTTTCCATCCAGCCGACTGATTTCTAAGGTGAGTGAAACCCTTACAGGGATGGGAGTCAGACTCATTGCACAACAAGCAACTCTGTTCTAAAAGTATAACCTTTTTGAAGTTGACACGTACTGAATGTCCCTTAGTTTGTCGATAGTGGTGACTTCAGAGGCAATGGTATGTGGTAGGTTATCACTCAATGGAATGAATGGCATCTTGTCCATTATGTTACTGTCCATGTGGAACCTCTGACACAAAACTGTTGGAATCAATGTTTTGCTTCCACGTGTATTTGCTTTATCGTGCCTTATCTCATGTGGTGAGGACTCCAGATACAAACGTTGTTTGCGGCACTCCACTAACACCATTGTGGTTCTGACGTTTACTTGGTTCTCGTCACGAGTACTTATTTTTCGATCAGTGTCTGTTGGTTTTGATCTTGTTGAGTGCATGTTTAATGAGGAGGCTTAGGTGGATTCATGTATCAGGAAGCAGTGGATTTATACACCATGACAAATGGTCATTCATTCAAACGGGTTGGACTGGCTTTCAAATGTGTTGGAGTGGCTAGCTTCCTTTGGAAAAAATCTTGTTTGAGTTCCATGTTGAACCTACTTAATTAATCTGCATAATCAATGATCTGACAGGAGATATTAGTGGATGTGAGAGGAAGAGACATGATGAAGCTCCATCTGGTCCTGAGGTAATTAATCAGGCTGAAAAGAGCCGCTACTGAACCACCACTCTCACCCGAGTGCTGAGCCTTACATTCAATGGCTAGGAGACGCTAGTAGTCGACTGGGTTCACTTCATAAAGCAAGATCGTCGCCCCGCTTCAAGTCCTTAGGAAACTATGCAGTAATTCGTTTTTTTTTATGTATTTCTTACATTATTAGCCCAGAAAATCTTAAGTGTTATTACATACATACAGCCAGGAAGAACTATTGGATATAAGAGCGACGTCAACTTACCAACATTACGACCAGGAATACGACTGTCCCGAAGCGGATATTTTGTTCAGACCTCCCCTGGACATTGGATCTAATCCCAGAGGCCGACCCAAAACAACGTTGTCGGCGCAGGAGAGGCAGATGGAGCGGCCTCCTGGTCAGACTTAGAAGGCGAGCATACCATCCACCGCTTCCCAGCATATTACTCGCCAATGTCCAGTCTCTAGACAACAAGGTGGACAAAATTTGGGCACAAGTTGCTTTCCAGAGAGACATCGGCGATTGTAACATTCTCCAGAAACATGGCTCACTCGGGATATGTTGTCAGAGTCGGTTCAGCCACCCGGTTTCTTCACGCATTGCACCAACAGAAACAAACATCTCTCTGGTAAGAAGAAGGACAGGGGTGTATGCCTCATGATTAACAACTTGTGGTGGAATCATAACTATATACAGGAACTCAAGTCCTTTTGTTCACCTGACCTAGAATTCCTTACAATCGAATGCTGACCGCATTATCTCCCAAGATAATTATTTTTGATTATAGTCACAACCGTATATATCCCCCCTCGACGGCCCTGAAAGAACTTCACTGGACTCTATGTGAACTGGAAACCATATATGCTTAGGCTGCATTTATTGTAGCTGGGGATTTTAACAAAGCTGATTTGAGAACCATCCTACCTAAATTCTACCAGCACATTGCTTGTAGTACCCGCTCGAGCAAAACACTGGACCACTGCTACTCTAACTTGTGTGATGCCTACAAGGCCCTCCACCGCCCTCCATTTGGCAAATCTGACCATTACTCCATCTTGTTGCTCCCCTCCTGTAGCCAGAAACTAAAACAGGAAGTGCCCGTACTTAGGTCTATCCAACCCTGGTCTGACCAATCGGATTCCACGCTTCAAGATTGTTTTGATCACGTGGACTGGGATATGTTCCAGGTAGCCTCAGGCGATAATATCGACGTATACGCTGACTCTGTGAGAGAGTTTATTAGGAAGTGCATTGGAGATGTCGTACGCTCTGTGACGATTTAAACATAACAGAATACAGTGTAGTTATTCCCTCCAAGGCAATTAAACAAGCAAAGCGTCAGTATAGCGACAAAGTAGAGTCGCAATTCACCGGCTCAACCACAAGACGTATGTGGCAGGGTCTACAGACAATCACGGATTAAAAAAAGAAATCCAGCCCTGTCGTGGACATAGACATCTTGCTCCCAGACAAATTAAACAACTTCTTTGCGCGCTTTGAGGCCATACAGTGCCACCGACACGACCTGTTACCAAAGACTGTGGGCTCTCCTTCTCCGTGGCCGATATGAGTAAAACATTTAAACGTGTTAACCCTCGCAAGGCTGCCGGCCCAGACGGCATCCCTAACCACGTCCTCAGAGCATGCGCAGACCAGTTGGCTGGTGTGTTTACAGATGTATTCAATCAATCTCTATCCCAGTCTACTGTCCCCACATGCTTCAAGATGGCAACCATTGTTCCTGTTCCCAATAAAGCGAAGGTAACTGAACTAGGTAACTGAACTAGCACTAACTTCTGTCATCATTAAGTGCTTTGAGAGGCAAGTCAAGAATCATATAACCTCCACCCTACCTGATACCATAGACCCACTCCAATTTGCTTACTGCCCCAATGGGTCCACAGACAATGCAATTGCCATCACACTGCACATTGCCCTAAACCATCTGGACTAGAGGAATACCTATGTAAGAATGCTGTTCATTGACTACAGCTCAGCATTCAACACCATCGTACCCTCCAAACTCATCATTAAGCTTGAGACCCTGGGTCTCGGACCCACCCTGTGCAACTGGCTCCTGGACCTTCTGACTGTCTGCCCCCCAGGTGGTGAAGATAGGAAACATCTCCACTCCGCTGGTCCTCAACACTGGGGCCCCACAAGGGTGCATTCTCAGCCCTCTCCTGTTCTCCCTGTTTACCCATGACTATGTGGACATGCATGCCTCCAACTCAGTCGTAGGCTTGATTACCAACGACAAGACAGCCTACAGGGAGGAGGTGAGGGGCCTCGGAGTGTGGTGTCATGACAACTACCCCACTCAGTCAACAAAACAAAGGAGATGATTCCGGACTTCATGTAACAGCATAGCACCCCCCGCCCCCCCATCCACAACGACAGGACAGCAGTGGAGAAGGTGGAAAGGGATAAGTTTCTCGGTGTACACAAACTGAAATGGTCCACTCACACAGACAGCTTGGTGAAGACGGCGCAAGAGCACCTCTTCAACCTCAGGAGGCTGAAGAAATTTGGCTCGTCACCTAAAACCCTCAAACTTTTACAGATGCACAATCGAGAGCATCCTGTAGGGCTGTATCACAGCCCGGTAAGCCAACTGCACCGCCCTCAACTGCAAGGCTCTCCAGGGGGTGGTGCGGTCTGCACAACGCATCACCAGGGGCAAACTACCTGCCAGCACCCGATGTCACAGGAAGGCCAAAAAGATCATCAAGGACAACAACCACACGAGCCACTGCCTGTTCACCCCGCTATCATCCAGAAGGCGAGGTCAGTACAGGTGCATCAAAGCTGGGATCGAGAGACTGAAAAATAGCATCTATCTCAAGGCCATCAGACTGTTTAACAGTCATCACTAACATAGAGTGGCTATGGATGGATGGATTTAATAAAGGTATCGCTCGTCACTTTAAATAACGGCACTTTAATAATGTCTACATATTCTACATTACTCATCTCGTGTGTGTGTGTGTGTGTGTGTATACTGTATTTTATACCATCTATTGTATCTTGCCTATGCCACACGGCCATCACGAATCCATATATTCATATGTACATTTTCTTATTCCATCCCCTTACAGTGTATATAAGGTAGTCGTTGTGAATTTGTTAGATTACTTGTCAGATATTACTGCACTGTCGGAACTAGAAGCACAAGCATTTAGGTACACTCAAATTAACATCTGCTAACCATGTGTATGTGACTAATAACATTTTATTTGACATTATCGCAGACTATGAGTGTTGTCAACCTTCGAGCTGGAAAGTGGTGCAATGATATTTTTAGGCGCTGTATGTGAGAATGAAATGGGGAGAAACACGGAAGTGTTAGGGTGTTCGTTTAATTTATATTTGAATAACTTAAATATTTACATGAAGTATTCACTTTTATATCTGTGTTCATGAGTTTCTAGTGGGTAGACCATATGGTTCAAGAGAAAAATTGTTCAAACATTTCTGGAAGATTACTGGTAAACATTGAAAGTTACCAGTATTTTATTCTACCGTTGCAAACTTAATGTGTGTCATTGTGGATATGGACACAGTTTTTCTGTCCCTGCATGTGCGTCAACCGTACATCCGATTGTGTGTGAGATTTAAATGGGGAGAAACTGTGTGTGACATTCTGACTTGACACCATTTGTGTGTCCCTGCAGAGTACAGCCGGTTTGAGTCCAAGATCCACGACCTGCGGGAACAGATGATGAACAGCAGCATGAGCTCTGGGTCGGGCTCCCTGCGCACCAGCGAGAAACGCTCCCTCTATGTCAGGTATCAGAACACACACACACACAAACCTCCCTGCGCACCAGCGAGAAACGCTCCCTCTATGTCAGGTATCAGAACACACACACACACAAACCTCCCTGCGCACCATCGAGAAACTCTGCATCAGGTATCAGAACACACACACACAAACCTCCCTGCGCACCAGCGATAAACGCTCTGTCTATTTCAGGTATCAGAACACACACAAACAGTACACACAGCTCCCAAACTCCTCACATTTAACTCATCACTCACAAATACTAAGATTTTTCATAATCACAAAGTAGGTCATCATTAGACCATCAGATGCCAAATATCTGCTCATCTGATTTAATTTGATGAGCAAGCTTTTCTGTTGGATGCCACACATGAACTATTTTACAAATAGCACATCTTATGACTGGCGAAGGTTCTGCTGGTATCATAATGTTATCACGCTGTGGGCATGAAGCCAAACTGTATGGAACCCCAGCCAGTAAGCCAACCAGCCAGTCCGTCAGGAAGAGCAACAGGTGGCAGGCAGGCCTCTCGCTCTATCTGCTATAATGAGTGCAGCTGCCTGATTCAGGACAGGAAGGGCTCTGGGTGGGTCATGGTGAAAAGGATTCTTCTATGATGTAACACTCATGTCCTAAGTACTGGAACCATATTTTAACTTAAGTGCTGTGTAGCAGCTTCACGTGAGCCCGATATGTAGGTTACAACCCCTGCAATAATGAACACTTTCAGATCCTATTTGATGGAGATTCTTGACAGATAAAGAAGCATCTTACTATGAACACAAGCCAGATCAATACACTTGAAGTGTAATCGGTTCAATATCCTAAAGGGGGGGAAAAAAGGTCAATGAAAAAAGTATGTTTCTTCTGCTGTGTGATTTGACCATTCGTGTTGTCCCCCAGCAAGACTGTAGCTCACTGGGCCACCTGTAGACGACGTAAACCAGGATGACTAATGCTCTATAAGACTCCTGTCAGCCAGGGAGAACCATCCTCTCCTTTCATCTGCGTGGGTGACTAAGCATACAGTTATGGAGGAAAAGGCTGTCTGTTTTAGCCCACTGCAGCAGCCTCTGGAATGTGAGGAGGCCTCTCCAGTGCTCACACACACTGCAACAACACCCACACGCACACCCAGGGCGTGTCTGAATGCCTATGTGAGGGGAGGCAGTCATGCAACCTGGCAGTGAGACTCAATACCATTACCTGCAGGTAGCAAGTAGCAGGGCAGTCTGAATACTTCAGACCAGCAACCAGTAGGGAGAACACACTGGACCTTCAGACCAGGCAACCAGTAGGGAGAACACGTTGGACCTTCAGACCAGGTAACCAGTAGGGAGAACACACTGGACCTTCAGACCAGGCAACCAGTAGGGAGAACACACTGGACCTTCAGACCAGGCAACCAGTAGGGAGAACACGCTGGACCTTCAGACCAGGTAACCAGTAGGGAGAACACGCTGGACCTTCAGACCAGGTAACCAGTAGGGAGAACACACTGGACCTTCAGACCAGGCAACCGGTAGGGAGAACACACTGGACCTTCAGACCAGGCAACCATTAGGGAGAACACACTGGACCTTCAGACCAGGCAACCAGTAGGGAGAACACACTGGACCTTCAGACCAGGCAACCAGTAGGGAGAACACACTGGACCTTCAGACCAGGCAACCAGTAGGGAGAACACACTGGACCTTCAGACCAGGTAACCAGTAGGGAGAACACACTGGACCTTCAGACCAGGCAACCAGTAGGGAGAACACGCTGGACCTTCAGACCAGGCAACCAGTAGGGAGAACACGCTGGACCTTCAGACCAGGCAACCAGTAGGGAGAACACACTGGACCTTCAGACCAGGCAACCAGTAGGGAGAACACACTGGACCTTCAGACCAGGCAACCAGTAGGGAGAACACGCTGGACCTTCAGACCAGGTAACCAGTAGGGAGAACACGCTGGACCTTCAGACCAGGTAACCAGTAGGGAGAACACACTGGACCTTCAGACCAGGCAACCAGTAGGGAGAACACACTGGACCTTCAGACCAGGCAACCATTAGGGAGAACACACTGGACCTTCAGACCAGGCAACCAGTAGGGAGAACACACTGGACCTTCAGACCAGGCAACCAGTAGGGAGAACACACTGGACCTTCAGACCAGGCAACCAGTAGGGAGAACACACTGGACCTTCAGACCAGGTAACCAGTAGGAAGAACACGCTGGACCTTCAGACCAGGCAACCAGTAGGGAGAACACGCTGGACCTTCAGACCAGGCAACCAGTAGGGAGAACACGCTGGACCTTCAGACCAGGCAACCAGTAGGGAGAACACGCTGGACCTTCAGACCAGGCAACCAGTAGGGAGAACACGCTGGACCTTCAGACCAGGCAACCAGTAGGGAGAACACGCTGGACCTTCAGACCAGGCAACCAGTAGGGAGAACACACTGGACCTTCAGACCAGGCAACCAGTAGGGAGAACACGCTGGACCTTCAGACCAGGTAACCAGTAGGGAGAACACGCTGGACCTTCAGACCAGGTAACCAGTAGGGAGAACACACTGGACCTTCAGACCAGGACCAGAGCACTGGACCTTCAGACCAGCAACCATTAGGGAGAGACCAGGTAACCAGTAGGGGAGAACACACTGGACCTTCAGACCAGGACCAGGCAGACCAGGTAACCAGGGAGAACACGCTGGACCTTCAGACCAGGTAACCAGTAGGGAGACACACTGGACCTTCAGACCAGGTAACCAGTAGGGAGAACACACTGGACCTTCAGACCAGGTAACCAGTAGGGAGAACACACTGGACCTTCAGACCAGACAACCAGTAGGGAGAACACACTGGACCTTCAGACCAGGCAACCAGTAGGGAGAACACACTGGACCTTCAGACCAGGTAACCAGTAGGGAGAACACACTGGACCTTCAGACCAGGTAACCAGTAGGGAGAACACACTGGACCTTCAGACCAGGCAACCAGTAGGGAGAACACACTGGACCTTCAGACCAGGCAACCATTAGGGAGAACACACTGGACCTTCAGACCAGGTAACCAGTAGGGAGAACACACTGGACCTTCAGACCAGGCAACCAGTAGGGAGAACACACTGGACCTTCAGACCAGGTAACCAGTAGGGAGAACACACTGGACCTTCAGACCAGGTAACCAGTAGGGAGAACACACTGGACCTTCAGACCAGGTAACCAGTAGGGAGAACACACTGGACCTTCAGACCAGGTAACCAGTAGGGAGAACACACTGGACCTTCAGACCAGGCAACCAGTAGTGAGAACACACTGGACCTTCAGACCAGGCAACCAGTAGGGAGAACACACTGGACCTTCAGACCAGGCAACCATTAGGGAGAACACACTGGACCTTCAGACCAGGTAACCAGTAGGGAGAACACACTGGACCTTCAGACCAGGTAACCAGTAGGGAGAACACACTGGACCTTCAGACCAGGCAACCAGTAGGGAGAACACACTGGACCTTCAGACCAGGTAACCAGTAGGGAGAACACACTGGACCTTCAGACCAGGCAACCAGTAGGGAGAACACACTGGACCTTCAGACCAGGCAACCAGTAGGGAGAACACACTGGACCTTCAGACCAGGCAACCAGTAGGGAGAACACACTGGACCTTCAGACCAGGTAACCAGTAGGGAGAACACACTGGACCTTCAGACCAGGTAACCAGTAGGGAGAACACACTGGACCTTCAGACCAGGCAACCAGTAGGGAGAACACACTGGACCTTCAGACCAGGCAACCATTAGGGAGAACACACTGGACCTTCAGACCAGGTAACCAGTAGGGAGAACACACTGGACCTTCAGACCAGGTAACCAGTAGGAGAGACCTTCAGACCAGGTAACCAGTAGGGAGAACACACTGGACCTTCAGACCAGGCAACCAGTAGGGAGAACACACTGGACCTTCAGACCAGGTAACCAGTAGGGAGAACACACTGGTAATACCACACTGGAACGTGAAGTGTCCTGCAGATCCAGGTCAGATTGGTGGCAGCAGTGGAACCTGTAGAGCAGGAATTCCTCCCTGTAAAATAGCAGTGGTTGACCTGTCTGACAGAGAACAGACAGCCTGCAGCAGCCTAGCTGTCTTCAATAGAAACTGTGGCAACAAAGAAGCCAGTGTCTGTTTTGCAATAACATTGTCAAGTTTCATCATGAGAAGCAGTGGGTTTTAAACTTCATAACCTGTTACTAGTATGGTGCAGTAATATGTTGTTGAGTGATTGACTCTAACACCCCTCCCCCCTCTCTGTCTCTCTCTCTGTCTCTCTCTCTCTGTCTCTCTCTGTCTCTCTCTCTCTGTGAGTGTGTCTCTCTCTCTCTCTGTGTGTGTGTCTCTCTCTCTGTGTGTGTGTGTGTCTCTCTCTCTCTCTGTGTGTGTCTCTCTCTGTGTGTAGAGCTCTGTTTGACTACGACCGGACCAGAGACAGCTGTCTGCCCAGCCAGGGCCTGAGCTTCTCCTATGGGGACATCCTGCATGTCATCAACGCCTCCGATGACGAGTGGTGGCAGGCGCGCCTGGTCACGCCCCACGGGGAGAGCGAGCAGATCGGGGTCATTCCAAGCAAGAAGAGGTAACCTCCACCCCCATTTACTATTCAAAATGTGTAGCTGTTGTGACATTCAAAGTGCCTCAGTAAGTGATTTGAAATTGTTATTTTCTATGCAGGGTGGAGAAGAAAGAGCGAGCGAGGTTAAAAACAGTCAAGTTCCACGCCAGGACGGGCATGATCGAGTCCAACCGGGTGAGTGTGGAGGGCGACTCTCTGGTTCTCCTGCCTGGCAGTGGGGACCTAAGGAGCTGACCCACTTCCCCCTCCCTGAGGCAGGCAATGTGGGAACAGGAGCAGGTAGCAGGGACCAAGCTACTCACTGGAACTAGTGCACGAAACTAAAGACTCACAATACATTACAGACAGGCTACCAAACCAGCTCATGCATAATTAAGTAATAAGGCCCGATGAGGGTGTGGTATATGGCCAATATATCACAGCTAAGGGCTGTTCTTACGCACAACGCAACGTGGAGTGCCTGGATACAGCCCTTAGGTGTGGTATATTGACCATATACCACAAACCCATGAGGTGCCTTATTGTTATTATAAACTGGTTACCAATGTAATTAAGGCAGTAAAAATAAGTGTTTTGTCATACCCGTGGTATATTTGGTATACTTGGTGGTATATTGGTATATCTGTTTATGTGATATAAAATCTGTACATTGGCAATGTGCGAAACCGCTGGTTCACAAATCGTTGGTCAATTATTGATTGGCTAAGTGTTATCACATGATGTTCATGTAATATTTTGACCCTGTCATTCACACTCCTGTAATGATATAAGAAACCAATTTCAGCTTCTATATACCGTTTCTAGGATAAAAATGGAAGTAGCATCTCCCCCTTGCATAAGTGTACCATTCATTTCACCCTGGTTATCTTCCTTAATTTATTGTTACATTTGTATACATTTTTGTCTGTTTTATTTAATTTTGCATGTGTGTTTGGTGTCCTCGTTGAACAAAAACATTCTGTTGTGTTTTTTGTTTCATCTCCCCCCCCATTATCATGCATATCTCCAAGCAGTCAATCAAAATAAAGCGCAAAAAAAGCTTCAACCTCTCACACAAGTTCCCGTTTTACAAGAGCAAGGAGAATATTGTGCAGGAGTTGGAGTCTGAACGTGAGTACCCAACGTGTGATAAGAGGGTTTTGCTTTTCGCGCTTTTCCTCTCCGCTTCATCTCTCCACTCACCTCTGGGAGCAGACCGTGGCTGTCTTTCTCCTCTCATTTAATCACCCAGAGAGGACCCACACAGACCCAGGCCTGGGGTTCAGGTGTCGGCCTCTCTCTGGTGTCTGTCTGTCCTCTGGTGGAGACTCCAGGTGTGTTCTGCTGGCTGCCAGGGCATGTGTGTGTCTGGCTGCACTTACACAGTAACCGTGTACTGCTTCTAGAGGCCTTGATACACCCCCACTATTTACTGCTGCCCAGGTAGAATCACATTACCTGGATGGCAGCACTAAAACGCATTACGACCAACAGGTCTAAATCCCATTCTTAATGGGACTGACTGTGTCTAATTGAAAAGGGAATTGGTTTTCACTGGGAATAGAGTAGGGTTTAGGGAGCACAGTGCCTTGTGTTGGTCCCCCCCCATCTCCCTGCCTTCCAGCGAGCAGCACAGCACACCTCCCTTGCTCTCGGCCAGCGCTCACTACACTAACCTCTTCTTCCTGTCTGCCTCTTCTCTCTCTGTTTCTGCTCTCACCTGTCGGGACACTCAGGACTTCCCAGGGTTAAGCGATGACTTTTATGGATCAAAGAGTTTGAGTAAGTGTGTGGTTGGACTGGCACGCTGCAGCTGCTGTCCCCAGAGCGCCGAGCTAAATGCCTGTTCAATGTAGACCCGACTGGCAATGGCTGCAACACACACATGCACTTTCTCTTGCTTACACACACACACACACCCACCCACCCTAGGATAAGAGTACAAGCGTTAGACCTCGTCTGACTTCCTCCTCCCCTGTAGGGATTTGACTATAAAAGTTTAGCAGGGCATTGTCAGAGTGATTACTTGGAAGAACCTAGTATCTCCCTCCCTTCACTTACTGGACAGGGTTTGCTTTTCCTATCCTGTTTTTCCCTGTTAGCCAGCCGAGCTGACTGCCCAGTGCCGATGCATCCTTGTTAACCGCCACAGTTTTCTTTTGCTTGTCCCTGACATTGTATGTGACGTCCCAGATTCAGGCCCCTCCGTAGGAAACATAGGCAAGGGACCGCAGGGTCAGTTGGGACTTTGTGAAAGGAAACACTTCATTTCCTATTGCTGCCTCCTCCAACCACTTCCCCCTATAGAGAGTGATGTCACTCTGAACAAGGCTGTTGTTTTTGGGGGGGTTAAGCAGTGGGACAACGGGGAGATTCGTTATTTCCTTGATGTTCTGAGACCGGTGGTGAACATATATATATATTTTTCCCCACCAAAATGATTGTGGCTACTACAACCACTGACAGGTTTAAACTTTCCCCTAAACATGTTCCTCTCCTTGCAGAATGCCTGACGTCAAACACCAGCGACAGTGAAAGCAGCTCAAGTAAGCAACCGTGTTTTTCTTCAACGATAATCCACCTAAATGAAAAGCATGCTGCACGTCATTACGCCCGTATCCAGAACTTATTTGAGTCCTCTGTGCTGTAGTTAGCTGGCATTCCATTGAGGTGGTATCAGGCACTTAGTAGGAAAACCTTCTCTTATGTGCTGTTATGGAAAATGTGACTGCATGAAAAGACTACCTTTAAACTACTATCAGCCACATCTTGTCATCCATTGTCATGGGATTATAATCAAGATGACATACCGTCTTCTTCCTTTCTGCTATTCAGAGGGCCAGGAAGACACCATTCTCTCATACGAGCCAGTGATTCGACAGGAGAGTAAGTATAATATACGTATATATTTGTTCTCTGTAGAAGAGGGTTGGCGACCATTAATGGCTGCAACACACACATGCGCTTTCTCTTGCTTACATACACACACCCACCCTAGGATAACAGTACAAGTGTTAGACCTCGTCTGACTTCCTCCCAGGCAGGGTAGCCTAGTGGTTAGAGCGTTGGACTAGTAACCGGAAGGTTGTAAGTTCAAACCCCCGAGCTGACAAGGTACAAATCTGACGTTCTGCCCCTGAACAGGCAGTTAACCCACTGTTCCTAGGCTGTCATTGAAAATAAGAATTTGTTCTTAACTGACTTGCCTAGTTAATTAAAGGTAAAATACATTTTCAAAAAATGCTTATCTTTATTCCAGTGTTTGCAGACATTATTTCTGACCTGCTTCCTCTCCTCTCGTTTGTAGTTCATTACACGAGGCCTGTGATCATCTTAGGCCCAATGAAAGACAGAGTTAACGATGACCTGATTTCAGAGTTCTCTCACAAGTTTGGCTCCTGCGTTCCTCGTGAGTAGACCACTCCGCAACATGCATCACATTATCACAGCAGTGTATGGCAACGCTGTGTTTTAGTGACCACACTCTCTAACCGTCAGTTGGACTGGTCCCTCTCTCTGTGCAGACACGACACGTCCGCAGCGGGAGAACGAGATGGACGGCCAGGACTACCACTTTGTGGGCTCGCGGGAGCAGATGGAGAAGGACATTCAGGATAATAAGTTCATTGAGGCGGGCCAGTTCAACGAGAACCTCTATGGGACCAGCATCTTGTCTGTCAGAGCAGTGGCTGAGAGGGTATGGAGGCACACACACACACACCATTAAATGTACATCATACAGGGATGCAAACTCGTCACTTTTCTGCGATATTTGCCGGTTTGATCTCAAAATAGGTCATCCACATGAATCGTGTAGATCCGTATTCAAAATAAAATATGTATGCGTGGGGTCTGACAGCAGGTGCTCGGCACCCATTGAGATAAGACTCAGATCTTTTCTTCTCCCTGTGAGATCACTAAATAAATGTGACTTCCCCTCCCCATTACTATCTTAAGTGAATGCTACTTTATTTAGGAACAATGTACTTGCCTTTGATATGTGGTTGTCCCACCTAGCTATCTCAAGATGAATGTACTGACTTTTTAAGTCGCTCTGGATAAGAGCGTCTGCTAAATTACTCACATTTACATTACATTTTTACATTTAGTTTCTTAACTAAATGTATGACTGAGCACGGAATGCGTCCCCCAAATAGAATATCAAACTAAGTTCAGAGCGTGATGTCCGATATGTCATCAGAATGAATCTTGTTTACCCAGAAGTAAAATCCTCACGCGAAAGTTTGGCATGTATTCGGTCCACGAGAGATTCTATCAAAATGCTTCATCCGGTCTCACCGGTGACTGCTGTGAGCAGCCTAGTGAGCCATTAGCCTCCTCAGCTGCATCTCTCTGTCCATTCTGTCTGCGCATCTCCATCAGGTTGAAATGTTATTTAGCCGTGATGGCGAGCTGAGGGTGTGCAGACAAGTGATGAGGCTTCTGTTATATTTGTTTAGTTATTGGAGTGGCTCGCAGCGCGAGCGAAGTGGATCGGTATCTCTTAACCTCTTGCTCCTACCTGACACGCAGGCGTCCCATCTAGACATCTGGAAATGCAAATGCGCTACGCTAAATGCTAATAGTACTAGTTAAAACTCAAACGTACATTAAAATACACATGCAGGGTATTGAATTAAAGCTACACTCGTTGTGAATCCAGGCAACAAGTCAGATTTTTAAAATGCTTTTCGGCGAAAGCATGAGAAGCTATTATCTGATAGCATGTAACACCCCAAAAGACCCGCAGGGGACGTAAACAAAATAATTAGCATAGTCGTCGCTACACAAACCGCACAAATAAAATATAAAACATTCATTACCTTTGACCATCTTCTTTGTTGGCACTCCTAGATGTCCCATAATCACTATTGGGTCTTTTTTTCGATTAAATCGGTCCATATATAGCCTAGATATCGATCTATGAAGACTGTGTGATAAACGGAAAAAAATAGCGTGTTATAACGTAACGTCATTTTTTAAAATTAAAAAGTCGACGATAAACTTTCACAAAACACTTCGAAATACTTTTGTAATGCAACTTTAGGTATTAGTAAACGTTAATAAGCGATCAAATTGATCACGAGGCGAAGTATATTCTTTAGCTGTCCGTCTGGAAATAATGTCCGGGTAAATCTCAGCCAAAATATCCGGTCAGAGACCGGAAGAACTGCGCTGCCTTGCGTCTGTTTGACCAAGAAACAAATAGTAGGCAAATGACAAGACTCTAGACAACGTGTGGAAGCTGTAGGTATTGCAACCTCAGCCCCATTAAATGTGGTTCACCTTTATCAATGGGTTCAAGTCACGCATGGATATATTTTTCCATTTTCAGTAATCAGATTTTCCTGCACTTTTCGATGAAACGCACGTTCTGTTATAGTCACAGCTGTGATTTAACCCGTTTTATAAACGTCTGAGTGTTTTCTATCCACACATACTAATCATATGCATATACTATATTCCTGGCATGAGCAGCAGGGCGCTGAAATGATGCGCGATTTTTAACAGAATGTTCGAAAAAGTAGGGGGTAGGAGTAACAGGTTAAATTCTCCTGTTAGAGCAAGCAGGCCGGTCTGCTATGCTTTGCTGTCACGCAGCCATAGAGTTAAGACAGCGCGCAGTGACAGTAATGCTTACGCCTTTATATCACTGAAAGTTTCTAGGCCAAACCAGTCAGAAGTTATGCTCCTTTCTCCCTTTTCTACTGCAAACAACCCTGATTAGTTATGTTACCTGGCTAGCTAGCTAACAACATGGTACCTTGGCTATGCACAAATTTGGATGGCACAGGACAAACAGAAAAGTGATAGCCTACTCAAAAAGATGCTTCAAAGTTAGGATGTATATGCTTAATCAATTTAATTTTAAGCTAAATCTGGTATCAATACTACTTGGTATCGTGATACTTGTCCTGGGATCACATCGTTGGTATTGTTATAACCCCACTCTGAAAATGGAGAAATTCTTACGGCGTATAGATTTTCTGCATGTTTCTGTGTGGAAAAACTGTCACCTTTTTGGGTCCTCACAAGTTTGCATCCAGGGTTAATTTCTGATTCATTCGTAATGGATGTAGAGCTTTATAGAGTATGTGGTAGTTTCATACTGACCTGCTCGTTCTCTCTTTCCTCTTCCTGCAGGGAAAACATTGTATCCTGGACGTGTCTGGGAACGCTATAAAGCGACTTCAACAAGCACAACTTTATTCGATCGCAATTTTCATCAAACCAAAATCCATTGAAGCTCTTATGTAAGTGTGTGTTCTTGGAACTAATAAACTGTTAAAAGCATTGCACTTTTACTATTAACTCCATACAACAATCACTTACTGTACTGCACAATCATGTCTTGTGTTGCAGGGACATGAATAAGAGACAGACTTACGAACAAGCTAATAAAGTCTTTGATAAAGCAATTAAGCTTGAACAAGAGTTTGGAGAATTTTTCACAGGTAAGTCCACTAGTTATTACATTTTTTCACAGATGCTAAATATTTTAGATGAGCTTGTATTGTAGTGCGAGTAGGAATCTTGATGCACTCATGATATTTTTTTGCGTCTCTCTCACCAGCCATTGTACAGGGTGATTCGCTAGAGGAGATCTACAACAAAATCAAGATGATCATTGAGGAACAGTCGGGCCCCTACATCTGGATACCTTCTTCAGAGAAGCTCTGAGCTCCCCAGCTGTACTCCTCTATCGGCGCAGAGACCCCCCGACCGACACCCCGCCCATCCCCCGAAGAGCTCCTCCCTCCCCCTTTTTTGCAGATATGTTTCATATCAAGTTTTAGTGTCATCATTATGTTAATCTCAAATGAAAACTAGTCTTATCACCATTTCTGTGACTGTGCACACCCCTGCATGAGTTTCTCAGCAAATCCATTCAAGACTGGAAATGCCATTTCAAATGAATTTGTAATTTTAAAACAAAGCAAGGGAAAAGCAAAATGAATCGTTCTTTGTGAAATGGGACTGACAGTTGAAGATCAGAATGTTTTACAGACGACGCTGGAGTGAGGAGGAGTTAGGGATTCAGGAGAAGTTGCAGACCAATCATACTAGTTGGAACACTGTAAATGTTCATCAAATCACATTTTTAAAAAAGACACGCAAGGTGAGAAGCAAAGACCACTTAGGTTTTTTTTCTACAAGGACTGGATAATATCAAGCCCAGCTGATGGTACTGTTGGAGTTATCGCTCTTCTTTGTAATTACTGAAGAAATTGGTGGAGAAGCCTACAGACTGGTGATCTACCAGCTTGCCGTTTGATCAGCTGCCAGTTGTTGGTGCTGCAGCTGATACAGACCTCTTGGGAGGCAGAACCAATGGAAGAAATTAGTTCTGAATCTCTACATTTATATAATGAAATCACAAGGTAAATTATCAAATCCTACTGCGATTTTACTACATATTAAAAATGACACGTTTTACACTTCACTAGAATTGTCTACTTGGAGAGGGCTGTTAGATTGTTTTTTTGCTTGTGGTTTTTAGCTGCTCTGTGTAAAGGATGGGAGTAGAGAAGTGTAACGGGGCTCTCTGCAAAACACCAAACTGCCTTACATCAAATACAAATTGTTATATTACTACCTGTACTTTGAGGGAAGCTATAAATAATTGACAATGAAAAAAAAGATGGAACTTTTTATTTTAAATGTTCACTTTTCTGCGTTGTCTCCTGACTTCCAGGAGGCCTAACTTGTGAGTGCAATAGACGAACGCATCGCACTTCTGTGGACTTCTATCTTCCCTTTTGTATTCTTTTTGACCCTTTTCCTGTTGTAATTTAAGATTTGATTGGATTTCAATTTAGGCAGCCATAGCTCCCTCACCCACGTTGAGCAGCAGATCACCCTATTACACTCTCTACCTTCCAAGAGGAGTGTGTCTTCTGATTGAATGGTCACATGGTACTGTCCTGAATATGCCATCATGAAGGTGGCCTTAAAAACAGGTAGAACAAGACAATACTTGTATTGGATGTCCTAACAGAGGCAATTTAACCTGCTTTTGGATTGTCCCCTTTCCCCCCACCCAAAATAACACTAAAGAGTGGTTTGATTAAAACCTACATTGCATTCGTAAAGTATTCAGACTTCTTGACTTTTTTTTCACATTTTGTTACATTAGTCTTATTTTAAAATGGATTAAATACATTTTTTATCAATCAACACACAATACTCCAAAAACAGTTTTAGAAAGTTGTGTAAATGTATTAGAAATAAGAAACAGGAAATGCCTTACTTACATAAGTATTCCGACCCTTTGCTATGACTTGAAATTAAGCTCGGGTGAATCCTGTTTCCATTTATCATCCTTGATGTTTCTACAACTTGATTAGAATCCACCTGTGGGAAATTCAATTGATTGGACATGATCTGGAAAGGCACACAACTGTGTGTATATAAGGTCCCACAGTTGACAGTGCATGTCAGAGTAAAAACCAAGCCATGAGGTTGAAGGAATTGTCTGTAGAGCTCAGAGACAGGATTGTGTCGCGGCACAGATCTGGGGAAGGGTACCAAAACATTTCTGCAGCATTGAAGGTCCCCAAGAACACAGTGGCCTTAAATTGAAGAAGTTTGGAACCACCAAGACTCTTCCTAGAGCTAGCCGCCTGGCCAAACTGAGCAATCGTGGGAGAAGTGCCTTGGTCAGGGAGGTGACCAAGGACCCAATGGTCACTCTGACAGAGCTCCAGAGTTCCTCTGTGGATATGGGAGAACCTTCCAGAAGGACAACCTTCTCTGTAGCACTCCACCAATCAGGCCTTTATGGTAGAGTGGCCAGATGGAAGCCACTCTTCAGCAGTAGGGACTGGGAGACTAGTCAGGATCGAGGGAAAGATGAACGGAGCAAAGTACAGAGAGATCCTTGATGAAAACCTGCTCCAGAGCACTCTGGACCTCAGACTGGGGCGAAGGTTCACCTTCCAACTGGACAACGACCATAAGCACACAGCCAGGACAACGACCATAAGCACACAGCCAAGACAACGCAGGAGTGGCTTCAATGGCCCGGCCAAAGCTCGGACTTGAACCCGATCGAACATCTCTAGAGAGACCTAAAAATAGCTGTGCAGTGTCGCTTCCCATCCAACCTGACAGAGCTTGAGAGGATCTGCAGAGAAGAATGGGGAAAAACCCAAATACAGGAGTGCCAAGCTTGTAGCGTCATACCCAAGAAGACTTGAGGCTGTAATTGCTGCCAAAGGGGCTTCAACAAAGTACTGAGTAAAGGTTCTGAATACTTATGTAAATGTGTTATCATTGTTTTTATATATATATATATATATATATTTAAAAATATATATGTTTTGCTTTGTCATGGGGTTATTGTGTGTAGATTTAAGTATTTAATCCATTTTAGAATAAGGCTGTGACTTAACAAAATGTAGAAAAAGTCAAAGGGGTCTGAATACTTCCTGAATACACTGTATATGCTCTGTGTATCTAACGTTTTTAAATCATTTTTGAATGAATTCTGGGCATGTGTTGAACCACTGTGTTATGAACCCATGCCATGTCTGGGGTGAGCAAGGTCAGCTCAGGAATCTAACACGCAGATTTAATTTCCCCTGTGACTGAAATGCCATGTTTGAAAGGAGACATGGAGAGTTCAAAGCTGTTAAATGTGAATGAGAGTAATTGACTGAACGATCTGAGTGATTTTAAAGGCATTTGCATTGAACTATTTAATAAGCGAATGTAATATGTCTATCTTATGATGCGGTGAAGCTTTGTGAAGACCACTTCTGTGGTAAACCCTTGCCTGAGTTGGCTCTATGGATTCAACAGGATTGAAATGACCTGCCCCATCTCCCTTTGCGGATCTTGGCACTGTGTGTTTGTGTACATGTGAGGGGACTTGTTGAAGAATAAGGAATGCTGTGGCTCCCTACCCTGTGAACGTTTTGATTTTCCACCTTTTTTTGGGAGAGGGGAATGGGTTTTCCTCAGATACCTGAGAGCCAGACCATCTTCTTTATGCCCACAGGAAGTTGTCACCTAGCCCTCTGGGTCCCTTACTTCCCCCTAAAGCACCTGTACCTGAAGGCATTTTCTGAACAGGTGTGCCCACCTGCCAGGCACCACTGCTAAACCAGCTGTCATTACCTGTGTCAAAACCAGAGTTCAGGGAATAACCGAAGGGAACAGAGCCATTTATAAACTGCATACAGACTGTTTCAAAGGGTGTGGTAGCTGTCAAATGTAAATATGCCCCCAGCAGATCCCCCTCACCTGTGCTTCATGCATGTGTGAAACAAACTGGGGCAAAACATGTTTTCTAGATCACAAATGTCAGGTAAGTAAACTGAGCTATTCTGAGATATAATTTCCATACAAATGTGCTGTAATGTTGGATATTTCTCTATAGACAAATCTTCAGCTGCCTATTGGAAAAATGTTTGTCAGTTGGGAACGTAATTCCTTCAAGTAGGGCCTGTCTACATGTTATTTCTTGTGGAAAATGGTGTCTGGGTGTATAGAATTAAACAATTATGTTTAAAAAAATGAAGATGAGACACAGGCAGCAACCTACAAGGTGATATTCCAGAAATCATGAGGTGCATTGATCATTATCTCATTTAGAACTGCTCCTCAGCTGTGTTTCAACTAAACACCAGACTGTTAACGTCTGGTATTTATACCTCTCGGTCAGCCATGTCAATAAAGCCCAAAGAACTAGATTTAATTGTATTATTTCTATTGCGGTAGAACAAGATTGAACCGAAATGCCTCTTGTGTTTGTATAATTGATGAGGGTCTTTTTTTCCAGTGAGAGAGACATGAGCTCTGGGGGGGTGGGGTCGGTCGGGTTATGGTTTGTCCATCTGGGTGATGAGTTGTTTGACAGCGCACCTGTGCAGTAAGTGCTTGCGAACCCTTTGATTGTACAGTACTTTCCTTCCTGTCACACTACAGGTGGTAGAGCCTATCAGGACGCTGGGCCGAACGGTCTTCCCTGTCCTAGTCATGAGGGAACAGTCCTGCAACCTATTTTGTTTGGGGTTTTGTTTTGGACTGGACAAGAGTTTATTTGTTTGAAAATAATAAAATATGTGACTCGGTTATATGATTTTGATGTGTTTTATTTGAGTCCACTGGTATTGGCAGTTTAAGATGATTTGTTTAATTAAGACAAATGACATTTTTACATGTAAAATTCATATGAATGTAATATATGCAAGAGGCTTAAAATAAAGTCCATTCATGTGCAGAAGTACCAAAACATTAAGTAGAAACGGTTATCTGAACTCTCCATAGGGAAAGTGAGGGAAATATTGGGGGAGGACAGGATGCAACTGACATCCTGGAGGAGCTGACTAAACTGGAGACCAGTCATACAAGAACCAGTGAGACATATAGTAAACTACCATCCCAGCAACCACATGAATAATATCAGGTGCCAGACAGTAAAAGAGCTCTGCAAAGCTCAAATCACTACTCCAAGAGGAGGTTCTTCTTGGCTTTGTCCAGACTATCCAGGACCTGTGTACAGATCTAACATCTGTGGACAAACAATACTGGATATTAGCAATCTAAGAAACAAATGGCTAGGTCTATATCTCTTTTCATTTACAGGTATACAACCAAACTTTTCTTAAGACATCTTATCAGTAATAAGAATGTTCTTAACGGACTTGCCTAGTTAAATAAAGATTACATTTTTTAAAATTACAATTCAATATTCCATGGGCCAAAACCTCTCATTTGACTCAGCCCTGTCACACTCCACTGCTGTCTCCTCCCTCAGACAGTCAGTAGTACCTGTGTATGGTAGCTCTCCTGCAGGGAGCCCAGGCAGCGGAGGAAGCTCATGCCCAGGCCACACCACCCCTCAGGGTACTCGGCCAGGCTGTAAAGCAGGATGCCTGTGTTCCAGGCGCAGGTCAGCTGCCACAAGATCTCCATCTTAGGGAAGTCCTCAGGCTGGAGAGGAGACAACAAACACATTCATGCTGCCGCAGTCCACCTGTCTAGAAGCACCTGTGATGATGGCCTCAGAGTCCAGGTATGCATATGAATGGGCTTTTAATGTCTATAGTTAGTCTGGGAATGACACGACAGCAAGTGTTAAGAGTTGTTGAGGAAGACTCAAATGTGATTTTGATGTATATTGATTTAAAGGACAAGTTTTCCCAAAATCCAGAAACTTCCAGGTGAATCCATACATTGAAACTAGTTCAGTGGAGTTTCCCCATCTCTCCCTGTAGTGCTATGGTGTAGAGCTATGCTGGAACACAGGGGCGGCGGTCCAAACACTGAAAAGACACACCCTCGTCCCTTGCCTTATGCCCTTGGGGAAATCCCTGTCGCCATCTTGGCGGGCGGTCCAAATGATTAGCCAAGCAAGGGCAGTTTGCAACGGAAGCCCCTCAGCCCTCGTTTTATTCGGCTTTGCAGGTGTACAAGTATGTTCACTCCGGGGCCTGAAACACCCCATAATTCAATTTGCGATGTTTGTACATCCGCTAAGAAAAGTCCGCGAAAACTTAAAAACAACATCAATGGAGAAGTCAACATACAAGTGTAAGTAAAAACAAATGCAAATAAGTTACATTGTGCTTCTAATGACCATGACGGCACAAACACGTCTCGTAAAAAGTACATGTTTTTGTTTGGTTATCTTTTGGAAATTGTAGAAATACATTATTTTCCGTCTTCAGAAGTTCCAGCTATGCAGGCTAGCGTTAGTTAGCTAACTATCATACAGTAGGCGTATATTAATAATTATATATAGACATGCACTCATAATTGACTAGCGCATATAAAGCTACCGGTGGCTAAAAACACAATCATCGCGGGATGAACGAGTGACGAATTTCCGGCCAAGGGTGGCCCATTCACAAATCATTCCTCCTTTTTGCAAGAAAAGACTTGGATCATGGAAGTAGATGGGAATTTTTCAAATATAAAGTCAGAGTGGTAGCCTTTAAACGCGCCAAAGAGCTGATGCAATTAAATAACCTTAGAGAAAAGGAGATGATGAGCAAGCTTGACAGTTTTCTGAAGAAAGATAATTTGTCTGAAGAAGAGGAGTCTGTATTCAAATCTTTACAACTAGAATTAGAACAGCTTTACACGGATCTGGCAATGGGTGCCTTTGTAAGGTTAAGAGCAAAGTGGATTGAAGAGGGGGAAAGAAACACTAGTTACTTTTTATGCACTTGAAAAGAGAAACTACAAAAGAAAATCTATAACTGCACTCAAAATGAATGATGTTTTATGCAAAGATCCCATTGCAATATCATAATTTGTCAATTCCTTTTATGAAAACCTTTACAGCTCTCAATTTCAGGAAGATGGTTGTGAAAGCTACATTTGCCACATTCAGAAGTATGTCCCTGTAATTGAGGATGATTTCCACTCAGTTTGCGATTCACCTGTGTCAATTGAAGAAATTAGAGACTCTGAATTCAATGAAAAAAAGGGAAATATCCTGGCCCTGATGGCCTGACAGATGAAATCACCTGGCCCTGATGGCCTGATAGATGAAATCACCTGGCCCTGATGGCCTGATAGATGAAATCACCTGGCCCTGATGGCCTGACAGATGAAATCACCTGGCCCTGATGGCCTGATAGATGAAATCACCTGGCCCTGATGGCCTGTCAGTTGAATTCTATAGACAGTTTTGGGAGTTACTAGAAGACCAGATTTTCAATATGTTTCAAGATTCCATTAAAAATGGGGAAATGGTCTCCACTATGAAATAGGGCCTTATTTCATTGATTCCGAAGCCGGATAAAGACCCTTCTCTCATTGACAATTGGAGACCAATTACTTTATTAAATATTGATTACAAATTGATTGCTCTGGTTTATGCCAAAAGATTAAAGAAAGGAATAGATACCATTATAAATGAGACTCAAACAAGATTTATGAAGGGTCGTCACATAAGTTCTAACATTCGTTTAGTCTTGGACTTTTTGGATTATTCAGATGCAATTGACTCAGATGCGGTTGTATTATTTTTGGACTTCTGTAATGTCTTTGACACAATTGAACATGAATTTCTCTTTAGGTTCTCTTAAAATTTTTGGATTTGGTGAACATTTTATTAAAGTACTTTGCATGTTTTACAAAGATATAAATAGTTCTGTGCTACTAAACCTTAATACTTCCAAAAGATTCAGTATCAACAGAAGTGTACGACAGGGATGCCCAATTTCCCCATTTGTATTCATTTTGGTTGTGGAACTTCTATCTCTAGATATTCTGAATAATGCACATGTGTATGGCTGAACCATTTTTAACAAAGAAATCAAAATGTCCCAACTGGCTGATGATACTACTCTTTTCTTAAGAGATAAAGACCAGGTCGCCCTTAATGCTATAACTGCATTTTCTATTGCATCAGGATTAATGCTGAATATTTCTAAATGTGAAATCTTATGTTTATTTGACTCTGATGATAAAGAAATAGAAAATATTCCTGTAAAGGACTGTGTTCAATATTTAGGAATACATCTGTCAAAAAAATACTTAGTCAGACAACATTTGAATTTCTCTCCTAAAATTAAGAGAACTAAAAATATATTTAATAATTGGCTATAAAGAGATCTTTCTATACTTCTGTCCAAGGCAGAGGGACTGTCTCATTTTGTGTACCCCTCATTATCGTTATGTGTAAATCCTGCTTCTTGTAAAGAGATCAATAAGACCTTTCTTGACTTCATCTGGAAAAATAAATCTCAAACTAAAAAAAAATCAGTTCTTTCTAACAAAAGAGCTGAAGGCGGTCGAGAAGTGTTGGATTTTGTTGACATAAATAACACTTTCAAGATAAACTGGTTGAAAAAATGTTTGATCAATACTGATTCAATATGGTATTTCATTCCAAATAATGTGTTTAATAAATTGGGAGGTCTTCAATTTTTACTGAAATGTAATTATATTCCTGAAAGATTACCTGCTAAATTGGCTAGGTTTCACCAACAAGCTTTACTGGCCTGGAAAATATGTTTCCTGCACAATTTTTCCCCACATAAAACTCTTTTGTGGAATAATTCAGACATAACTATAAGGAATAAGTCATTGTTGGCATGAGAGGAATATTGACTTTGTTCTTCATATTTTCGACAACAAGGGTAATATTCTCACATATGAACAATTTATGAAATTGAAAGAGCTTCCAATACCTTTCAGAGAGTTTATTTCTGTGATCAAAGCCGTTCCCAGTGGTCTAACTACATTTATGAAAACTCATCTTAGCTTTGGTAACGATCACAAAGTTTATCAAGAACTCAGATTGGAAGGCGTGGGTTTACTTGAGAAATCTTGTTTTAATAAATATATAAGACAAATTCTTCATTCACAAAACCAACTTACACAGAGAGGAACGTTTTTCTGGAACATGCTTATTCTTGACATTGTCTGGAAAAATGCATGGTTAAGACCTTACAAATACTGTATACCAAACAAAGTTAAGGAAGTGCACTTCAAAATTGTACACAAGATATATCCATGTAATTCTATGATATCCGAATTTGTGGCCAATGATGATACCTGCGTTTTCTGTGAAAAAGAAGGTGAGAATCTGTCTCACTTGTTCTTTGAATGTAAATTTGTGTCAGAATTTGGGGAAAACCTTGCAAAATACTTATTTACCATTATGAACACTGCCCATGTTTTTGACATAAAATATATCATATGTTACTATTGCAATGATAACAAGACCACTGAAATGATTGTACGTTTTTTTATTCTTGTTGCCAAATACTTCATACACAAACAAAAATTCCAAAATTCTACACCAAATTGTTTTTTTGAATTCAACTATTTAATTAAAACATTAACTCTAGTGAACAATAACAAGAATAACATTTTCCTAAATCATTACAATAAGATTTTTTCAGAGTGATTACAATTGCATTAGAATTGTTTTTTTTGTTTTATTTTTTTATTTTATTATTTTTCCCCAGTATTTTCTCATTAATACCTGCATTCTGTTTTGTATGATGTAAGAATGTAAATTGTTGAACTTTATTTGAATAAAAAAAAGTTTTTTCATCATTCCTTTCCCCCTTGCCCTGCAAGTGTATACTCCTCATACGTCATCAAAGTGTCCACTTAATTTGAGGGCTGAGGGGATAGGGTGCGTCTTTTAAGTGTTTGGACAACGAAAAACCGGGTCACGTGACTCGTTGCTCTGCTCCGTTGACAATGAATTCATTATTCTGAAATCCGCGCAGTGTGGACAAATTTGGTGTTTTTTTTTACCCAGTGGCGATTTTAGCATGTACATCTTGGTGGGGCGACGGAAAAAAAAGTGGGATGCATGCCAGCAAAGCCACTACACAACACAACACTAAACAATACATGAATTGTACTATAACGGCGACAAATGCTGCCCACAAACTGTTAGGGCCTACATAAAGCAGTCCCAACAGCAGAGTCCCAACAGCAGTCCTAACACCTTACCACTGCAACACCTGGCTATCAGCGGAGCCTTGTCTGGCAGCGAAACAGTTCATTCAGCCTCATTTACTGCCATTAAAAAAAACATAGCAGATATGGCTGACTTGCTTAAACAAATGTGGTTTCTACTGACAATCGAAATGTACAAACTATGACATTTGGGGACAACAAGCGGATAAGAAGCAATCCATAATTTCGATTAAGACCTTAATGAGCGAGCTAGGACCGACGTAGTCAATATAACTATTTGTTCATCACTTTTGAAATGTACAGCAACAGCATTCAGAACATGGGCCGTTCTTACAGTGTTCTCCCTGTACACCAAGTCAGAACCGTAAAATAAATAGAGGGCATATAAGCAGACAATGAAAGCTCTTACAATGTTACATTTCTCAAAAACTGGTTATAGGCTACATGTGCACCACCAAGTCAGAACAGAAGGTGAAATTAAGATGTGAAAATAAACCAAATTATTAGGGTCGGGCACATGGGCTACTAACAGCTTACTACACAACATACACTCAGTATTACTTTCTTAGCCACAGTGGCTGGCATATTACATAATTTATGCAGCAGCATACAATACATTTTTGGACTCACCTTGTTGTGATGTGCTCACTTGAACAGGAAGGTGGCACAGCGGTCCTTTGTGGGCAAATTTTGTCATCAAACTTTGTCATCAAAGTCTGGCATTCTCTGGATTTATGGTGCTTTCAAGACAACTGGGAACGCAGAGAAAAAAAAGGTCAAATCATGATGACGTCAGTGATATTTAGGTCGTAGCTCTAGAAAGAGGCCAGAGTTCCCGATTTACAATTCAGAGTTGGATGAAAGTTCAAAACGTATTTTCCCAGTCGTAGCTCATTTTTCCCGAGTTCTCAGTTGTCTTGAACTCACTAAAGTCAGATTTTGCAGTTCCGAGTTAACTGTTGTTTTGAACGCGGCACAAATCACGCTTAATTGACAGCATGGCCAATGTTGAATGTTTATAATTTTATACTAGGAAAATAAACCTTTAATCTTAGACTTGGGACCACACAGCCACTCTGCTGAATAGCAGGCTAATGATTGCTTTGCAATGCTTGCAGTTGGCCACTGATTCCTTCCAAACCACTCATTGTTGAATTTACGATTTCCAACTTGTTGTGTAATGTTAATGGCCGATGAGCATCGAAACGTTTTATCTATAATTTCTCTTCATTATTTCTCTTCATATGACAAGGATTGAAAAGGATTTGCCAGTAGATTTGTCGACATGATTCATGATGATGACTGCTAGCTAAGTATGATATTGACCTCAGTCCAATCAAAGCTACTGTAGATATAACGTGATTTGACGTAATTTTATCTGTGACCAATGACCTTGAGCCTTCATGGATGGCTACTTCTGATATAAATATATGGCAGCACCCAAAGGGCGAGAATTTTCAAGCTCTACCCTTAGACTTGGCGGTGACGTAGTGTCCCCATGAGTGACAGAACACTGAGCCATTCACGACGCAGCGCTCTGTATTTTCTGCTGGCTTGCCCCACCACCACAGAAAGCACTGAGCTAGGCTGAAACACCTTCATTTTGGAGCTCACTTACTCAAGAAAACAAAAGAGTCCATGTTTGTATTTGGCTTTATTAACTGTATTATATATATTTTTTTTTACATTGTTTGCAAACTGGTATGTGACACGTATTAATGTCAATATAACATGCAAAACAGGCAGCCCCCCCAAAATAAATATATATATTTTTTTGTTGTTGCTAAAAATGTGGCGCTCAAAACAGCCCCACCTGCCCTGAATGACGGGTCGCCACTGGTATATCGCTGGTAAAGTTAGTTACGCAAAGTAAAGAGATGGCAGCAAGAGTAAGCTGGGTATTTGGTCCGGGGCTGCACTTTATACTGGAAATCAAGGCACCACATACCGGAAAGGCTGGAAAATGCACCACATTTCAGTGTTTTCCGATAAAAGATATGAAGAGATGCAGCCATTCGAAATGGTAAATACGATGTAAATACTCCTGCAGCCAACATTGCATCACTGAGTGTGGAGCAAGCACTTCAGCGATGATGCATATTAACGAGATACGGTGTCTGAAATGATGGGGACAGAAAACCGAAGGATACAAAAAAAATACAGATGTTGTTACTGGATCCATGGACTGGTTCTGGCGCAGTGCCAAAATACAAATAGTCGTTTGAGAAGAGAAAGCGACAAAGCAAGCATGTGGAGGTATGTAGCCTTGCCTGATTCTTGAAGTTCGAGGTGTCCTTATTGTGTTATTACCATTGCGTATGTACCCTATGTATTGACGAGGGGAGAAACATTGCGATAAATTAACATAGGCTACCAAACATTCCTAATATTGAGTTGCAACAACCCCCCCCCCTGTCTGTCTGTCAAGAAAGAGCAGAAGTTCTTCATCTTTTGCACACTTAGTGTTTTGGGCTAATATGAAAACATAAAATCCACTAACGAGCCATTCATAGAGGTTTATGATAAGCGATCATTCTATAAAGTAAAGTTTAGCTACTTACCCGGTAGAGAACTGTCCAATTGGCCCAGCTGTCTCCAACATGTAAATATGTTTTCAGGACATTAGGGTTTATGTGGGCAGCAATATCCCTGTCGTCTCAAAAACAAACTAATTGCAACTCATCATCACGTTTCTCCATTTCTGTAAGAATTGTAGTCACATATTCGAATTATCTGCAGCACAAAGATTCCTCATTCGCGGCATTGGAGCTCAATTGCCACAACTGCACCACCAGTCTGTGCCCTTACGAAAGAATATTACAATATAACTGCAGTATGCTGCAAATACTGCGTCCAAAATAACAGTAATTTTGCAGTGTTATTGCAGCTAGAGTGCAGTATAACTGCAATTACAGCCTGCAAAATACCACAATCAATTGCAGTTACTGCACTTTTACTGCAGTTTCAAAACTGCAATGCTTTCTGTAAGGGTGGTGATCCTGGGGATGGGTTGGGGCTGTGGTCTAGCTACTGCTATGGTGGCTAGATGTCTGAAGCTCAATTTGCCTCAATTCTTCATCCTAATACTCAGGCTCAAATAATGCTGGTTAAATAACAGCTGGGCGCCCCTCCAGTAGTTTTCTTCATCACTGGCAAGTTTTCATCGTCAGACATATTTGTAGGTTCTTGTTTACTTTGTATAATGTGCAGGGGTGAAAAAAGTATCCAATTGTCATACTGGAGTAAAAGTCAAAGATACCTTCATAGAAAATGACTCAAGTAAAAGTGAAAGTCACCCAGTAAAATACTACTTGAGTAAAAGTCTAAAAGTATTTGGTTTTAAATATACTTAAGTATCAAAAGTAAATGTAATTGCTAAAATGTACTTAAGTCTGATAAGTAAAAGCATAAATAATTTAAAATTCCTTATATTAAGCAAGCCAGACGGCACCATCTTCTTGTTTTTTAAAATTTACTGACTAGGGGCACTCTCCAACACTCAGACATCATTTACAAACAAAGCATTTGTGTTTAGTGAATCCGCCAGATCATGTAGTAGGGATGACCAGGGATGTTATTTGATAAGTGTGTGAATTGGACCATTTTCCTGTCCTGCTAAGCATTCAAAATGTAACGAGTAGTTTTGGGTGTCAGGGAAAATGTATGGAGTAAAAAGTATGTTATTGTCTTTAGGAATGTATTGAAGTAAAAGTAAAAGTTGTCAAAAATATAAACAGTAAAGTACAGCTACCAAAAAAATCTACTTAAATAGAACTTGAAAGTATTTTTACACCACTGAAAATGTGTAAAGTTGTCTTCACTTTTCTGTTGATCTGCGAATTAGGGCATTACGTGCCGTTTCTACGTAGCGTTGATTCCCCTGAGAGCGCACATGCACAGTTGTTACCCATCTCCACTGCTGTGGCAGTCGGCTACATAAAATAATTATATAAAATAATCACACTTCGTAGGTGGAAATGTACACATTTCCTGACTCAAAGCTGAAAAATAGCTAATTCGGCCATAGGCTTTGTAAAAATTTGTCCAAACTTCGCAGATTTCTGAATAATGAATTGACTGGCAATGGAGCGCAGCGGCGCCTGCACCCAGCAACTTCACGAGTCACGTGACAGCACTAAAAGGAGAGAGGGGGGAGAGGGAAAACTCCACGAGTCACGTGACAGCACTATAGGGAGAGAGGGGGGGGGAGAGGGAAAACTCCACGAGTCATGTGACAGCACTACGGGGGGAGGGTAAACTCCACGAGTCAAGTGACAGCACTACAGGGAGAGCTGGGGGGAGAGGGGAAACTCCACGAGTCACGTGACAGCATTACAGGGAGAGAGGGTAAACTCCACGAGTCACTTGACAGCACTACAGGGAGAGATGGGGGAGGGGAAACTCCACGAGTCACGTGACAGCACTACAGGGAGAGAGAGAACTCCACGAGTCACGTGACAGCACTATAGGGAGAGAGGGGGGAGAGGGAAAACTCCACTGAACTAGTTTAAATGTATGGAATCACTTGGGAGTTTCTGGATTTTGGGTAAACTTGTCCTTTTTAGGCACTTGTCCATCCGTTGTTTTAATGTATCAATTTCAAGGTGGTGGAATGGAAAATCTGCATGGCAGCGGTTCGAGTAGCAACTGCATATGAAAATGTGCCTGTGAACATAAAGCTTGGTAATGCTTCAATAACATTCAATAAAGCTCTTAGTTCAACAGCAGAGTGATGGCTTGTTCAACAGCAGAGTGATGGCTTGTTCAACAGCAGAGTGATGGCTTGTACAGCACATTACCATTCAAATTGGCAGGAAGGGGATGGTGAATGGAAGCATCTGCTAATTGAAGTGGTGCTGAAAGCCCATTGATAAAAACAAACAGGAGAAGCTTTCATGGCAGCAGCAGTGGGCGGAGGGGGGCGAAGGGATGAGGGGTGGTAATGACAGTGCGGGGGTGCTGGGGGTGCGGGGGCGTGATTGGTGCTGACTCACTGCGGCTGTGATGATGGACAGGCCATCCTCATATTAGCCCTCATATCCTCCTCCAGCACACGGGCCGCCGCCTTAGACACACCACTCGGCAGTGACAGCAGGATCAGGCTGTACACACGCTGGCTGAGAGGGGAGAGGGGAAGAGCGAGAGAGAGAGAGGAACCTATGCACGGACACACTGGAGCTCTGTCACAGCAAACATCTGACTGGATCATAACCAGTATCTGATGGACCTGTTTAGTGGACCAATTGTAAATTGTGAGGCGTTATTTATTTATTTATAGATTTTTTTGTGATGGAATGGAAGATGAGATGGGCACACCTGCAGCGGGCCAGGTCTGCTTGTGGTCATTTCCTGTACAGAGACAGAGCAATCCTCAAGGCCTTCTTACACAGCAGAGGGAAGTGGGCAGGAGGGTCCATAACAGAAGAAACTCATCACAACAAACAACGCCTGGATGAGGAGAACAAGTCATGTAAGGAGAGGGTCAGCTACGGTGTGTCCTCTTCACCTGCCATCGTCTCCAACACCTTGGTCTCAAGGTTATCCAGCTCTAGCACTGTCTCCACCTTGGGGTGGTTGAGCTTGGCATGAGCCTCAAGCTCATAAAACAGCAGCAAGATATCTGTTGGGTCCTTGGACAAGTTCCCTGGGAGTGCGTGTCGGATGATGTCAGATTATTCTCCTCGCACAACGTAATCCAACATCATGCCAGAACTAAGCATAGCATGGAATGGAAAGAGGAGGGATAATTAGAGGCTTTAAGAGTCTTCCGGACCTCGCAGCAGATCTTCAGGGCTTGTGTCAGTTGCTCGGTCTAAACATGAAGACACACTGACATTGTCATTCAGTATTCATCATCGCCACATTGTGGCGGCTGCCCGTAACAGCAGGATTTATAATAACCACCTACGCCAGCACTGATAACACAGTTCGTCACCTCTCCTCTTCGTTGGTCTTGGTAAATTTCCATCCATGTGGATGGAGAGGGAGCTAAATGTGGACGACAGGCAGGGAGAGATTGAGGGAGAGTGGGTGGCACCTGGTCAGAGTGTGGAGACTTCCTACAGAGCTCCAGAGGCAGCAGCAGCTATCAACAGGCACGTCGACTCAGCCCGTTCCAGAGGGCAGAACTGGGACAGCTAGGGTTACCACACACACACACAAACATACATAGAGTACCAGTCAGAAGTTTGGACACACCTACTCATTCAAGGGTTTTTCTTCATTTTTACTATTTTCTACATTGTAGAATAATAGTGAAGACATCAAAACTATGAAATAACACACATGGAATCATGTAGTAACCAAAAAAGTGTTAAACAAATCAAAATATATTTTATATTTGAGATTCTTCAAAGTAGCCACCCTTTGCCTTGATGACAGCTTTGCACACTCTTGGCATTCTCTCAACCAGCTTCATGAGGTAGTCACCTGGAATGCATTTCAATTAACCGGTGTGCCTTGTTAAAAGTTCATTTGTGGAATTTCTTTCCTTCTTAATGCGTTTGAGCCAATCAGTTTGTTTTGTGACAAGGTAGGGGTGGTATACAGAAGATAGCCATATTTGGTAAAAGACCAAGTCCATATTATGACATTAACAGCTCAAATAAGCAAAGAGAAATGACAGTCCATCATTACTTTAAGACATGACGGTCAGTCAATTCGGGACAATTTCAAGAACTTTGAAAGTTTCTTCAAATGCAGTCGCAAAAACCATGATGAAACTTGCTCTCATGAGGATCACCACTGTGAAAGGAAGAACCAGCTTTACCTCTGCTGCATAGGATACGTTCATTAGAGTTAACTGCACCTCAGATTGCAGCCCAAATAAATGCTTCACAGAGTTAAAGTAACAGACACATCTCAACATCAACTGTTCAGAGGAGACTGCGTGAATTTTATTTATTTAACCAGGTAGGCTAGTTGAGAACAAGTTCTCATTTGCAACTGCGACCTGGCCAAGATAAAGCATAGCAGTGTGAACAGACAACACAGTTACACATGGAGTGAACAATAAACAAGTCAATAACACAGTAGAAAAAAAGGGGAGTCTATATACAATGTGTGCAAAAGGCATGAGGAGGGAGGCGAATAATTACAATATTGCAGATTAACACTGGAGTGATAAATGATCAGATGATCATGTACAGGTAGAGATATTGGTGTGCAAAAGAGCAGAAAAGTAAATAAATAAAAACTGTGGGGATGAGGTAGGTGAAAATGGGTGGGCTATTTACCAATAGATTATGTACAGCTGCAGCGATCGGTTAGCTGCTCAGATAGCAGATGTTTGAAGTTGGTGAGGGAGATAAGTCTCCAACTTCAGCGATTTTTGCAATTCGTTCCAGTCACAGGCAGCAGAGTACTGGAACGAAAGGCGGCCGAATGAGGTGTTGGCTTTAGGGATGATCAGTGAGATACACCTGCTGGAGCGCGTGCTACGGATGGGTGTTGCCATCGTGACCAGTGAACTGAGATAAGGCGGAGCTTTACCTAGCATGGCCTTGTAGATGACCTGGAGCCAGTGGGTCTGGCGACGAATATGTAGCGAGGGCCAGCCGACTAGAGCATACAAGTCGCAGTGGTGGGTAGTATAAGGTGCTTTAGTGACAAAACGGATGGCACTGTGATAAACTGCATCCAGTTTGCTGAGTAGAGTGTTGGAAGCGATTTTGTAGATGACATCGCCGAATTCGAGGATCGGTAGGATAGTCAGTTTTACTAGGGTAAGCTTGGCAGCGTGAGTGAAGGAGGCTTTGTTGCGGAATAGAAAGCCGACTCTTGATTTGATTTTCGATTGGAGATGCTTGATATGTGTCTGGAAGGAGAGTTTGCAGTCTAGCCAGACACCTAGTTACTTATAGGTATCCACATATTCAAGGTCGGAACCATCCAGTGTGGTAATGCTCGTCGGGCATGCGGGTGCAGGCAGCGATCGGTTGAAAAGCATGCATTTGGTTTTACTAGCGTTTAAGAGCAGTTGGAGGCCACGGGAGGAGTGTTGTATGGCATTGAAGCTCGTTTGGAGGTTAGATAGCACAGTGTCCAATGACGGGCCGAAAGTATATAGAATGGTGTCGTCTGCGTAGAGGTGGATCAGGGAATCGCCCACAGCAAGACCAACATCATTGATATATACAGAGAAAAGAGTCGGCCCGAGAATTGAACCCTGTGGCACCCCCATAGAGACTGCCAGAGGACCGGACAGCATGCCCTCCGATTTGACACACTGAACTTTGTCTGCAAAGAAATTGGTGAACCAGGCAAGGCAGTCATCCGAAAAACCGAGGCTACTGAGTCTGCCGATAAGAATCTGGTGATTGACAGAGTCGAAAGCCTTGGCAAGGTCGATGAAGACGGCTGCACAGTACTGTCTTTTATCGATGGCGGTTATGATGTCGTTTAGTACCTTGAGTGTGGCTGAGGTGCACCCGTGACCGGCTCGGAAACCAGATTGCATAGCGGAGAGGGTACGGTGGGATTCGAGATGGTCAGTGACCTGTTTGTTGACTTGGCTTTCGAAGACCTTAGATAGGCAGGGCAGAATGGATATAGGTCTGTAACAGTTTGGGTCCAGGGTGTCTCCCCCTTTGAAGAGGGGGATGACTGCAGCAGCTTTCCAATCCTTGGGGATCTCAGACGATATGAAAGAGAGGTTGAACAGGCTGGTAATAGGGGTTGTGACAATGGCGGCGGATAGTTTCAGAAATAGAGGGTCCAGATTGTCAAGCCCAGCTGATTTATACGGGTCCAGGTTTTGCAGCTCTTTCAGAACATCTGTTATCTGGATTTGGGTAAAGGAGAACCTGGAGAGGCTTGGGCGAGGAGCTGCGGGGGGGCCGGAGCTGTTGGCCGAGGTAGGAGTAGCCAGGCGGAAGGCATGGCCAGCCGTTGAGAAATGCTTGTTGAAGTTTTCGATAATCATGGATTTGTCGGTGGTGACCGTGTTCCCTAGCCTCAGTGCAGTGGGCAGCTGGGAGGAGGTGCTCTTGTTCTCCATGGACTTCAGTGTCCCAGAACTTTTTGGAGTTGGAGCTACAGGATGCAAACTTCTGCCTGAAGAAGCTGGCCTTAGCTTTCCTGACTGACTGCGTGTATTGGTTCCTGACTTCCCTGAACAGTTGCATATCGCGGGGACTGTTCCATGCTATTGCAGTCCGCCACAGGATGGTTTTGTGCTGGTCGAGGGCAGTCAGGTCTGTAGTGAACCAAGGGCTGTATCTGTTCTTAGTTCTGCATTTTTGAACGGAGCATGTTTATCTAAAATGGTGAGGAAGTTACTCTTAAAGAATGACCAGGCATCCTCAACTGACGGGATGAGGTCAATGTCCTTCCAGGATACCCGGGCCAGGTCGATTAGAAAGGCCTGCTCACAGAAGTGTTTTAGGGAGCGTTTGACAGTGATGAGGGGTGGTCGTTTGACTGCGGCACCGTAGCGGATACAGGCAATGAGGCAGTGGTCGCTGAGATCCTGGTTGAAGACAGCGGAGGTGTATTTGGAGGGCCAGTTGGTCAGGATGACGTCTATGAGGGTGCCCTTGCTTACAGAGTTAGGGTTGTACCTGGTGGGTTCCTTGATGATTTGTGTGAGATTGAGTGCATCTAGCTTAGATTGTAGGACTGCCGGGGTGTTAAGCATATCCCAGTTTAGGTCACCTAACAGAACAAACTCTGAAGATGGGGGGCAATCAATTCACAAATGGTGTCCAGGGCACAGCTGGGAGCTGAGGGGGGTCGGTAGCAGGCGGCAACAGTGAGAGACTTATTTCTGGAGAGAGTAATTTTCAGAATTAGTAGTTCGAACTGTTTGGGTATGGACCTGGAAAGTATGACATTACTTTGCAGGCTATCTCTGCAGTAGACTGCAACTCCTCCCCCTTTGGCAGTTCTATCTTGACGGAAGGCCTTCATGGTCTAATTGCTGCAAATAAACCACTTCTAAAGGACACCAATAAGAAGAAGAGACTTGCTTGGGCCAAGAAACACGAGCAGTGGACATTAGACCGGTGCAAATCTGTCCTTTGGTCTGATGAGTCCAAATTTGAGATTTTTGGTTCCAACCTCTGTGTCTTTGTGAGACGCAGAGTAGGTGAACAAATGATCTCTGCATGTGTGGTTCACATCGTGAAGCATGGAGGAGGAGGTGTGATGATGCTTTGCTAGTGACACTGTCTGTGATTTATTTATAATTCAAGGCCGTCTTAACCAGCATGGCTACCACAGCATTCTGCAGCGATACGCCATCCCATCTGGTTTGTGCTTAGTGGGATTATAATTTGTTTTTCAACAGGACAGTGACCCAAAACACACCTCCAGGCTGTGTAAGGGCTATTTGACAAAGGAGAGTGATGGTGCTGCATCAGATGACCTGGCCTCCACAATCACCCAACCTCAACCCAATTGAGATGGTTTGGGATGAGTTGGACCGCAGAGTGAAGGAAAAGCAGCCAACAAGTGCTCAGCTCATTTGGAAAAGACTGTTGGAAAAGCATTCCTGATTGGCTCAAATGCATAAAGACGGAAATAAATTCCACCAATGAACTTTTAACGTGGCACACCTGCCAATTGAAACGCTTTCCAGGTGACTACCTCATGAAGCTGGTTGAGAGAATGCCAATAGTGTGCACAGCTGTCATCAAGGAAAAGGGTGGCTACTTTGAAGAATCTAAAATCTATTTTGATTTGTTTATTAACAGTTTTTTGGTTACTACATGATTCCATGTGTTATTTCATAGTTTTGATGTCTTCACTATTATTCTGCAATGTATAAAATAGTAAAAATAAAGAAAACCCTTGAATGAGTAGGTGTGTCCAAACTTTTGACTGGTACTATATATATATATATGTATAAAAGAACCATAAAGAGTTGGCCTCCCTCTGTTTTCTGCTGCTCCACAGCCATGCTAGTGAACCAGTTGGCGCCCCTCTGTTTGCTGCTGCTCCACAGCCATGCTAGTGAACCAGTTGGCCTCCCTCTGTTTTCTGCTGCTCCACAGCCATGCTAGTGAACCAGTTGGCCTCCCTCTGTTTGCTGCTGCTCCACAGCCATGCTAGGCCCAGGGGTGAGCTGTGATACTTGCAGAGCAATCATTGTACAATTTCTCCACCAGGGCCTTCACGTTTTTTTCCGACATGGCCTCTTGTAGTCTGGCTCTAGATATGCCATTAGGGCATTGAAGCCGACATCCTCTACCATTAACAATGGCTGCATATCAACTGCAATCATTTCTGTAGTCAGAGCTGTAATTTTCTCACTCCGTCCCTTATCGTACTGCAGCCAGCAACGGGTTGGATCTCGCTGTGCCTCCCTTTCACGTTGGCGCCTGTACTGCCACTGTAGCTCAATCCCACCTCGCAAAGTTTGCATTTCATCATCTTCTTCTTATTTAACTTCTCGGAGTATTTCCCGACAGGACTTCGCTGCTGTCGCTGCCCTGTCTCACGCTCTGCCATTTTCCCCAACTGTTAACGAAGATGACGTGCGGAGCGCTTTATATCTTTGGCAAATAATTTCTCGTATTTACAGCATTTTAGCATGATTTGTTTAGAAACTGTTTAGCCTTTATGATGATGATCGAGACCTGTTAGTGGTAGTTTGATTTTTGGCACTGATTTTCATTTTTTATTTTATTTTAAGAAACTGAATTTGGGGTTAGGGATTTTTTCTAAACATTAACAATCCCAAATGTATTTAAATGTCACACTCCTGGTAGAAATTAAGCATTTAAACACCATTGTATAATTCATCATGTTTAACGATATCTCATCAATCTTGCTTTGTCTCCTCACTGGCTTCTTCTATTGCTGATGGCACCAGTCGAACCAAATGCCTATAAAAGACAGCGATGAGGAGGACTGGGGACCTAGTTCCTTTCACCTACTAACACTGTACTGAGAGGCACATATTTCACAGGAGAACGAGGAAGATGTAGGTCAGTGGATCTGGGAGACAGTGAAACCTTACTGAAACCTTGCACAGCACCATGTGTCATCAAATCACAGTTTATTTGTCACATACGCATGTTTAGCGGATGTTATTGCGGGTGTAGCGAAATGCTGGCATGCTTTATAATACATTTATGGTGGGAGACTGGTGACACAAATGGCCACAATCAACTGTCATTGTAGGTTATCTCATGTTTATGATAACGTACTGTATGAATTATGATTCACATGAAGTGTTCCGATCTTGCTGGACAAGAGTTCACTGATTTTGTGTGTTAGTAACTGTCCTGAGATCAGTGACAACCTGAGCTTCATCTTTTGAGTTTTCACGCAAACTCTCCAGAGCCTTCGTGGCTGTGTCCTGTTGTTCATGATGATGATGGTGGGTATGTTCTCCTTCAAGAATTGTCATCATTATCATCACCATAATCACCAACATTTTCACCATACTTCCCAGAGGTAGGTCAGTAATGGGGACACACCTCCAGAGCTATTTGAGCAGCCAGACTGATGGGGGTTGGAGTCAGCGTTCTTAGCCAACAGCAGTCTGTCCTCGCTAGTCACAGGACCTTGGGTCAGAGTCCCAATGGCCTTCACTGCCCCTGAAGCTGATAGAAACAGGTTTTCAGACTGAGCAGTACAGAGGGCCTGGATACATGTAGTCAATCCCAAAACTCCCAAGCTCACCACACATGTAATATGCTGTTATCTTCCTCCACATTGTTATCCAGGACAGCAAACTTGTAAACACTGAACTGAGTGAATCTGTTTGGATCATGTCTCTCTGCCTCCTCTATGGCTTCTTTGGCCTGACACACACGCAAACTTAGGGATGCACAAAGTACACACAGAAAGATCACTATACATTAGAAACTGGGTGGTTCGAGCCTTGAATGCTGATTGGCTGAAAGCCATGGTATATCAGACCGTATACCATGGGTATGACAAAACATATATTTTTACTGCTCTAATTACGTTGGTAACACGTTTATAATATGCAATAAGGCACCTCGGGGGTTTGTGATATATGGCCAAAATACCACGGCTAAGGGCTGTGTCCAGGCACTCCGTTGCGTCGTGCCTAAGAACGGCCCTTAGCCGTGGTGTATTGACCCATATACCACACCCCCTCGGGCCTTATTGCATATTTATATCATGGCATTGTTAAATACTCGCTTCTGATCGACTTGAACGGTATTCTAGAATGTGTATTATTTCCCTATAATGTACTGTATATTTGCACGGTAGAATTCAATGGTTATAGTTCATTCTTACATGTTCTATGTTTGAGATGCTTTTGAAAGCAAAAGTCGAATTGGAAACATTATTGGTATTGTTGAATTCGATTCTCATAATGCCAAGCTAGGACTGATGGTTTGGTTCTCTAAACTAGCAAGTCTGTTTGTTTGGTTACCACGGCAACCACTGCAGCTCTATTAAACTTTCTAGCTACTTCAGTGGATGTTGAACACATTTATACGGACAAATGAACACATGTCTAGCGACAAATGTGTTAAATTGTAGCCATGGTATAAAAGGGATAATCAACTCGGGGCTCTATGCGTTCTCGGGAAAATAATGCAACTCCGTGGAAGGTTATTTCCACTACGCTTCCACGTCGTGAATGTTTTTCTATAGAACGCATTGCCCCTCGTTGATGATCTCTTACTTAACCATTACAACATGCTGTGTGTATGTGTTGTCACAGTATTGAGTCACCTTGTCCAGCAGGAGGCGTCCTGCTTCCTGCAGGTTGGGCTCCATCTGAAGAAAGGTTGGGCTCCATCTGTAGAAACTTATAGAGTAGTAATACCACTCCAGAGCCTCTGATAATTTCTTAGCCTGGGAGAGGAAAATGACTTATATCACAACGCAAACAGACATATCACTTTTTTCAGCAGTTCTACAGTACCCAAAGTTCTTGGAGGCTTCCAGAGGAACCTCTGACTCCAGCAGCTATGTCACTCCTGAGTGGAGACAGCAAGATGAAATGGTAATGCATTATATAGTACTGTAAATTGAGGACTTGGAGTCCTTCAATTGATATAAAACTCCCACCCAAGCCATTCAAGAGCAGACAGAGAGAGAAGCAGGGTAAATGTCCTACTCACCAGCTCTTATGTGATCATCCTGAGCTCCACATCTTGAGTATAATTCTGATCTCGAGCTAGAGGCCAGAAGGATTCACACTTTCCTGTTAAATTGCAATGGATTAATAGAAAGCCAAATTAATCTATTTTAATATTAAAGAGTATCAACAAGAGCCCTACTCTAGATAGTCCAAGGTCTTGAGGCTCCTTGTCACTAAGGGAAAGGGTTCAGCAACTTTACTGTACTGCACTGTAATTAAGGACTAATTAGAAACATTGGAACTGTTGCTGTTTCTAATAACCAGGAAGTACTAGTGAAAGAACTATAAATTGCAGTACTCTCTTACTTGCACTTCAGCACCAGAGGGCTATTTTATATTAATCTTCCCTATATCATAACTCTGTCTGGAAAACTGTGTAGATATGTATCATATACTGTAATGAAAATAAGTAACGTATTTCAGATGTTGAGCTTCTGTAGTAATGCCTCCTTTTATGTGTAGTAATATAATTGATTTACAGTCGATGCTATTTATCTCAACCAAAAGAAACTGGCCTCACACTTTTACAGATTGTTGGACAATCCACTTCAAAGTTCTAGCACGAGAGAGATAGTTATCTTGAGCCAGTACATCAGTAAGTTAAAGCTATATGCCTTTAGTTCAAAATAATCCTAACATTGATGTACGTGTTGGATTGTGAATCCATCTCAAGTTTATTTATTTTTATGCGTTTGACTGTTACCTTCAATCTAATGTGTTCGAACAACTGATCTGCAATTGCGATAGAGGTTTGATAACTTCCAATTTAATGAACTAAAAAGCCATTAATAATTGCATAATAACACAAGGCTACAACAGCAATACATTGAAGTTATAGGCTATTTATTTGATCAGTTTGCCAGCTCCAGGTAGGATACACAAGTGGCATAAATTGATTTGCAATGCCTCCGGTGATATTGACATTTCAACATATTTATTGTCTCGAATGGTAGCCTACAATGGAATATAAATTAATAGGCTATTTCCACTTGCCTGATAGTCAGCAGCAGCAAGTCACAGTGGAATACTTTTTTTTTTAAAGAGAATCGGCAACATTCAAGTAGCCCAAAAACCTGCAACTAATACATTTTCACCCGCGACATCATTTTCAAAGTAGCCCAATTTCAGGATAACCGCGAACATGGCAACCCTGCTCCTGTGAGCATGATAATCCAATAGAGGGCGCTATGCGCAAACATATCCTGTCAGTGAATTGTCTCACATGAAATAAACCGCTGCCCTGTAAGGTCTGTGTTACTGTAATTACACTAAAACGCTGAATTCTTATTTCTTTACAGATGGCCAGCAAGACAGGAAGAACTTGGCTAGATTGGAAAAAAGAACCCATCTTACTGATAACTTCATAAGTCTTGCTGTCAAAGTAAGCTTGAATATGTCAAACTGTACCCTATGATGACTACAGTAGATAAGAGCGCTGATAATCTTCTCAAATTTCTGTCATAACACTGCCATAATACTGAATTCACACAATATATTCCATAACATTATTTGACCAGAGTTTGAAGAAATACAGCCAACTTACTTCCGAGGCGATGGAGGGACAGACAGACATCAACACATCGAAAGAATATCTCCCAGCAGGGAGCCACCATTGGGAGACATCAGGAGTTGCTACAGGGCCTTTTGGAAGGGTTCAGTTCCTTGACGGAATGACACCACCGTGGGTTAAAGACTATTATGGAGCAAATCAGGGAGTTAGCTCAGAGACTGTTCGCCACCTCTGATATACCCCAATCACCCAGTAATTTTTTCCGTATCTGTGGTGAGTTGGCACAGCCTATCCCGACCCCCGGTGAATCCCGCTTTCCTCCTCCAGAGCGATATTTGGGGAATCCTGGTACCTGCCGGGGTTTTCTTTCTCAGTGCTCGCTTATCTTTGAGCTACAGCCATCTATGTTTTCTTCAGACTGATCGAAGATAGCGTTTATAATTATGATTATGTCGGGAAGGGGCTGTCCTGGGCTACGGCAGTTTGGGAACAACAATCTGGCATTTGCGGGCATTTGGAGAAATTTATGGCAGAGGTGAGAAAGGTTTTGAGTCTCCGGTATCCAGGAGACAGGTGGACAGCAAACTGCTTGACTTACATCAAAACCTCCGTAGTGTGGAAGACTACGCGGTAGACTTTCGCACGTTGGCCGCCGAGAATGTCTTGAATCCGGAGTCTCTTTTCGATACTTTTCTGCACGGATTATCTGAGGAGGTTAAGGATGAGCTAGCTGCTCGAGAACTACCGGTGTACCTCGACTCCCTTATCGCCTTCACCATTCAAATTGATGGACGTCTAAGGGAATGCAAGAGTGAGAGGAGGTCTGGTCTCGGGAACACTCGTGCACCCGATATGGCATGTTCACCTCCTATGGAATCCGGAAGTTTCCGAAGGCAGCTCTTCTGAGAGGAGTCGAAGCCACCTGAGCTCTCTCGTGAATCTTCGACGGGTGAGTTGGATACTCCTGAGCTTATGCAGTTGTGAAGAACTAGGCTATCAGTTTGGGAGCGCTCACATAGGATGAATAATAACTGTTGTCTGTACTGTGGAGGGGCAGGATATTTTATAGCTACCTGCCCTATTAGGCAACCCTTGTCTCTAGAAGGTACCAGTACTATGGTGAGTCAGACTGGGAGTATTTCCCATCACCCGCACACCCCTTTTTGCTCTTGTGCTGTGGGGACACCAATCTAAGTCTCTCCGAGTGCTCATTGACTCTGGGGCTGATGAAGGTCTTATGGATGTCACGATAGCTTCGGAGCTTGGTATTCCCACTCAGCCTCTCTCTGTGCCCATGGATGCTAGGGCACTGGACGGCATCTCTATAGGGGAAGTCAACCATAGTACTGTGCCCATTCAATTACCAGTTTCTGGTAACCACAGTGAGACAATACAGTTCTTCCTCATTACATCTCCCCATGTTCCAGTTGTTTTGGGATTTTCCTGGCTTCAAAAGCACAATCAGATGATTGATTGGACCACAAGCTCCATCCTGGTTTGGAGCCCATTTTGCCATTCCCACTGCCTTCAAGCAGCACAGCCTTCCTCAAGTCAACTTCCTCAGGATGTTAGCAAGACTGTGGATGTCTCTGCTATCCCCACAGAATACCATGACCTTCTGGAAGTGTTCAATAAGGCATGTGCTACTTCCCTTCCCCCGCACCGTCCTTCTGATTGTGCCATTGATCTTCTCCCAGGCACTACACCACCTCGGGGTCGATTGTATTCTCTGTCTGGACCAAAGACCAAAGCTATGGAGGAGTACATAAAGGAGTCCCTGGCCACTGGGGCCGTCCATCCATCTGCATCTCCTGCCGGCGCAGGGTTTTTCTTTGTGGAGGGTCAAGACCCTGCGTCCGTGCATTGACTACCGGGGACTTAATGACATTACTGTCAAGAATCGTTACCTACCTCTCCTCTCCTCAGCGTTTGAACCTCTCAAGGGGGCCACTATATTTTCCAAGTTGGACCTTCGAAATGCCTACCACCTGGTTCGGATACGTGAGGGGGATGAGTGGAAGACAGCCTTCAACGCAGCCAGTGGACATTATGAGTTCCAGGTCATGCCATTTGGACTCACCAACTGCTGTTTTCCAGGCTTTGGTCAATGATGTGCTTCGGGACATGCTAAACCGGTTTGTGTCCGTGTACCTTGACGACATCCTGTTTAATTCCCAATCTGCACAAGAACATGTTCTTCATGTTAGACAGGTCCTTCAGCTCCTCCTGGAGAACCAACTGTTTGTGAAAGCCGAGAAGTGTGAGATCCACCGCTCTACAATCACCTTTCTGGGATATGTCATTGCTGAGGGCAATGTTCAGATGGATCCTGGAAAGGTGAAAGCAGTGGTGGATTGGCCTCAACCAACGTCCAGGGTGCAATTGCAATGGTTTCTTGGTTTTGCAAACTTCTACCTCTGTTTCATTCGGGACTACAGCACCCTGGCGTCGGCCAGCCTGTCATCCGGATTCCATCCCCAAGCTAACGGTCAGTCCAAGACCTGGAGACCAATTTAAGGTGCCTGGTCTCAACCAACCCCACTACCTGGAGCCGTCAACTGGTCTCGGTGGAGTATGCCCGGAACGCTCTTCCCAGGTCTGCAATGGGACTCCCACATTTCAAGTGTTTTCCTCTGGGTATCAGCCTCCACTCTTCCCTGAACAAGAGCAGAAGGTCAGCATACCCTCGGCCCAGATGTTGACCGCCGCTGTCGACGTACCTGGAGAAGAGCCAGTGTGGCTATTCTCAAGACCAACTCCAGGTATCATCGACAAGCGGACCGTCGTTGGATCCCAGATCCCCACTACCACATTGGGCAGAGGGTATGGCTTTCCACACGGGACCTGGCCATTCAGGTAGAGTCCGCAAACTGTCCCCTCATTTCATTGGTTCTTTTCCCATCTCCAGAGTCCTGAGTTCCACTGCTGTCCGTCTTGTGTTACCCTGTACCCTCCGTATTCACCCTAGCTTCCATGTGTCTAGGATTAAGCCTGTGTCTCACTGTCCTTTGTCTTCTGTTTCCAGGCCTTCCCTCCCCCCGGGTTATCGGTGGCCAGCCAGTGTATACGGTGAGACGCCTCCTGAAGGTTTGACCAGGGGTACCTGGTTGACTGGGAAGGTTATGGCCCGGAGGAGAGGTGCTGGGTCTGTTTCACCTGTGATTTTCTCCACCCTCTCCAGGTGTCACTTATTTTCCCCAGTGTATTTATCCTTGTGTTTCCTGTCTCTCTGTGCCAGTTCATCTTGTATGTTAGTCAAGTCAACCAGCGTGTTTTTCCCGTACTCCTTTTATGATTAGATTTCACTTTCACCATAGCTTGTGCACGTTGTTATAGTCTTTGAAGCAGTCCCTCTCTGCCAGGAAACAAAAAGCAAACTGGCATTTCACAATTTCTGTACCCCTGTGTTTTGTGCAATGCTTGTAGTTCTTTCTTTGGCATTTGGCATGTGTGTTGGATAGTGGAGCTCACCTTGATTGGGGGGTATTGTGATGTTTGTGAGGTTGCTTTGGGCCCCCAATTCAGCCATTACCAATACCAGCTGCTCTCGGAAGGCCAACTGGGAGAGAGGGGTTTGACCTTTTGCTTTGGCCATCTGCTTGTGGAGATTTATTTAACTAGCCAAGCCAGTTAAGAACAAATTCTTATTTACAATGATGGCCTACACTGGCCAAACCCGGATGACGCTGGGCCAATTGTGCACTGCCCTATGGAACTCCCAATCCCGGCCGGTTGTGATACAGCCTGGATTTAAACCAGGGTGTCTGTAGTGATGCCTCTAGCACTGAGATGAAGTGCCTTAGAATGCTGTGCCACTCAGGAGCCCTACTGAATTTACTGTAGCAATGTCCACAAAGTGGTAAAAAAAGGTATTATACCACTTTCTGGTCTTGTGGAGGACCTGGTAGTAGCCTATCAGAGTATCAGAAAGGTTGACACTGCCCATGCTGGCATTGTAGTCCTTCATAGAAACAGGAATGGGGACATTCTTCCTCACCCATGCCCCATTGGCATTTTACACCCTCCTTGAGACATGGTTGTTATTGAATGCCTTATGCTGTGTGGTGAGCATGGTTACTTCCCTATTGTCCTTCCATTTCACAAAAATCAGCTTGTCAGTCTTGATCCAACGTATGGTCCCCCTCTCCGATGTCTTTGTCATGTCATTTACCTTGGTCCTGGGGAAACCGGTTCTGTTAGGACGAATGGTGCCACAAGCCCCTATTTTCTTTTTTCAAGAGGTATATGAAAAGCATGGGAGGAGTATAAAAATTATCCACAAAGAGCTTGTACCCACTTCCAAGTAAGGACAAGTCTATCAGCTGCATGACAGAGATAACTAAGGCCCATACCTGTGGGTGTGGTAGATTGATTTTAAGCAGGCTGGTAGTACGTTTTGCATGCCTCCACCATGTCATGATAAAGGGGATTGACACTTGCAAGTCGATCATACCCTGCAGTCCCCTTCTTCTTGGTCATTCTCCTGATCCTTTTGTGGGTCACTCATGTGAAGAGTACGGTTGATGGCCAATAATCGATTTTCACTCATGATGGAGGTGGGGAACTGGCACCGGTAGAGTGGGGACTCTAGTTGTCAACTACTCTTGATACCTTTACCAGTCCCATGTAAATCACCAAGGAAATGTAGTTGAGCATGTCACCCATGATGACAGGTTTCCAGGACATCTTCCTTCCCCCCTGATGCTTCTTGTCCCCATACTTGTTGGTATTACTAATTTGTGTTCCTAGTACAGAGGTGGTAAAGTAGAGCTCAAACAGCTGTAAGGGGGTGTATGTTTCATCACTAACCAACTGGGCCTTCAGGTCCTTTGGGTTTAAACCTAAATTGTTATGGCTCCTCATCATCTTCAAGGACCGTATTCCACCTGTCCTCAGTTTCATCTCCCTTTGTTGTGCTGCTTCCACTGCCTCTCCCTCTTCTCTGTTGAGGCCTAGATCTCCACCCTGCCCCCGCACCTCCAGATGATCTTGCAGAGAGGGGAGTGGTGCCAAGGCCTGCAGTGGGGTGGTTGAAGAGGAGTGTGGTCTTTGTCGAGTGGTGGATGTAGAGCCATCAGATGGGATGATTGACATAGCAGTGGGGGGTGAAGATCTTGACTGGAAGGGGTGGCTCCCAAATGTCATCATCCAAATCCTCTGCATCCTCCACTCTCTGGTGACTAAAATAAAGGGATATATTGTTGTAAGACACCCAGAATTACAGTTGACTAAATTTACTAAACAACATAACTGTAAAGTAAGAACACCAAGCCTAAACTTTATCTGTACAGTGACTCACATAGAAGGTGTGAAGCACACACACAATGCGAAGAGTTACACTTTGGAGAGAAAGGTGGAGGTGACAACCACAAATAATGGCCATGAGAGTTTAGTGGCCATGAGAGTTTAGTGGCCTCTCCAATGATAAAACGTAGAACAGCAAACAGTGAACTATTATGAAACAGACAATAAGTTGACATCCATTGATGGAAGATTATCTGCCGTTTTTTAATAAGGGCAAATGATCTCTTTTTTTAATAATGTATATTATAATAGATTTTTTTTTGTTGCCCTTTTTCTCCCCCGTTTCGTGATATCCAATTGGTAGTTACAGTCTTGTCCCATCACTGCAACTCCTGTAAGGACTCGGGAGAGGCGAAGGTCGAGAGCTGTGCGTCCTCCGGAACACGACCCCGCCAAGCCGTACTGCTTCTTGACACATTGCTCGCTTAACCCAGAAGCCAGCCGCACCAATGTGTCGGAGGAAACACTGTACACCTGTTGACAGCTACCTAGCTAGCTAAGCTACCCAGAGTTTGCTCCCAATTTTGAAAAAAGTAGCTATGAACTCACATTTCCATTTGAGACAGACAGGTCCAGGTTTCAATTTAACAAGGCATTAAAAATACAAATAATGTAAGTAAGTAGCTAACGTAACCATTATCTCGCTAGCCAGCGAGCTAATGTTAACTGCTAGCTAATGTTCCAGTCAGATGTCACAATGACAGCTGTAATCTTGGCGAAACATGAGCTACTCTTGTGAGGTGGTGGAGAACAGCCATAATTAAGGTGAGCCACCTGCCAGACTGAAATCTGGATGTGTCTTTATGATTGAAGCATCACATTTTCAGGCAGGCCTAATTCACTTTTTATAGAAATAGTGTTTATTTTTGTCAAAATTATTTTGTAAATGAAATTGAATGTAAACGTTTTAGAGCTGAAAAATAAAGTAAACTGTTCTTTCCCTCTTCTAGTGAAAACTTTTGGTGCAATTCTATTTTACACCCACAAGATGGTGTCAGATACTGGAGCACTGAATAGCCTACGGCAGTCATTAATGTAGCCTATATGCTCTGATCCAAAATACAGTCTATTGAGCTAGGCCAGTGATGAGCATCGTTGATGGGGGTGGGGGCCACAAGAATTAAGAACTCATGAGGAGTCGCAGTGGCTTGCAGGTCTGCTTACCCTCATTCATTCATATGCGAAATTTTGTTGGCTAACAAAATCAATGGGGGCCACCCGGTCGGAAATGATTACTACAAGTTTAGGTAGCTGGCTAGACTAATTCACCAATTGATTGACATAAGTAGAAAACTGCTGATGCACTACCAAATTTGGAAATTGCACCTTGTGTATTCCACTATTCTAACTCTCAACAGTATGTTGAGACCCCAACTCAGTTCCAAAAAAAGTATTTTTCTATTTTGGGGGGTGGGGGGGGCTACAAAAAGGGGGCAGCGGCCACCAGTTGCCTATCCCTGAGCCTGGTTATCCACCATGGTCTATGTAGGTTAAAGATGCAATGAGGATAATAAACTATTAACAAAAAACAACAACCTTTTTAATCATTTTTTATTTTTTATGAAATGGCTTTAATATAACTTTAATATAAAAGTCTTGACATCGCCCACATAAAATGCAATTCCCAATTACTCCAGGTCAAGGTTACAACAGGTAAAAGTTACATATTAATCAAGGGATGATTGTTGGATGATGCTTTGTAAACATCCATCAAAACAAACTGAACATAACCCGATGGCCAGGACACAGTGCAGTGTGTGTCACGCCCTGGTAGAAATATATTATGTTTGTCTTCATTTAGTTGGTCAGGCCAGGGTGTGATATGGGTTATTGTGGTGCGTTTTTGTCTTGGGGTTTTGTGGGGTGTCTAGCATAGTCTATGGCTGCCTGAGGCGGTTCTCAATCAGAGTCAGGTGATTATCGTTGTCTCTGATTGGGAACCATATTTAGGCAGCCATATTCTTTGAGTATTTCGTGGGTGATTGTTCCTGTCTCTGTGTTAGTTGTCACCAGATAGGCTGTATAGGTTTTCACGGTCCGTTTCTTGTTTTTGTATTATCGTGTTTATTCATTATTAAACATGTATGAAAATTACCACGCTGCATTTTGGTCCGACTCTCCTTCGGCGGAAGAAAACCGTAACAGTGTTCTGCATATGTCAAGAGGTTTTCCACCTTCCTTTGCCATCATATGACAAAGAGACTTTTTGAATGAGGGGTATCATTTACGTCCTATTCCCATCATGGTCATTTGGTCACCGGCGGTCAGGGCCTCACTGAAGAAAGCCTTTGTTGCTACTTGTGCTCATTTTTACTAAGCCTTTTATTGTTGGTGCAGAGGAAAGACTGCAAGCTGTGTGTGTAGAGCTGGCCCTCTTATTGTGTTTCCAACCGCAGATTCTAAAATAAAACGTCTTAAAACCCCTCTCCTTTCAGCTCTCCACTTCCAGCAATTGTTTCTGCCGGAGTCTTCTCTAGCTGCCCTCCCTTTCCCAAGGGTCATGTGCCTTGTTCTCTGAAGACTATCACATTAGTGAACACACTGGATAGCAGCTAGATCCTCACTCTGGATGGGACATGGTGACCACATGACCAGTCTCACACGTTCTCATGTGGTCAGGAACAAAAGGTTTGATGAAGAAAATAACATTGTTTCATCATATTATGAAGTCGGATTACATACTAATTGAATATATCTTCCTGCCTTTTTGTCCTCTCTCCATTATCTGTGGTCAATGAGATGTCTCTATTTATTCTTCACTCAGCCCATAATCATGGCCTCTTTAGAGGATTATGTAGCCCATATTCATGGCCTCTTTAGAGGATTATGTAGCCCATATTCATGGCCTCTTTAGAGGGTTATGTAGCCCATATTCATGGCCTCTTTAGAGGGTTATGTAGCCCATATTCATGGCCTCTTTAGAGGGTTATGTAGCCCATATTCATGGCCTCTTTAGAGGATTATGTAGCCCATAATCATGGCCTCTTTAGAGGATTATGTAGCCCATAATCATGGCCTCTTTAGAGGATTATGTAGCCCATAATCTTGTGGTAGGCCAATCTATGAGTTATTGTTTTCAAGCTTTTTTAAAAAAATTTATTGACACGTCAAATCGGGGGGAAAAAGTAGACACAAAACATACCACAGGACAGGGTATTCTTTATGTAGGATTGACTTATGTGCGTCAGATTGAACCGGCATTTCTGGACATATTATTTACCTTCAATAATCTGGTAAGGGTTTTGACGTTTATTATACTGTCACATTCATGATTAATTCCTTCTATCTAGAGGTTGAGTTAAGTCATCACACACACTTGCAGAGCAAATGGCATTACTCCCACTACAAGTCGAGCTTTATCAATTCTTTCTCATGTTCTCATGTACCATATCACCATTTTTTCCCACTGCAGGGGAAGGAAGAATGTTGTTCTTCACTGATCATGGCGTAAGTAGTGGGTCTCACCTATCAGTTGCCCAGGGGCCATGAGAGAACACAGCCCAGATTGGCTCTGCGGTACTGCACTGCTGCTCAACTCCTCAGAATGGTAGGTCATGCAGGTCTTGAGTTGTGATGGGCGGAAAGGTGAGGCAGGATGTTCTTATTTACAGTTCCTGCCACAGAGAGCTGCCAGAGCCATTTGTTGTAGTGATTGAGGAAAACAGTCTGCTGCACATCCACACACCATGGGGTGCTGCTTGGGAACAGAGGTCTCCTGCCACGTACAGTGTTACCGGTATTTACGTTTGATATAAAAAGCTGCATATCCTGTTTCCAAAGTTAAAAATAAATCCAGCAAATATTTATTGTAAACATTCTATCAGATATGACAATGGTTGTTTACTTTTTGAAAGAAAAAAACATCTCTGACATGCTGATGGGTACCCCAGACAAGATCATCTCTACTTTTAAATACTAGGATTACTATTTTCAATTGATCAAGGTCAAGGGCAGGCACACAACCAAAGTAGCCGGTTTTACATTCACTTGTGACTTGTTTTGGGCAATAAAGGGCTGTGTAAATTGGTGAATTGGGAAACAGTAAATTCAAGAATTGAAATTCACTGTAATGTTGATGTTGCATTAAATGCATCTGTTTTTGGTGTCTGACTGGTTCATTCAAATTCTTTCTCTTCCTGTCAGTGAATTCTTTCAAAGGTTCTTCACGTCATTCAAAACCAATAAAACAATACAAATGTTTGATGTAGAATAGGTGAGGCCAACACGTCATCAATAAATAGAAATATGATGTAGGCTGTTCACATGTCATATACAGTGAAATAATGTAGAAAGTGATTCTAGAACGTCACACTGTCACTGCAGTTTGTCTTTGACGTTGCGTCCTTCCTCTGTTCTTCACTATAAAGACTCAGCGCGTGGACTGCAAGCGGTGCTGAGTACAGGGGCGGGATAAGAACTTCTCAGACAGTTGCACATGAATTAATCTACACTACCGTTGTTCAGAGGATGAATGGCTGATTTTGCTCTGTTTTGTTTAAAATCTGAGGCGTTTGTTTTATTCTACAAAATATTTGAAGAATCACCCACTTGGTGGCAATGCTTGTTTAAATTCCTTTCACTCAGTTCCAAAGAGTAGAGGGAAAACGTCGCACAGGTCGCACCTGCACTCATCTGTCTCTTCAGTTGCAAGTACTAGTCGGAGTGGAACCAAAACTGCACAGGGGAGCTGTCCTTCAAAACAAGCTATGGGATACGTGGACAACTGCTGAGTTTCTTACATTTTGATCTAAGGATTTTTTGGATTAAAAACTAAAAGGACACATTTTCATTTATATCACTTTTGGACTGTTACCTGAGAGACTATATCGAGTTTTATTCTCAGCCAACACTTTTGTCTCTTTCTTGGGATTTTCTGGGGGTATCACCGGTGGTGGACAGAATGGCCCCGCTCAACTGTGCCAAACTCTCAGTCGTCTTTCATTTAATCACGACTATAAGCGGTAAGAATTATTCCATACGTATCCAGAGAAGGTTTCTCCTTTTATAATTATGTTCCTTGAAGTCACTTAAAGTTAATGTATCTACATTTGGTGATTTTTTCCCCCTGTATGAATAAATTAAGATTGATATTCACATTTGCTCTGTTATTATGCTGGAATGCAGAGTATTAATGAGCAGAGGGCGTTTTTCTATTCAATTTGTTTCGAATGGTTTGAAGAGATGAACTAAGTTTGTTTTGGACTTGTATCCATTTACGAAATATGAAGTTGATGTGGCAAGGATACTATTGTTTAAAGCGTGACCATATCACACAATCCAACTGAGTTAAAATGTCACCTGTTGCTGAAGTTGAATGCACATGTTGTTTCTTGGGATTGAAATTCCATGTCGTTGAAATTGAGTCATGATAATTCAAGTTCATTGAAACATCCAACAATCCAAGGTTGAGGTTCGGCGGTTAGGAATCCATACACGTATGGACATTGCAGTACAACTTGTCACCAGTAGAGGTAGTCACTTTCCATTGAAGAGAGGATGTAATTGAGTAAACGCTGCTGTGGTGTGTTACCTTGGGAACTTATTACCTATACCTATGAGTTTATTATGTATATCTATAAGTTTATAACCTATACATTTGAGTTTATTATGTATATCTATGTGTTTATTACCTATACCTATGAATATATTACCTAACGAGTTTATTAATTATACCTACACGTTTATTACCTATACCTATGAGTTTATTAGCTATACCTATGAGTTTTTTACCTTTACCGATGAGTTTATTGCCTATACCTATTTACGAGTTTATTAGCTATACCTACCCATAAGTTTATTACCTAAACCTATGAGTTTATTAGCTATACCTACCCATAAGTTTATTACCTAAACCTATCTTTAAGTTTATTGCCTATACCTATGAGTTTATTACGATACCTACCTATGAGTTTATTACATATACCTATGAGTTTATTAGCTATACCTATGAGTTTATTACATATACCTATGAGTTTATTAGCTATACCTATGAGTTTATTACATATACCTATGAGTTTATTAGCTATACCTATGAGTTTTTTACCTATACCGATGAGTTTATTGCCTATACCTATTTACGAGTTTATTAGCTATACCTATCTTTAAGTTTATTGCCTATACCTATGAGTTTATTACGATACCTACCTATGAGTTTATTACATATACCTATGAGTTTATTAGCTATACCTATGAGTTTATTACATATACCTATGAGTTTATTAGCTATACCTATGAGTTTATTACCTATACCTATGAGTTTATTAGCTATACCTATGAGTTTATTACATATACCTATGAGTTTATTAGCTATACCTATGAGTTTATTACCTATACCTATGAGTTTATTAGCTATACCTATGAGTTTATTACATATACCTATGAGTTTATTAGCTATACCTATGAGTTTATTACATATACCTATGAGTTTATTAGCTATACCTATGAGTTTTTTACCTATACCGATGAGTTTATTGCCTATACCTATTTACGAGTTTATTACCTAAACCTATCTTTAAGTTTATTGCCTATACCTATTTACGAGTTTATTACCTAAACCTATCTTTAAGTTTATTGCCTATACCTATGAGTTTATTACGATACCTACCTATGAGTTTATTACATATACCTATGAGTTTATTAGCTATACCTATGAGTTTATTACATATACCTATGAGTTTATTAGCTATACCTATGAGTTTTTTACCTATACCTATGAGTTTATTGCCTATACCTATTTACGAGTTTATTAGCTATACCTACCCATACGTTTATTACCTAAACCTATCTTTAAGTTTATTGCCTATACCTATGAGTTTATTAGCTATACCTACCCATACGTTTATTACCTAAACCTATCTTTAAGTTTATTGCCTATACCTATGAGTTTATTACGATACCTACCTATGAGTTTATTACATATACCTATGAGTTTATTAACTATACCTATGAGTTTATTACCTATGACTACCTATGAGTTTATTAACTATAACTACCTATGAGTTTATTACTTATACCTACCTATGAGTTTTTTGCCTATACCTATGATTTTATTTTCTACAGTACTGGTCAAAAGTTTGGACACCTACTCATTCCAGGGTTTTTCTTTATTTTTAATATTTTCTACATTGTCGAATAATAGTGAAGACATCAAAACTATGAAATAACACACATGGAATCATGTAGTAACCAAAAAAGTGTTCAACAAATCAAAATAGATTTTATATTTGAGTTTCTTCAAAGTAGCCACCCTTTGCCTTGAGGACAGCTTTGCACATTCTTGGTATTCTCTCAACCAGATTCATGAGGAATGCTTTTCCAACAGTCTTGAAGGAGTTCCCCCATATGCTGAGCACTTGTTGGCTGCTTTTTCTTCACTCTGTGGTCCAACTCATCCCAAACCATCTCAATATGGTTGAGGTCGAGTGATTTTGGAGGCCAGGTCATCTGATATGTTATGAGTCATTGTTCCTGTTGAAAAACAAACAATAGTCCTATTAAGCTTAAACCAGATGGAATGGCGTATCGCTGCAGAATGCTGTGGTAGCCATGCTGGTTAAGTGTGCCCTGAATTCTAAATAAATCACTGACTGTGTCATCAGCAAAGCACCCCCACAACATCACACCTCCTCCTCCATGCTTCATGGTGGGAACCACACATGAGGAGATCATCCGTTCATCTACTCTGAATCTCACAAAGACACGGTGGTTGGAACCACATTTTTTAATTTGGACACATCAGACCAAAGGACAGATTTCCACCTTTCTAATGGCCATTGCTCATGTTTCTTGGCCCAAGCAAGTACCTTCTTCTTATTGGTGTCCTTTAGTAGTGGTTTCTTTGCAGCAATTCGACCAGGAAGGCCTGATTCACACAGTCTCCTCTGAACAGTTGATGTTGAGATGTGTCTCTTACTTGAACTCTGTGAAGCATTTATTTGGGCTGCAATCTGAGGGGCAGTGAACTCTAATGAAGTTATCCTCTGAGGCAGAGGTGAATCTTGGTCTTCCTTTCCTGTGGCGGTCCTCGTGAGAGCCTGTTTCATCACAGCACTTGATGGTTTTTGCAACTGCATTTGAAGAAACTTTCAAAGTTCTCGAAATATTCCACATTGACTGACCTTCATGTCTTAAAGTACCGATGGACTGTCATTTCTCTTTGCTTATTTGAGCTGTTAATGCCATAATATGGACTTGGTATTTTACCAAATAGGGCTATCTTCTGTATACCACCCCTATCTTGTCTCAACACAACTGATTGGCTTAAATGCATTAAGAAGGAAAGAAATTCCACAAATTAACTTTTAACAAGGCACACCTGTTAATTGAACTGCATTCCAGGTGACTACCTCATGAAGCTGGTTGAGAGAATGTCAAGAGTGCAAAGCTGTCATCAAGGCAAAGGGTGGCTACTTTGAAGAATCTCAAATATAAAACACTTTGTTTGGTTACTACATGATTCTATATGTGTTATTTCATAGTTCTAATGTCTTCACTATTCTACAATGTAGAAAATAGCACAAATAAAGAAAAACCCTGGAATGAGTAGTGTGTCCAAACTTTTGACTTGTACACTATACCTACCTATGACTTTATACCTATGAGTTTATTAATTATACCTATGAGTTTATTACCTATACCTTTGTGTTTAATGCCTATACCAATGAGTTTATTACCTATACCTACCTAATGAGTTTATTAATTATACCTACAAGTTTATTACCTATACCTTTGCGTTTAATGCCTATACCTATGAGTTTATTACCTATACCTACCTATGAGTTTATTACGATACCTACCTATGAGTTTATTACAATACCTACCTATGAGTTTATTGCCTATATGTATGAGTTTAGGGCAGGGTAGCCTAGTGGTTAGAGCGTTGGACTAGTAACTGGAAGGTTGCAAGTTCAAACCCCCGAGCTGACAAGGTACAAATCTGTCGTTCTGCCCCTGAACAGGCAGTTAACCCACTGTTCCTAGACCGTCATTGTAAATAAGAATTTGTTCTTAACTGACTTGCCTAGTAAAATAAAGGTTAAAAAAATATGTAAAAAATACTGATGAGTTTATTACCTATACCTTTTAGTTCATTACTTATACTTACCTATGAGTTTATTACCTATACCTATGAGTTTATTACCTATACCTACCTATGAGTTTATTACGTATAATTATGAGTTTATTATCTATACCTTATGAAGTTAACTGTTCCCACTTAATCTCAAATTTGTTCATTCTTGTTGGTAGTCTTTTTGTGTATCAAGAATCTGTATTGGACATTGGTGGAGATATTTCGCAGATGTGTTACAGTTAACTAGGCCCCTGTAGGAGGTGAAATATATTTGAAAACAGAACCAGTGTTTTCAGTTATGGTGAATATATGTATTTCAGCATTGTTATCATGTGGATCCAGAGTGAAAGGTTGTTCAACATCTTGAGAATAGAATGTGTTTCACAAAGTAAGCCACATTGTTATCACTTGCCAGTTCCAGGATCATGATGCCTCTCCACATAAGGGAGTGAACATTATTTATAATAAGGCTTACATGGAGAAAATTGGACCTCTGAAATGGATATTATAGCCCTCCCTTTAGCAAAATATATTTTACGCAAACAAAAAAACAAGTGACCCTCCCCTATACCAAAATAATAATGAACACATAAATGGGATAGCAAAGAACATGCCTACTGTTTACCCTCACTTCTTGGACAGACCAGAGCCTTCGATATGCAGTTTTAGGAACTGTTTTTTGTCCTGTAAGCATTACATGGCATTGCAGGAATTTTGATTGTGCACAGGGCTTCAGGCCAGATGGTTGTGGGTTCACAGACCACCGTTGACAAGAGAAGGATTGGAAAGATCTGTAAAAGCATTGAATTAATCTGTCCTTGTATTTGCAGGTCTGAGAACGCATGACCATTAATAAACATTTCATGCAATTCAACATTATTTTACATATTAGCAGTGTCTTTTTAATGTAACAAAAATTACCGACATTACAGGCTAAGAATGGACATAGAGCTAGGCCTATGTGTTCATCTCATCATATTTCTCTAATGCCAAATCAGTGTCTTGTTTGCAACAAAAATAATTAAATCTGAGATGTCATTAGGTATCTGAGCATGGTACTTTCAAAAGTTAGGCCTACCTTTCCACCCCAGACAGAGTAGGCCTACCTTTCCACCCCAGACAGAATAGGCCTACCTTTCCACCCCAGACAGAGTAGGCCTACCTTTCCACCCCAGACAGAGTAGGCCTACCTTTCCACCCCAGACAGAGTAGGCCTACCTTTCCACCCCAGACAGAATAGGCCTACCTTTCCACCCCAGACAGAGTAGGCCTACCTTTCCACCCCAGACAGAGTAGGCCTACCTTTCCACCCCAGACAGAGTAGGCCTACCTTTCCACCCCAGACAGAGTAGGCCTACCTTTCCACCCCAGACAGAGTAGGCCTACCTTTCCACCCCAGACAGAATAGGCCTACCTTTCCACCCCAGACAGAGTAGGCCTACCTTTCCACCCCAGACAGAGTAGGCCTACTTTTCCACCCCAGACAGAGTAGGCCTACCTTTCCACCCCAGACAGAGTAGGCTTACCTGCTACAGAGAAAAGCTTTAACTGCTGGCTACTCTTCTTCCATTGCTTAACCCAATGAGAGAAGTGTTTCCCCAAAATCTGTCTGGGTTTAAACTACGGATGCACGATATATCGGTGAACATATTGGAATCGGACGATATTAGCTAAAAATGACAGCATCAGTATCGACCCGATGTCTCGTTTAACGCTGATGTTAAAAACCGATGTCAAAGCTGCCGTACATGCCTATATAATGTAGGTACATGACGTAATAACGGCACATCAAATTTTGCTCTACACATGCAACACAGCGTCCCTAACCTAGCCCACATTGTCTGCTGTGTGGCTCGAGCAATCAACAAGTCGAGCAGTCATTTGAAAGAGTAAGAACATTTCAGCGAGCCAACTCAAAGGTGAAAACCATTAAAGCCAAGATAATAGAATTCATTGCCCTTGACAATCAACCGTTCTCTGTCGTGGGTGATGTTGGCCTTCGTCGACTGGTCAAGCACTGGTACACAATACCAAGAACGGTTAAGACACTAACAGCTTACGGTAGGCAATTATGGTCACAGTTATGAAAACTTAGGACACTAAGTGGGGCGGCAGGGTAGCCTAGTGGTTAGAGCGTTGGACTAGTAACCGGTTGCAAGTTCGAATCCCCGAGCTGACAAGGTACACATCTGTCGTTCTGCCCCTGAACAGGCAGTTAACCCACTGTTCCTAGGCCGTCATTGAAAATAAGAATTTGTTCTTAACTGACTTGCCTAGTAAAATAAAGGTTAAATAAAAAAAGAGGCCTTTCTACTGACTCTGATAAACATCAAAGAAAGATGCCCAGTGTCCCCGCTCATCTGTGTGAACGTGCCTTAGGCATGCTGCAAGGAGGCATGAGGACTGCAGATGTGGCCAGGGAAATACATTGCAATGTCCGTACTGTGAGACGCCTAAGACAGCGCTACAGGGTCGACAGGACAGACAGCTGATCGTCCTCGCAGTGGCAGACCACGTGTAACAACACCTGCACAGGATCAGTACATCCGAACATCACACCTGCGGGACAGGTACAGGATGGCAACAACAACTGCCCGAGTTACACCAGGAACGCACAATCCCTCCATCAGTGCTCAGACTGTCTGCAATAGGCTGAGAGAGGCTGGACTGAGGGCTTGTAGGCCTGTTGTAAGGCAACAACGTTGCCTATAGGCACAAACCCACTGTCGCTGGACCAGACAGGACTGACAAAAGGTAAAGGCTGTTCACTGACGAGTCGCGGTTTTGTCTCACCAGGGGCGATGGTCGGATTCGCGTTTATCGTCGAAGGAATGAGCGTTACACCGAGGAGCGGGATCGATTTGGAGGTCCGTCATGGTCTGAGATTGCAGGCAATCTCAACGCTGTGCATTACAGGGAAGACATCCTCCTCCCTCATGCACTGCAGTACTTAATGCAACTGGTTGCCACACCAGATACTGACTGTTACTTTTGATTTTGACCCCCCTTTGTTCAGGGACACATTATTCCATTTCTGTTCATCAAGATCTTGTTCAGTTTATGTCTCAGTTGTTGAATCTTATGTTATATACACATGTTAAGTTTGCTGAAAATAAACGCAGTTGATAGTGAGAGGACGTTTATTTTTTTGCTGAGTTTAGTTAGCTAGCTAACTGTAGCTACTGAAACAGATTATGTCGTTTTGCTATGTTTTTGGGGAAGAACATTGTTTGCATCCATGAGCTAGCTAGTTTTTTTTTTGAGGACCAGCACTGTAGATGCTCGAAGCAACTTTACCAGCATCATAGCATACGTATCTATGAATCGTTGTGAAATATGAAATATGAGTGATAGTGTAATCAATGTGCAATAACAAAAATTAATGAACTCGTTTAATTATTATGTGACGTGCAGTCATAGTCAGATCCTGATTGGTCAACAAGCTTATTTGACACTTCAAATAGTGTTATTATTTGATGTGTATCTTTTTTGACATTAAAAGACCCCAAAGGCATTCCATAGAAATTCTGGTTGAGAATGAAATGACTGAACAAATGAACAACGAAACAGCAAAGCAAGTAAGTGAAAGAAATAGGTTTTGATGATGTTTTACTGGAAATGGGGAAATACGTAAATGCCATCAAAATAATTTTGGGGTCAGTGTGGTGTGTGTGTAACCTTTGTTTAACTAGGCAAGTCAGTTAAAAACAAATTCTTATTTACAATGACGGCCTACACCGGCCAAACACGTACGACGCTGGGACAATTGTGCGCCACCCTATGGGACACCCAATCACGGCCGGATGTGATAGAGCCTGGATTCGAACCAGGGATTGTAGTGATGTCTCTTCCACTGAGATGCAGTGGCTTAGACTGCTGCGTCCATGTGTAATGTGTTAACTGTTTAACTGTAGTAGAATGCTTGACAGGCCGCAAAAAAATGTAATATCGGTTATCTGTATTGTTTTTTTGGGGGGCAAAGAATATATCGGATATTGGTATCGGCCTTTTTCAAGAATATTGTATTTCGGACCATAGCTTATAGGCTATGGATCGTTTGATTGAGACCACACTAAATATCCTATTTGCGGAAAATCAGAGATCAGGGGCAGCATTGGCACACATCAATATATAGCCTAATAAGCAACTATTTTTTTAAACACTGAGAAATATAGACATTTCATCAATTAGAAAATGGCATGACTCTCCCCATGACTAGATTTTAAAAATACTAAACCCTCCCCTTGACTGAAATTGAATAGCATGACCCTCCCCCATTTTCCTCCAGGTAACCATTCTGTACATTACGATCCGTCCCTAAACAAGATCGAGCAGTACTTTCTCTACATTCTGTCTTGCCCGGTGTGCAACACAGATATGTCTTCCTCCCAATGTCCAAATTAACATCACATCCAAACAGAGGAAATACTGGCCCCTCCCTCCCCTGCTACTTTTTCAGTCTCTCTAGTTTATCTACACTGTTTCCAAGTAGATTTCCTTCACTGTCCACACGCAGAGCATGGGAAAAACACAAGGAAGAAACAGACAAGGGGTGGGGGAGGGCAGGAGGCACCCTGGAATTGTTCTGGCCCATAGAGGTCACGGAAACGTGACACGCTACATTCTCATTGAAGCACCAATGTATGTCAAGCCCCAATCTCAAGACAATGAGGCTGAGCAAAGGTGGACCATTGTTTCTGCATGGCGGTTGGCTATATGGTAGAGCCGTTAGTAGTAAACTCATCTCAAGACTGAGGCAGGTTCCTCAGATGTCTTACCTCTCCTGTGCATGATGGATTCTTGTATTGGGAGATTTCTAACAGCACAGCAGAAGCACTTCAGTTGAATCTGGATGTTCAGTTGCTATTGCTGTTGTTAACAGGGATGATAGCAGCATCCCCCTCTATAAGACATGTACATCTCTCTTGCTGAGCCAGCTGTATATTTAGTTTTAACCCCTGCATGGGATTTCAATTTCAAGAATCCTCCTGGCTTACACAGTGGAAGAGCTCGTAGGAATCTCAATATACAGGATCTTCCTATAGTTAACCACGTTTAATTCTATGTAACCAGGAAAAGCTGACTGGCCACCCATCTTGGCCAGATGTTCCTTTATTCTGTTTTTTTAAAGGGGAGGCTTGTGCATTCTGTCTCCAAACTCCCAAAGCTAATCTACGGACTAATAAAAAAGTCTCTCTTACTGTTGTCTTAACCATATTGTTGGCAGAGTGCAGTGCTTTCTGAAGGACCCGGTGTGAGAGTGCAGTCACAACCGTTAGAAACTCTAACTGCACAGTAAATAGTAGTAGCAACTTCTTATTTTGGCAGTACTCTTGTCATGGTTTTCAGGTCTCCGTTGTACATCTGCCAGCAGAGCATAAAACATCTTGTGAGTTTGTCTTTATGTTTTTCTGTTCTGAAAGACTCCAACTAGAGACAACTCACCGTGAAATACCACTGTCTCAGAATGAGATCGCAGCGGGATGGCTGCATCGTCACACTATGAGGCAATGAACTTGAGGGATGTAACAGTACAGGACAGGTTAACCCCAATGTAACCTTACAAAACCAGTATAGCCGACCAACTGTGAGCCAGTAAAGCCTGGAAATGAAGAATGGAACATTTTAAGTTCCTTTTCTGGGAAATTCACAGCAGCATTAAAGCCAGTTGCTTAACCAAAATATATTGTGATAAATGTGTGGAAATATTGTAATGTTCCATTGAGGTAAAAATGGTAGCCCTGAGCACCACAGTGCCATACAGGAAGCCAGTGATCATGTCAGTGGCCACTGACTGACTACCGCTGACTACTGTTGTGCTTCTCTGCTATATCCATGGACACACTGCAGCGAAGATGACTCACAAGCCTCTGACCTTTCTCTTTCATAAAGGAGTGCGCCCCCCACCCCCCACCATCCTCTCTCTCCCTTTGTTCTCCATGTTGGACATACAAAGAGATGGAGTGGCAAGGTTAAACGAGGGAGTCATTATTCCACATTGTTGTTTTTGCCTTGAAGACCCCAAAAAAGATCCTCACTCCAGAGATGGCATTGCTGGTACATGGTAGGACGGGAAGCACAGGGAGACGTGTACCAGCCACAGATGAGGGAATTCCGTACATTATACCCTGCACTTTAAGGTGTGACTGGGGATTTCCTCACAAACACAGTGACAGTACAGTCATCTCATACCGTAATAAAGAATAGGGTTTTATTCCATAGTATCAGATATGAGCTGTTGGCCGCTAGCCCGGACTGCCTGGCACAGCCACATTCAGACTCCCACTCTTGTTCTCTCACTCGCTCTTGCTTTTGTTCTCTCTCTCTGTCGCTCTCTCTTCCTCTTTAAGCAGATTCACATTGGGTTCAGCAGTTTCTTACCCAATGGATTCAACATCATGAGATAGTTGTTGTATTACACAAGTGTTTGGCAGTACAGCTGAAACTATTTTGGGGTTTTTCAAGAGCACACTGATTTCCATGGGGCCTAGACACAAAGATAGGGTTTGGATTAGTTTAAAAACAGTCAAATGTTGGAATTGGTCATTGTTTGTTCTCTGTTTTCGGTTTGGCTTGACCACAAACACTTCAGAATAGAACTTGGAATCCCATCATATGGGAGCAAAAGTCCTTCCTGGAAATGTAGCGACTGCAATGTCCTGTGCTGTTTTCCCAGCTTTAACCTGTAATGTGTACGCTAAGAATACAGAGACCACATTTAATAAATAACGGCACATGAAACACGAGTAGCATACAGCCTTGAAACACAGGAACAGAATCAATAACGCCTGGGGAAAGAACCAAAGGGAGTGACAGATATAGGGGAGGTAATCAGGAAGGTGATGGAGTCCAGGTGATTCTCATGAGGTGCAGGTGCGTGTAATAATGAGTAAACTGGCTACATCGAGCGCTGGAGAGCGGGAGCTGGGGTAGACGTGACATAACCTACAGGTGTAGGATCTTAATTTGAGCCAGTTTTCTTCAGCAGGAAAATAATCCTACAGCAACAGGAAATGTGAATTATTATGTTAATTATAGTTCATGGACTTTTTTGTAGGGGTTGATAAGGGCAAATCAAGTCTGACATTTTAAAGTGGGAATTGCAAACTTTAGAAGCCTTTTTAAACCTATAGTACAAGTTAGCATCATTGCAGGAAAATTCTAAGCAACAAAAGAGTAATCTAGTTCAAATCCTACATCTGTAATGTTGCAGGCGTAAAATAAACACCTGAGCGGGGTCAAATGAAACCGGAGGCATCTTCTTTGCTTTTCCTCTGAAAATCTGATGCTTCCAGTTTGTACCGACCCTGCTGAGGGTGCCTCTGCTCTGCACAGAGGGAGGCTTGGGACTTATGAATGGAGGGTCCCAGACTAACACTTACAATGTCAACTGCTGTTTGATAACACGCACAAGAGCCCAACACCAGCCAGCAGAGTGAGCTGAATATGGCAACCGAGAGACATCAGATAGTGGTTCCATGTCCATAAAATCCAATGCATTTATGTAGGATTCATAGAGAGGAACTGACTGTAAATGGAGGCATGGTCTGGTTCCACGTCTGTCCTCTTCTTTAATGTCTCATAATGAGAACCAGGCCCTCTGAACTGAACCAGCACAACAAGCACAATTTCTAGCATTTCCAGGCGTTCCACTGGAGGAATGCAGCACACAGCTGTTCGCGGGGGGTTGTGGTGGGGGGCCTGCTGAGGTCAGCGCTGGGCAGGCAGGTGGGGGGGTAGGATGGGATGGGAGGCTGTGGGTGGAGAGCGACAGGGACAGGGCAGGGAGTGGAGGGCTTGATGAAGGGGGTAAGCCGGGGGGGCTTTTTAGGTGGGCTGCCGGGGGCCCCTGCTGAACCATCCATCTGTAGTTTGTTATAGTGCAGAGTGGGGAAACTGTTCTTGGTTCCAAAGTTGCTACATTCATTTTTGGACTTCATTTTTGAACTTATAAATGCAGGATATATACGCACTGATTCTTGAAGAATATAACTTATAAATAAATGCCTCATGAGCTTAGTTCAACTGTTGTACCTGATCAAAACCTCAAATATAAGCTTGTTTTACTCCAGTGTTTGAAAACAATGTAAATGTAAACAAACACTGTATAACCTCAAAACATGGTTAAAACTCTCATTTTGATATCATGGATGTTCAGTCCATGACCATCCACGAGAGTGGTTGCATTTCTCTAGGTCCATCCCTTAGCTTGGTAACGTAATATCAACAGTAGTGTCCCAGACACCAATATATATATATATATATATATATATATATATATATATATATATATATATTACAGTGCCTTGCGAAAGTATTCGGCCCCGTTGAACTTTGCGACCTTTTGCCACATTTCAGGCTTCAAACATAAAGATATAAAACTGTATTTTTTTGTGAAGAATCAACAACAAGTGGGACACAATCATGAAGTGGAACGACATTTATTGCATATTTCAAACTTTTTTAACAAATCAAAAACTGAAAAATTGGTCGTGCAAAATTATTCAGCCCCTTTATTTTCAGTGCAGCAAACTCTCTCCATGTAACGGTTTTCATATGGTGAAGGAGAGTCGGACCAAAATGCAGCGTGTAGATTGCGATCCATGTTTATTGAAACAAACGTAACACGAATCTAAATACGAACACTACAAAACAATAAACGTAATGAAAACCGAAACAGCCTATACTAGTGTGAACTAACACAGAATAAAGACATCAAGACACTAAGGACAATCACCCACAACACAACCAAAGAATATGGCTGCCTAAATATGATTCCCAATCAGAGACAATCAGACAGCCATAGACTTACCGAGAACACCCCACTAAGCTACAATCCCACTACATACACACCACATACAAAAACCCATGTCACACCCTGGCCTGACCAAATAAATGAAGATAAACACAAAATACTTCGACCAGGGCATGACAGAACCCCCCCCTAAGGTGCGGACTCCCGAACGCACCTCAAAACAATAGGGAGGGTCCGGGTCGGCGTCTGTCCAATGTGGCGGCTCCGGCGCGGGACGTGGACTCCACTCAAACACTGTCTTAGTCCCTCCTCCTCGCGTCCTTGGATAGTCCACCCTCGCCGCCGACCATGGCCTAGTAGTCCTCACCCAGAACCCCACTGGACTGAGGAGCAGATTGGGACTGAGGGGCAGCTCGGGACTGAGGCAGCTCGGGACTGAGGGGAAGCTCAGGAGTGAAAGGAAGCTCAGGAGTGAAAGGAAGCTCAGGAGTGAAAGGAATGTCAGGAGTGAAAGGAAGCTCAGGAGTGAGAGTAAGCTCAGGAATGAGAGGAAGCTCAGGAGTGAGAGGAAGCTCAGGCAGGTAGATAGATCTACCAGATCCTGGCTGGCTGGTGGCCTCAGCAGATCCTGGCTGACTGGCAGATCCTGGCTGACTGGCGGATCCTGGCAGATCCTGGCTGACTGGCAGTTCTGGCAGATCTGGAAGAGTCTGGTTGACTAGCAGATCTGGAAGATTCTGGTTGACTGGCAGATCTGGAAGAGTCTGGTTGACTGGCAGATCTGGAAGAGTCTGGTTGACTGGCAGATCTGGAAGAGTCTGATTAACTGGCAGATCTGGAAGAGCCTGGTTGACTGGCAGATCTGGAAGATTCTGGCTGACTGGCAGATCTGGAAGAATCTGGCTGACTGTCAGATCTGGAAGATCTGGCTGCTCCATGCTGACTGGCGGCTCTGACTGCTCCACGCTGACTGGCGGCTCTGGCTGCTCCATGTCGGCTGACAGCTCTGGCGGCTTCTTACAGACTAGCAGCTCTGGCGGCTCCGTGCAGACTGGCAGCTCCTTGCAGACTGGCAGCTCCTTGCAGACTGGACAGCTCCTTGCAGACTGCCAGCTCCTTGCAGACTGCCAGCTCCTTGCAGACTGGCAGCTCCTTGCAGACTGGCAGCTCCTTGCAGACTGGCAGCTCCTTGCAGACTGACAGCTCCTTGCAGACTGACAGCTCCTTGCAAACTGACAGCTCTGGCTGCTTCATGCAGACTGACAGCTCTGGCTGCTTCATGCAGACTGACAGCTCTGACCGCTCCATGCAGACTGACAGCTCTGACTGCTCCATGCAGGCTGGCAGCACCTTGCAGACTGACAGCTCTGGGTGCTCCATGCAGACTGACAGCTCTGGCTGCTCCATGCAGACTGACAGCTCTGGCTGCGCTGAACAGGCGGGAGACTCTGACAACGCTGGAGAGGCGGGAGACTCCGACAGCGCAGGAGAGGAGGAAGGCTCTGATAGCGCTAGACAGGCGGGAGACTCCGGCAACGCAGGAGAGGAGAAAGGCTCCGACAGCGCTGGAGAGGCGAGGCGCACTGTAGGCCTGATGCGTGGTGCTGATACTGGTGGTACTGGACCGAGGACACGCTGGCACAGGATGGGCTAGACTGTGAAGGCGTACTGGAGATCTTGAGAGCAGTGCTGGCACAGGACGTGCAAGGCTAGGGATGTGCACAGGAGGCCTGATGCGTGAGGCTGGCACCAACTTCACCAGCCGACTAACACGCACCTCAGGACGAGTATGGAGCGCTGACCCAGGTGCCATCAAATCCCCGACACGTTCCGTTGGGCGAATTCCATGCAAAAAGCACCAACACAGCAACTCCCTCATTTCTCTCTCCTCCAATTTCCCCATTAACTCCTTCACAGTCTCTGCTTCGCTCACCTCCAACACCGGCTCTGGTTCTGGTCTCCTCCTTGGCTCCTCACGATAAACAGGGAGAGTTGGCTCAGGTCTGACTCCTGACCCTGCCACACTCTCCCTGAGCCCCCAAGACATTTTTGGGGCTGACTCTCAGGCTTCCATCCGCTACGCTGTGCTGCCTCCTCATACCTGCGCCTCTCAGCTTTCGCCGCCTCCAGTTTTTCCTTGGGGCGGCGATATTCTCCAGGCTGAGCCCAGGGTCCTTTACCGTCCAGTTCTTCCTCCCATGTCCATTTCTCCAGGTGGTGCAGCCTCTCCCACTGCAGCTGCTTCTGTTGCCTCTCCTGTGGCTCCTGCCTGTTAACACGCTGCTTGGTCCGTTTGTGGTGGGTGATTCTGTAACGGTTTTCATATGGTGAAGGAGAGTCGGACCAAAATGCAGAGTGTACATTGCGATCCATGTTTATTGAAACAAACGTAACACGAATCTAAATACGAACACTACAAAACAATAAACGTAACGAAAACCGAAACAGCCTATACTAGTGTGAACTAACACAGAATAAAGACATCAAGACACTAAGGACAATCACCCACAACACAACCAAAGAATATGGCTGCCTAAATATGGTTCCCAATCAGAGACAACGATAAACACCTGCCTCTGATTGAGAACCACTTCAGACAGCCATAGACTTACCTAGAACACCCCACTAAGCTACAATCCCACTACATACACACCAAATACAAAAACCCATGTCACACCCTGGCCTGACCAAATAAATGAAGATAAACATAAAATACTTCGACCAGGGCGTGACACTCCAGAAGTTCAGTGAGGATCTCTGAATAATCCAATGTTGACCTAAATGACTAATGATGATAAATACAATCCACCTGTGTGTAATCAAGTCTCCGTATAAATGCACCTGCACTGTGATAGTCTCAGAGGTCCGTTGAAAGCGCAGAGAGCATCATGAAGAACAAGGAACACACCAGGCAGGTCCGAGATACTGTTGTGAAGAAGTTTAAAGCCGGATTTGGATACAAAAAGATTTCCCAAGCTTTAAACATCCCAAGGAGCACTGTGCAAGCGATAATATTGAAATGGAAGGAGTATCAGACCACTGCAAATCTACCAAGACCTGGCCGTCCCTCTAAACTTTCAGTTCATACAAGGAGAAGACTGATCAGAGATGCAGCCAAGAGGCCCATGATCACTCTGGATGAACTGCAGAGATCTACAGCTGAGGTGGGACACTCTGTCCATAGGACAACAATCAGTCGTATATTGTACAAATCTGGACTTTATGGAAGAGTGGCAAGAAGAAAGCCATTTCTTAAAGATATCCATAAAAAGTGTTGTTTAAAGTTTGCCACAAGCCAACTGGGAGACACACCAAACATGTGGAAGAAGGTGCTCTGGTCAGATGAAACCAAAATTGAACTTTTTGGCAACAATGCAAAACGTTATGTTTGGCGTAAAAGCAACACAGCTCATCACCCTGAACACAACATCCCCACTGTCAAACATGGTGGTGGCAGCATCATGGTTTGGGCCTGCTTTTCTTCAGCAGGGACAGGGAAGATGGTTAAAATTGATGGGAAGATGGATGGAGCCAAATACAGGACCATTCTGGAAGAAAACCTGATGGAGTCTGCAAAAGACCTGAGACTGGGACGGAGATTTGTCTTCCAACAAGACAATGATCCAAAACATAAAGCAAAATCTACAATGGAATGGTTAAAAAATAAACATATCCAGATGTTAGAATGGCCAAGTCAAAGTCCAGACCTGAATCCAATCGAGAATCTGTGGAAAGAACTGAAAACTGCTGTTCACAAATGCTCTCCATCCAACCTCAATGTGGCAAAAGGTCGCAAAGTTCAAGGGGGCCGAATACTTTCGCAAGGCACTGTATATAAACATTAATGTAAAGTTTTCTAGGAATCTCAGTGTACATTCTTTTTTCTCAGCTCGTGTTCAAGATGCACCGGCATATTCTTCAAGGCCTTTGTTTATGTACATCGATCTATCCATATGGAAATACACACATGGGCAATAACAACTGAGTAATATCTACAGACTATGTCTGGAGATTCTGATCTCTGATTATGTTTCGCAGAAGTAGAAGTATTAAAGAGAGCAATGTAGTATACTTAGACCCTATACTGGTAGTACTCTGTCATACTGAGAGGAATGTTTTCATCACTTTGAAAACCCTTGACCACATCCCTTCCCCTCCAAATAACCTTGGACTATGAAACAATGATGTTACAACATTTTGGAAGGAAGTTGGTATTTGAGTGCCAACGTTGGCACTGTCAGTTCATTCTTGGACAACAGCTGTTCAGACCCCCACAATAAAACAAATTGCAACTCTGTGTACTTTTGAGTGTGTATGCGTGTGTGTGTGTTTTCTGTGTTCTCCTGCATTTGTGTGTGTCTAGGTTTCTGGAGTCCACCCAGGGAATTAGCCTTGTTGTGTAATTCCATTGTCTTTCTGGATACTGTCAGCGCTGGGCAGGCAGACATTTGCTCTTAAAGAGAACCTTTTATAAACGTGTTTGCCTGGAAACCACATGTTGACTGTACACAAGCTGCTTGGGGAGTAGAGAGTCAAAAGAAGGAAATCACTTGTGAGACGGTCACAACTCACGGACAGCAGAGAGAATGACAGTGCTTCCTATGCTGAGCACCGCGAGCAGCACCTATCAACAGCTTCAGCCGGTCCACCAACAACTGGGATTTTTAATCCAACTTCCCCTTTTGTCCCTCTTCTCTATAAATGTAATAATAGAATACAGTGCATGCAGCAAAGGTCAGAGGTCAATCAAAAAGTGAATCTGCCCATATACTGTAAGTGTGTGTCAGCATTGTTATAGCATGGAGAAAGAGAGGAAGAGAGAGTCCCCACCAAACTAGATTGACTGATTGAGCTGGACGACATGTTGCCGAGCTCATCTGGGTCTGCCCAGTTCTCCCCGGTTCTGACTGGAGTGACCTCTCTGGCTGAGGGGCACAGCTGCTCCCCATGCCCCCCCTACTCCCCCCTCCCCTTCTCATCTGCCTCACACCCACTCCTCTCAAACACACTCACATAACTCATCACTATCAGACCAGACCAGTATCCTCCAGCACCCTACTCTGCACGGACTGCCCCGTAAACACCTCCCACCCCCTCACAGCAGAATAGACCAGCACTAAGTGAATACACATGGGTTGTACTCAGGAAAAAACTCCCAATGCATTTATCACCCCACTGGTGAGTCAGACTGTAGGATTCAGAGAGTGAGAGAGGAACTGGTTGACTGTAAATGGAGGCATGGTGTAATTTGTTGTATGAGAGTACTATGAAGCGCCACTTTGAAGTGTTCAGAGGGTGTTCTTGTATCCAATGACTCAGAGTGTTAGCCAATGTCTGAATGTGTGTGTGTGTGTGTGTGTGTGTTTCTGTGTTGTACAGGTCAGGTCAACCTTCCAGCCCCTCTGCTGCTGCCCTTTGAGGACACACACCTTCTACACGCAGGGAATTCACTCAACCTCACCTGCAGGTATTATACACACACACACACACACTGAAACAAAATACTTAATGTCAAGTTCCCCAACAACAAGAGTTGTTCCTGACCACACAAGTTTATCTTGGTCAGGTCATATGGACAGAAAAAAGGTGGGCGATGACTGTTAAAATGTGTCATTCATTTTGATGACAGAGGTAAAGGAAAGAACTCCCTGGCAAGGCTTTCATCAACAACAAAAAAACAGGTTCATGCAACCCCCTCCCCCGTTATTCATTAGATCAGGGTCAGTCAGGAGGTGAGGCCAGGTCCTTCTCCAGGTGATGGCTGTTCTCTGGACTATCACTGAAGCAATAAAGACCCAAGCTCTGATTTGGCCCTGTTAGACAGCTAGGCCAGGATAAAGAGATATATATGAAAAGGACTGCAGGAGCATCAGACCACAGAGGCAGATAGGCAGTGACTCTCCCAGCCAGGCAAACAGTGTGGTCGCAATTTATCAATCTGTTCCAATTGGGGGCCGGTGGGACCCCTGTCTGTCGGAAGTTCACACATTTGTTAAGCGTTTAGAGAGCCTTGCATCATTTTCTAGGCACTCCAGGAATGCTAACCCCTGTGGCCCAATGCAACGCTTCCCTACAAGGCCATGTGCTAAAAAGGCCCCGGACGGTAACTGTCTATGGTTTCTGGCCTCTGGATGAGAGTTTCTTGACCCCAGGCAATGTAGGCAGAGGCAGTGGTATGCAGTGAGACATATTTCAAGCTCCACCGGGATCGCTTTTAATGGGACCTTAAAAAAACGAACACTGGAGATAATGTGTTATTTGAGCACATCGTCCCAGAGATCCCAGCCAGGTTCCCATGTAAAAGTCCCCGTTATCAAGATGACTCCAGGTTATTGGCCTTCGAACACTTCCAAATAAACAGAATTTGAGAGGTCCTGAGGGGAGGGGCCACTATCAAAGTCAAGTCAGGTCAAAGCCAGCATTTAACACTGATTTCACTATCAATTCTATATCTAAGTAATACTGAGATCGAATATTGAGAGCTGGTGCCTGTGTCCTGTAAGAGCATGTTTGTGTGCATAAATCAGGTGAGACAATGAAGGTGTTTGACCTGGTGATGACATGCTGACCTGAGGATGACGACCCAGAGCTCTAGGGGGTGTAGGAGGGTAATAAGATAGTGATGATGCAGGTGGTCTGGCTGACCCTCTCAGATGGACCCTCTTTACTTTGTCACTTAACTTAGAGGTTGCCCTTAACCACAGATCTCCAATCAGATGTCCCTATCCTCAATCTAAATCTTAACCATTAGGGATAATAAATAATATCGGATCCTGTGTCAGTTATTATGGATAACTTCTGCTGTCTTCATCAGAGGTGCGTCCCAGCTGCACTGGAGGCTGCCCTGGCGGAACGTCACCTCGGAGGGGGTTCATGTGGAGGAGTGTGAGCCCCGGGCGAACGCCCACTGTAGTAAGCTGCTGGTGAGAAACCTGATCCCCAACGACACGGGGCTCTACAGCTGCAGGTACGCCCAGCCCTCCGCCGACATCAGCTCTACCTACGTATATGTCAAAGGTGAGACCCGCTTTATACTGTTCAGACATTGTAATGATGATGGTATAGCACCTTTCATACATACAATACTGTGTTTGCATCCCAAATTGCTTTCCATGTACATGCTGACAGAGTAGATCATCATTGTTGAGTTCTATAATGACATTCTCCCATGAACTCCATTGAAATCCAGCATGTGAAAATGGAAATGAAAGGGATCTCACTTTGTGATTAAATCAGTTGTTGTATTCTGTTAACTTTAACGCCGATAAGGAGCTTTTTCACATTCTTTACGTTTTTCCCCCATCATTTATTTTGTTGAGTTGGTTTGTTTCACAGCAACATAAGTTCAAGACATTCTCTCTAAGAACGGGTGGTGATGTTAAATGGGCCGACACCTTCCAGTGCAGTGTGGTGTAAACAGAGCCAACAAATACAACAAACTTAGAGCCTCTTTAACGGCCAGGGTAGGGCCACGGTCACTGAACAGCCTGACGTTTTCCGGCATGATACAAGAGCTGGACGCCAGACAGCCCCCCAAACAAAAAATGGAATTAGAAAAGAGAGGCTCCATCCATTCCACACCTAATTTAGCCAAGCATCAAAAGCCAAGCTCTCCACATGTTATAAAGAGCATGTCATTACAGGTATATGAGTATATGTAAAAGGGGGTAGTCAAAGACGGGCAGAAGGAGTTGTGCTTCTAACAGGGAGAGGAAGGCTTTCCTCCGCTGCCCGACTCCTTCTGGAACAGGGAAGGAGAGTGTGATCGCATCGGAAGCCCTGGTCATTGACTATTATTTCCTGCTCTCTCCGGCTTCTGTTTTCCAGTCAGTCTGTCCTGGAGCCTCTCACGACACCGGCTATGATCTCTCCCATGTTACAGGCCTAGTCCTCCCTTAAAACTCAGTGAGAGGAATGCAGGACAACACTAAATATCTTTAAACATTGTCATAGTTGAGATTGACATCAGTGTCCCTTTAAATATCGTAGTCTCAGTCTGAGGGACTGTGGTGGGGACACGTCTCATGGAATATCTGGGCAGAGAGAGATAAGAATGTCAAGCCTGATTAATAACCGTTTGTAGAAGAAAAACAGAGAGGTCCTTCTATCTCTCCAGGACATATTTCTCTCCAGGACATATTTCTCTCCAGGACATATTTCTCTCCAGGACATATTTCTGTCCAGGACACATTTCTCTCCGGGACATATTTCTGTCCAGGACATATTTCTCTCCAGGACACATTTCTCTCCAGGACATATTTCTCTCCAGGACATATTTCTCTCCAGGACATATTTCTCTCCAGGACATATTTCTCTCCAGGACATATTTCTGTTTATGACATATTTCTCTCCAGGACATATTTCTCTCCAGGACATATTTCTGTCCAGGACATTTTTCTGTTTATGACATATTTCTTTCCAGGACATATTTCTGTCCAGCTCCTGTGTCTTAATGTCTGGCCTTTAGAACAGATGCTGATATTCATGGCCAAAGTAACATTGTGACGCAGAAAAGCACTGGACAGGTTGTGTGTCTTCCTACTGAGGTCCTAGCCTGACTCCCTGCCTTCTCTCTCTGTCTCCCCTGGCGATCTGACAGCCTGGTAGCCAAGTGTTTAGTCTAACCAGGATTCTTTCAAAGCCCTTCCAACTGTTTATTACATCATTTTCCCTGTTTGTTTTTCAAATACTAGTCCCTTTATCATGCCTAAACAGCTCAGCCTGCCACAAATCACTCAAGTATTTGTCTAACCACGAAGTTCCCACAGCAGGTCTGTGAAGGAACAGCCAGTCAGAGAGGCTCTGGATGCCTGCCCTGGTGAGAAAGACTGGAGCTGTGATAGCTATGATAGCTCCGTCTCCACCCTGTCTCTTTATCCAGATCTGCACCTAGCAGGAGGAGCAGGAGGGGGTTTGGAGTAGGAGCGGATCTCACTGGTCTGGAAGATTCTATTTGATCTCTGTGTGAGATGGATGGCCTAACATTATCCTCACTTTGATTTTTAAAACCTGTTTTTTTAAAGAAAATGTTCTCTCCTGCTTCACTTTAGGCTGAGGACCACAACTTTCAACTTTTATACAGCAAAACCATTTAGTTAAATTAAACGATATTAAAAACGTAGGACCTTAAATAATGATTGGTATTTTCTGATTTGTTCTACAGATGAAAAACATCCGTTTGTGGAGCACCATTTCCGCAATCCATCCACCCTGTTTAGCTACAGACATGAAGCCACCCTAGTGATTCCCTGTAGAACAACTTCTCCTGACCAGATCGTCACTCTTGAAGCGGTAAGACTTTTCATGATCATTTGTCATTTGAAATGGGCATATCATTCCCATTGTCTTTCAAAATAGAGCAAATGTTAGCATTTATTATGAGACTTAGCAATGTTGACCAGTTGTACGAGATAGTATGGGCATGAGATTGATGACTTTACCAGACAGAGTGTACCATGACAATGTCTGAAAGACGTCACTAAAGTTAAGATCGCAAAGAGACATGGTAAACACAGGGCCTCTGCACAATGGACAACTTAGGAGTTCTCACACCCATCAAACGGTAGGCCATTCAGGCATGCGGAAACAGCCAGGGGACAGTGGCCAGGGGGAAGGGAGGCTCAGGGGCAGGGACAGAAAAGGGAGTCATCCTGTCTGCTTCCTGTTAAGAACAGGAAGGTCCTCCAAGACAGATTTTCCTCAGAATAGAATCTCTCTCTAAATATAGACGACCTCTTTTTAAACATCTTGTCCAGGAAATGCGGATCTAAAAAACAATCCATATCCAATCAGAGGAAACAATAGGCTGATGATGCTCCTGGGTATAGTTAAGTGATTTTTAATATAATTATATCAGGAGGAAATCTCTCTCGATGTGACCAAGCTCCTTGTCTTTTTGCAGTAGCCTTTAACACGAGACGGCCTTCCTATAAATCATGTGCAACAGTGAACAGAGTGGCTCTTTTCCTTCAAGATGCCACAGCTCAGAGCCACCACCCTCAACAATAGATGGCTGTGTTTGTATTCACAGGGTTGATATATAGCTGCGTCTCACAATGCCTTGGACATGGACAAACAAGTCTTATTTAGAGGGCAAAGATAGTGGGTTGTGTGACCTTGCTACTGGAAGATCTATGGCATTTCTCCTTCCTGCCTGCCTGCTTCCTTCCTTCCCCTCTCTCTCCTAGCAGCATAACACTTGGCTGGAGAACAAACAACCGCAGTGGTAGGCCTTGGCCACATCCATCCATTTCATCCTTTGTTCAAAGTCAATAGTGCTCCGCGCATCACTGCATGGATAATTGCGATGGTAACACTCCATAAAACCGCAAAAAGGAATTAGATGTCGGCTCTGACGGGCAGGCGTCGCCAGCTGAGCTCATTGGAGCGTGGAGTTTCATACCAAACCCAGTTGTCCGCATCGTACTTCAGTCTGACTGGCTGAGTGCTTTTTAAAGACTGCAGAACTAGAAGCTCCACTAAACATATAAAGCCCCTTCATAAACACCTTTCTACCTGTCTCTTCTTTCAGTGGCCACCCTTATCAAAGGAGGTTGAACAAGGGAAGGAATGGGACCCCAAAATGGGCTTCAAGATCCCATACGGTCCCTACAAATCCTATCATCTCCTAACCTGTGTCACCAGCGTCAACGGCCAACGGGTCCAGTCCAAATACATCCCTCTGAGGACTAGTGAGTAACTTCTCCTTCTCTTGTTGAGCTCTTAGAGCGACAGGGAAACTACCGATGGTGTTAATTCACCCTGTCTTCCCTTCTACCTCTGCTTGCATAGCTATCTTGCTGAGGAACGTGAAGATCAACCCAAGACGTATCAAGCTGTTAGTGGGAGATAGCCTGGTCCTCAACTGCTCCGCAGAGACCACCTTCAATGGAAGGATCAACTTCACTTGGGAATACCCAAAGAGAATGGTAAGCTCTAAGTCACTCAACATCCTTTAAGATTACTGGTCGACGAATCCGCTGTTTCAGGGTTGTTGATGAGTGCCTTCGCGTCCCCAGGTCCATCGGAACCCTATCATCAACAAGTCCAAAGAAGATCCGGCTTTGGTCACCAGTATGTACCAAGCAATCACCTTGTCCAACATCACCATGGACAACAGGGGCGTGTACAGGTGCACGGCCGATATAGGGAGCGCTGAGACGGGGAACAAGAAGCACGCCTCAGCCAAAGTCACCATCTACGGTGGGTCACTGTGTTAGAAACTGGTCCTGCGTGAAGGCAAGGTCTCACTGAGCTAAGGCAGAGGCAGACATAACTCCACCGTAATGTTCATCTTCAGCAACGATTGTGTGATCAAGCGATAAGGCCAGAGGGTGTGGTGTATTGCCGATATAGCAAGGCTCGGGACTGTTCTTAAGCACGACACAACGTGGAGTGCCTGGATACAGCCCTTAGCTGTGGTATATTGGCCATATACCACAAACCCCCGAGGTGCCTTATTGCTATTATAAACTGGTTACCAACGCAATTAGAGCAGTAAAAATAACTATTTTGTCATACCTGTGGTATACGGTCTGATTTACCACGGCTGTAGGCCAATCAGCATTCAGTACTCAAACCACCCAGTTTATGATCTCATTTATAATACATTTATGGTGTTGTTTTTCAACAGTCGTTTTCATGCTTTCGCTATTGGTCTTCTGTGTGATTTCAGAACATCCATACCTGAATGTGTCCTATAAGAATGAACGGGCCAGGAGAGTGGTCTACACCGAGGGTAGAAACAAGCTGATGTTTGAACCCAAGGTCAATGCACTGCCACCGCCCAACACTATGACATGGTAAGACTGAGTTCAGCTGCTGGGACTATTCACTGAATGTATTGTCAACTCCTGATGAATATAATGGCACTGTTGTGACTGTGTGCACTAAACTGGAGCGTACAAGTGTTCGATTTGGGATGCAGAGTTGCTGATCTATTATCATCACAACTTTCATATTAGTATGTTACGATTTGCTGAACTTCTAAAGTAAATGTGGGTGTATCCCATTCCCAGGTATAAGGATGGCGTCCCCATCAACGAGAACTCCACCTGTTACGAGTCTTCAGGCTACAACCTCTTCGTCAAGGACGTGAAGCAGAAGGATGCCGGGGTCTTCACCATCGCCCTGGGCAACAAAGAGAGAGGCCTCTACAGGAATCTCAGCTACACTCTGATAGTCCAAGGTAAAGCTCTTATATCCCCATGATATCCCATCCTATATCCATCCTTTATCCCTCCAAATGACTGGCGATCCTGAGGAAATGAAGCAATGCCCTGGACTTTGGGCCTCAGCATTTCGAGCAGTCTCAGCACTTTGGGTTGTGTACCCCCTGGTTGGTGCAGGGCTGCAGGTAGCAGCAGCTCCAGCATGACAGGAACCTGGGGGCTTGTGGGGTTTGTTGTTTCCAGCAGTGGATTGACGTAGTCGGGCCAGCTGGTATTGATTAGCCAGGCTCTTTTTGAAGGGGCTTCGCGGGTTGTGTAAACGGCCCTGTCTCTTCACCCTACCCACTCTAGACCTAACCTTTATTTACATCATGTGTATGTAGCCTACAGCACCGCTCATGTAAACAACATGATACAGGGCTATATGTGTACTGTATATGATTTAGCATAGCATTTGAAACAAATATATTGTAATGATTGCCATGTAAATACTGATGGTCGTTAACACTAGCGGTTATAAACGTGGTCGGTATTTTGTTATGGGGCTTTGATAGTGAGTTGGATGGAGAGTCGGGGAGTGCATTGTGCTTGCCGTTAAGAACTGTGTTGAGCAACACATGTGCCACTCAGATACTACTCCAAGCTGTCGATGGGGGGCAAAAAAATGCATCACAAAGTATTCCATTCCGTTCCCTGCACATTATCCAATAATCCTCCTACTCTGCCAAAGTGTAAAGGTCAGCCCCATATAAATTGTATTTATAGTCCCTCACGTTCCCGTTTGCTCCACAAATCATTATTATTGGAATGACAAAAAAAAAGACTCACGCTCACAGACACAAACAATGGAAGGAGAAAAATAAAGGAAATTCCTGGGAACAGTTAGGGAACTATTTTAAACATCGTTCATCAAGCGTTTGAAGTCCAGCCCCAGTGTTCCAGATCTCAAATGGATTCAGCAGCCGGGGCTTGAACTGAGGACATTACTGAGAGAAACCGTGTCACGACTTTGCACATACGCACACATGTACGCACGCACGCACACACACAACACACACACACACACTGACTGGTGGAGAATGATTAACTGATGTGAGCAGAGCATTCCTCTTGAGGTGGCATCCAGTCAGTAAGTCCGTCAGTCTGGTTTTGATTACTGCTGTGCTCTCCCACACTGCTGATCCACTGACCTGGGACGGGGTATAGGGCCACATCTGGCCCATAGGCAGCTGGGTAGAGACTGGGCCAAGCTCTGAGACACTGACACCCTGATGTGATGGACAACCCCCAGGGTATCAGGGCTATGCAATCACTCAACCTTTTTCAAGCACTTTACAGCCGACTCTCAGAGGTTAGAAGACAACTGGTGTCCATGGGACATTTTCCATGGTTATTCATCATGATGACAAACCTCTCTCTCATTATAAAGACATTATTTACCGCCAATGGCCAGGTGTAACTGTTGATGCAACAGTGTCTGATCTCTTTGTCTCTATGTGTGTATGTGTCTCCCACAGTGAGACCAAAGATCTCTGAAGAGGAGGTGGCCTCGGAGTACGTGCAGCCCTACATGTTCGGCATGCAGCATCAGCTAACCTGCACCGCCTTTGGAGTGCCCATGCCCAACATCACGTGGCTCTGGCAACCATGCCATCCTGACCCCACCGACAAAGAGTGAGTCACTAACAAAGAGTGGGCCATCCTAGGCTGTTTATCCTGGGCAATCCAGGTGGTTATATTAACTAAATCGTTAACTAAACTGTGAAGACCATTTTGTTTGTATTCACCTACGGTGTCAGTGCCTTTGAGCCTTACAGTGTGCTCTGCACTTCTTGTTTTAAGTTTTCACAATGTTCCTTCGTTCCTGATGTACTTCGATGTGTTCTGTTATTTATTGTAAACCATAAGAATATGTTAGAACTGTGTAGTATCTTGCACAACCATAACGCACCACTTCCAGGAAACAACCATAAGGCAGCACTTCCAGGAAACAACCATAACGCACCACTTCCAGGAAACGACCATAACGCACCACTTCCAGGAAACAACGATAGGCACCACTTCCAGGAAACGACCATAACGCACCACTTCCAGGAAACGACCATAAGGCACCACTTCCAGGAAACAACCATAAGGCACCACTTCCAGGAAACAACCATAAGGCACCACTTCCAGGAAACAACCATAAGGCACCACTTCCAGGAAACAACCATAAGGCACCACTTCCAGGAAACAACCATAAGGCACCACTTCCAGGAAACAACCATAAGGCACCACTTCCAGGAAACAACCATAACGCACCACTTCCAGGAAACAACCATAAGGCACCACTTCCAGGAAACAACCATAAGGCACCACTTCCAGGAAACAACCATAAGGCACCACTTCCAGGAAACAACCATAAGGCACCCCTTCCAGGCACCACTTCCAGGAAAAACATAAGGCACCACTTCCAGGAAACAACCATAAGGCACCACTTCCAGGAAACAACCATAATGCACCACTTCCAGGAAACAACCATAAGGCACCACTTCCAGGAAACAACCATAAGGCACCACTTCCAGGAAACAACCATAAGGCACCACTTCCAGGAAACAACCATAAGGCACCACTTCCAGGAATCAAAGCACTAAATTCAGAACTGTGATGAAGTCATATCTTTTTTCTCAAAAACCCAGTCTATGAATCAAAATGTTCTGAGTCACCAGAACCATCTGACTGACAGAAACTGCCGGATCACGGGGAGGGTCACTGCGCATTTCTAGTTATTTCTGTAACATAGACGTGGTGTTCTGAGTTTATTGTTTTGGTTCTTGGAAGTGCAAGACTCATACCTCCACGTATCGTCCATATGTCCACACAGACCCTGAGATTAATTGTCCTCTCGTCTGGTCTCTGTCAATGCACATGATTAGTGAAGCAGACCAGCATTGTCCCTGCCAGTGCACATCCTGGTTATGTTTTGGCTGAGTGTTTACGTTTGATCACCCTTTGGGGGGCCGGCAACAAGCGGATGCATCAGGTATTCAGGGGAAATGGAAAGAGAGCCTTTGACGCTACTTCCGCTTTTGGGTGTTAACAAGGCAACACTCCATCTTAACTCCTCCTCCACATTTACTGGATTGGTTCAACAGTGCAGAAGAGAACCTCCCCCGGCAGTTTATTTCTTCTCGTCAGGACTTTTACGCCTGCTGCGTTAAATTAGGGTTTGTTGATGCTGAGCTCAGCTGTCAGAGTATTGGAACTGGATCATACACACACACACACACACACACACACACACACACACACACACACACACACACACACACACACACACACACACACACACACACACACACACACACACACACACACACACACACACACGCGCGCGCACGCACGCACGCACGCACGCACGCACGCACGCACGCACACACACGCAAACACACACACACGCACACACACACACAGAGTCTGTGAGTCTGGAGTCCAGAACCACCGGGCTAGCCCGAGGCTCCCTCTCCAGAAACAGGCTTGCATCCATTTAATTGACTCTGTCCCAAAATACAGACATTTGTCAAAGAAATGTAGCCCCGGGAGAATTCCCCACTCATTTGTGGCCAGTGGCTCTGTGGGTGGGGAGAGAGGATATTTTAGTCTCAAACTCCCCAAGCTTCTATAGAGCTGAATGGGACAGAGCGTGTGGTATGGGCGTGAATGTCGACCTGCTAGGGAACCTTCATAAACAACATGAACAGTGTATAAGACAGTTCGTATTTGATTAATGATGGGCAGTCCCACCTATGTGAAGCTAGCCACAATAAGGATTAGCCACAATAGTGGAATTTGTGGTTTGCCTTCCAAGTAAAAGTCCCTCTTTGAATGTGATGCAAATGGATACAAATAGTGGAATCATGCCATATTTAGACTAGATAATGCTAAACAAGGTTAGTAGTATAAGTAGTATATGTTTTTTGACATGCAAAGACCCAACACCGTTCCATATTTATAGAGCTGAACGGGACAGAGCTTGTGGTATGAGTGATTGGGCGGCTAGCGAACCTTCATAAACAACATGAACATTCCCTGAGAGCCAGAGCTGCTATACCCCTGTCAGTGACAGCAGGGGTCCTTTCTGAGGCGAAAACTGAGGCAAACAATGGGCCATTACCGCAGGGTTATCAAGTGTTGGTTATCAGGACCCCACACCGCTAGAAAAACACGGCTCGGGGATGGCCTCACAATGGAGGGCCTGAATTATGTTACACTTCAGGCGCTGTAACTTGACAAATACTTCTGTTAATTATCCATCATTCGTAAAAAATATTTTGTAAAAACACTCCTGGTTGCCAAATTTGTAACAGAAATGATGGTGGAGGTTCAAGCTGTGTCAAGGTGCCTCATTTCTGCAGCCCTAAAGATAACCAGTTCTGGCATTGGAAAAAGTTGCTCATAAACGATTGAAGCTGAAAAGGGCCTGTTTTTTCAACAGCTAATGAGGGAGGTGCATCAAATAGAGGTTTCAGCCCAGCCACAGCCTAGTTGGAGGCAGATTGAGCCAAATGTTTGTTTATACAGTTCAGACCCCCTTCAAGTATTTCTCATTGCAAATTGACCATTTACCATTTCAGGATCAGACCTCGTATAAATCACAGTCCCCTTGTGGTTGGGGAAGCGTAACGTCTTAGATAGCAAGAAAGAGGGATGGGAGAGGTGAAGGAGGCAGGAAGGGTTCTTTCTTTATCAGCAGCAGGGTAAGAAGGTATCAGCTGTCTGTTGTTGACCCACCAAGGTCTGGGGATTAGCCTTATCTCCTCTAGTCAGAGAATGAGGGGGTTTCCTGTGCGAGGTGACGCATAGCACAGCCCTTCCTATCACCCTGCCGTTTCCTCCTGCCTCCCAGCCCGCTCAGCCTGGCCGCCTCACTCCTCATCAGTCTGATTGTTCCCCTCAGTAGACTGGAGGAAAGCGAGGAGTGGAGGAGAGGCTGGCTGGTGTTTGTCTGGTTTAACAATCCTAGGCAGCCTGGGCTTTAGCCCGCCCTAAAAGGCCACACAAAATCTATAATGTTAGTCAGAGCCTCATAAGGCTAAATGCCTGACCGCTCAGAGCGACACATTGTAAAACTGTTTGGGCCACTTTCGCTGGTCCATAGTGTCATTTCTGATTCCCACTAATGAAATATAGGAAAGGATGACATGTCCACACAGCATTCTGCTCTAAGAGTCTTCTGTTTTGTCCACTGTTCTGTACTAATTTTCAAAACAGACTTTATACTTTAGGTAACCTGCAGCCGTTTCGTCTAGATCAGTAATGACTGGTTTCCTCTGTCCTATAGGTGTACCCTTTACACTGAGCCAATCCCGGTTCAAATGGACGATAAGGGGAACTACTCACACAACTGGATTGAGAACATATACAACAAAAATCAACTGGTAAAAGGGAAGAACAAGGTATGCTTATAGTATGGTTTCGATGTCATTAGATGTGTTATGTACTCAGAGAAACTGACACTTCTTAACGTTGGACAACATAGAACAATGATTCATGTACGTGTGCTTATCATATATGATGCATGTTTGATACTGAGCATCAATTTCCCATGACAAAATAGTCCCTTCTGTCGGTCAATACAACAATTGCTTAAAGATTTATATGAAAAAGGGATCTAGATTAAATGTCCAGATAGAGAGAGAGAGAGAGCGCTCTGAGAGATCAACACTGAAGTGGGGTTCTCCACGATCGTTCTCTTTGAGACGCCAACACCTAAACTTTACAATATGCCTTATTATGTCACTGTTTTATAATGGTTAATTCTATCTGCAATAGTTTAGACTTATGTAAATGTAGCCAAAAGTTACGGAAGGAACATCAATATGCATTTATAATTGTTTTATTTTATTTTAAAAAATATTTTTTTTTTAAACTGTTTTTGATCAGTCATTATTGGGTGTTATGTGGAGAGTGATGAGTAAAAACCTTTTTTAAATCAATTTTAGAGTAAGGGTGTAACATAACAAAATGTTGAAAATGTTAAGGGGTCTGAATACTTTCTGTAAATGACAGAAAATAGACACATCAAAATATAAATATAAAATGTTAGCAGAAAGAAAGAAACGGTCATAAAAAACTAACACATTCATCAGTAGTAAGGTCCTCTATCACCTTTCTGAATCGCCCCAGAGGCACCAGAACATCACATTCATCAGTAGTAAGGACCTCTATCGCCTTTCTGAATCGCCCCAGAGGCACCAGAACATCACATTCATCAGTAGTAAGGTCCTCTATCACCTTTCTGAATCGCCCCAGAGGCACCAGAACATCACATTCATCAGTAGTAAGGTCCTCTATCACCTTTCTGAATCGACCCAGAGGCACCAGAACATCACATTCATCAGTAGTAAGGTCCTCTATCGCCTTTCTGAATCGCCCCAGAGGCACCAGAACATCACATTCATCAGTAGTAAGGTCCTCTATCGCCTTTCTGAATCGCCCCAGAGGCACCAGAACATCACATTCATCAGTAGTAAGGTCCTCTATCGCCTTTCTGAATCGCCCCAGAGGCACCAGAACATCACATTCATCAGTAGTAATCACCTTTCTGAATCGCCCCCAGAGGCACCAGAACATCACATTCATCAGTAGTAAGGTCCTCTATCCTTTCTATCGCCCCAGAGGCACCAGAACATCACATTCATCAGTAGTAAGGTCCTCTATCGCCTTTCTGAATCGCCCCAGAGGCACCAGAACATCACATTCATCAGTAGTAAGGTCCTCTGAATCGCCCAGAGGCACCAGAACATCACATTTCTGAATCGCCCCAGAGGCACCAGAACATCACATTCATCAGTAGTAAGGTCCTCTATCGCCTTTCTGAATCGCCCCAGAGCACCAGCACATTCATCAGAACATCACATTGCCCCAGAGGCACCAGAACATCACATTCATCAGTAGTAAGGTCCTCTATCACCTTTCTGAATCGCCCCAGAGGCACCAGAACATCACATTCATCAGTAGTAAGGTCCTCTATCACCTTTCTGAATCGCCCCAGAGGCACCAGAACATCACATTCATCAGTAAGTAAGGTCCTCTATCACCTTTCTGAATCGCCCCAGAGGCACCAGAACATCACATTCATCAGTAGTAAGGTCCTCTCCTTTCTGAATCGCCCCAGAGGCACCAGAACATCCATTTCAGTAGTAATCTATCACCTTTCTGAATCGTCCCAGAGGCACCAGAACATCACATTCATCAGTAGTAAGGTCCTCTATCACCTTTCTGAATCGCCCCAGAGGCACCAGAACATCACATTCATCAGTAGTAAGGTCCTCTGAATCAACCCAGAGGCACCAGAACACCTTTCTGAACCTTTCTGAATCGTCCCAGAGGCACCAGAACATCACATTCATCAGTAGTAAGGTCCTCTATCACCTTTCTGAATCGCCCCAGAGGCACCAGAACATCACATTCATCAGTAGTAAGGTCCTCTATCACCTTTCTGAATCGACCCAGAGGCACCAGAACATCACATTCATCAGTAGTAAGGTCCTCTATCACCTTTCTGAATCAGAACATCACATTCATCAGTAGAGGTCCTCTATCACCTTTCTGAATCGACCCAGAGGCACCAGAACATCACATTCATCATCATCATTCATCAGAACATCACATTCATCAGTAGTAAGGTCCTCTATCGCCTTTCTGAATCAGAGGCACCAGAACATCACATTCATCAGTAGTAAGGTCCTCTATCGCCTTTCTGAATCGCCCCCAGAGGCACCAGAACATCACATTCATCAGTAGTAAGGTCCTCTATCGCCTTTCTGAATCGCCCCAGAGGCACCAGAACATCACATTCATCAGTAGTAAGGTCCTCTATCGCCTTTCTGAATCGCCCCAGAGGCACCAGAACATCACATTCATCAGTAGTAAGGTCCTCTATCGCCTTTCTGAATCGCCCCAGAGGCACCAGAACATCACATTCATCAGTAGTAAGGTCCTCTATCGCCTTTCTGAATCGCCCCAGAGGCACCAGAACATCACATTCATCAGTAGTAAGGTCCTCTATCGCCTTTCTGAATCGCCCCAGAGGCACCAGAACATCACATTCATCAGTAGTAAGGTCCTCTATCGCCTTTCTGAATCGCCCCAGAGGCACCAGAACATCACATTTTAAGAATGTTTTGAAGATTGTTCCACGAATAATGTGCTAGAAAACTAAAAGAATGTCCAGAGGCAGCCTTCCCTGAGAACAGGTGTGGTAAATCCTGTCTTAAGTTTAGTAATGACGTTAGGTACAGTGGGAGTTTTTGTAAAATTGCTTTATAGATGACAACACAGCAATGTATCAAACTACATGAAATCAAAGGAGACCAACTTTCTGGTAGAGAATGCAGTGATGAGTGCTAAAATGGTTGTGCATAAAGCAGTGTGCTGTATGATAAACTGCATTTAACGGCTTGAATGAAGTGGCATAGTCTATAACCGATAGGAATGTCGACTGAATAATATGCTTTCTACTATTTAGCGAGAGGCAGGACCTAGTTCTTTAGAAGAAGCCCATTATTATTCTCAGCTTCTTAACTAACTCATAAATATGCTTTTTAAAATACAGCTTTTTATTTATCTAGATGCCCAGATATTTGTAAGTAGGGACATGATCAATATGGACACCATCCAAAGTACATATGCTGAAATCTGTTATTTTTATGCACTCTAGAGGACATCATATACTTAGTTTTACCTGCATTCAATACTCAATTCAGGTCAATAATGTTTTTCTCTAATACAATGAAGGCAGGCTGTAGTTCAGATAGAGCCTAGTCAACCGAGGGGGCAATAGCATACACAACAGTATCATCGGCATACAAGTACAGGTTACAATTTTTTTTATAGACAAGTCGATGTTGTTAATGTAAACAGTAAAAAGTATAGGACGCAGAATCGTCCCCTGCGGGACACCTTTTGTAATATTCAGGAAACCTAATTTAACACCATCAGTAGATGGTTGAGTTCTTTCTGTCAAGTAATTTTTAAACCATAACATGCAGCCTGGTCTAGGCCAATTAAGGAAAGCCTCTGAATTAGCAGCGAGTGATCAACAGTATCGAAGGCCTTTGAAGAGGGCAGCACAATATTGCCTTTTATCCACACAGTTAACCACATCATTTGACCTGGTCTGAAAGCCTGACTGATGTACATTAATGATTACATTTCTTAGATAAGGAAGATATAAGCTGAGAATTAATCAAGGATTCTAAAATTTTAGCTCGGCAAGAAAGTTTATAAATAAGGCCATAATTATTTAGGTCACAAGGGTCAATAATGAAATATATTACAGTACATTGTAAATACAGTTAATTTATACATTGTTGTATAAAATACAGTATGTATAGGGGGAAAGCAATATATGGTAAAGGACATTTACTGTATATCAGTAGGTATATTTATGACAAGGAATCCCACTTTATTGTATACTGCCAGGCATTTTTAAGCAACTCACAAGTCAATTCATATATACAGTAGTCAGCAACAAATAGACCATCAAATCTGTCATTATTTGCTTTTGATTAAAAGAAGCCACTTAGCCTTCAATTATAGTCAAAGCAAGTTGAGCGCCAGAACTGCCATGAAGAAAAAGCATTTTGGCTCTCTTCAGGGCTGCTCTCCTGAGTCGTTCATTCGTCTGTCCTTCAACTGACAGACACCATTCATTTCACCCTGCTGGAGTGAAAAACACCCTCAGACAAAACGCAGGTCCTTGGATCTAAAGAAGCTAGGCCTGAATCTCCAGCCAAGGCTCTGCCTGCTCTGCCAGAGAGCAGCGTTTATTCTGACATCACTGGATCATTGTCTGTTGGATCACTGAGGGCTGTGGAGCTCTGTGTAGATAGCACAATACAGCCATATGGCTCAAGCCATGCGTGTGCAGACAGAGGAGACTGACCTTTTATAGGTTCCCTCCTAACTCCACTGACCTGTGAACAGATCAGCTGTAATACGCTGAAAACAAATACGATGTCACGCCCTGACCTTTGAGAGCCTTTTTATGTCTCTATTTGGTTTGGTCAGGGTGTGATTTGGGAGGATTTCTATGTTTTTTGTGTTTCTTTGTTTTGGCCGGGTATGGTTCTCAATCAGGGACAGCTGTCTATTGTTGTCTCTGATTGGGAATCATACTTAGGCAGCCTTTTTCCCTTTTGTCATTGTGGGAAGTTGTCTTTGTTAGGGGCACTATATCCTTTGTAAGCTTCACGGTCGTTATTGTTATTTCTTGTTTAGTTGGTGACATTTTAACAAATAAAAGAAAATGTACGCTCACCACGCTGCACCTTAGTCTCATTCCGACGACGATCGTGACATACGCTGAAGCCTAGTAGGCTGACCACACCGCTAGTGTGACGTGCGCGAGCGTTGCAAAATAAATGTAGAAATCTATGTTATTCAATTATTTCACCCACACTGCTCGCGCGCGCAAACAAGCGTCTGCGTTGCCAAGGGCTAAAATAGAAGTCATTCCTATTTCTGACGCAGATCACGCTGCAAGTCCTGCCTCTCCCATCTCCTCATTGGTTTATAGAAGCAGGTACCCACGTGCCATCTCCTCATTGGTTATACCCACATGGGTGATTGAAAGACTAAATGTTTTGCCGGTTGTCGTGGTAATACTATGAACGTTTAGATGCCAATTACCATATAAGTTCATAGATGAAAAAGCCGGGGAGGAGGAGAGATGACTAGAAACGATTCGGTTGGACGTTTTATGTGTGGATTAATTGTCGGAGAAGAGGATCTTGTGCATTTCAGGTAAAATAACAACTCAATGTTTATATCCCAGGACAAATTAGCTAGCAACACCAGGCTAGATAAATAGGACAAATTAGCTAGCATGTGCAAGCTAATTAGCTAAATTGCCATACATGTTTAATGCTTTTCGACCTGTCCCCAAATTAATGTCATTGGTTCAGAGTTAGTTTTTATATTTTAACCTGCATGTCGTGATCGCGTTTGGTGTAGGCGGACAAAATACATTTATGCACGATGGCGCACGCGCGCAGCCGGTTTGGGTTCCGTGTAAGACTCAAGCACTCCTTAACTGTTTCTACCCACAAGCCGTAAGACTGCTGAACAATTAATCAAATGGCCACCCGGACTATCTACTCGCTGTTTATTATCTATGCATGGTCACTTTGCAAGTTACCTTTAGTATATAGTATATAGCTTCGTTATTGTTAAGTAATTTTCTTGTGTTACTTTTAGATTTGAGATTTTTCACTTTAGTTTATTTAGTAAAAACTATTTTTCTTGAACTCCATTGTTGGTTAAGGGCTCGTAAGTAAGCATTTCACGGTAAGATCTACACCTGTTGTATTCGGCGCATGTGACATATAATATTTTATTTGATTTGAAAATATTGAAACTAAGTTTGGAAATTGGAATAATATGTTATTTTCATTGTTTTTGTCATATCTGTATTAATATGGTATAGCTGAAGGTAATGGTTACATCTCCTCTCACTAAAAATGGCCCACATCTTGGCATGCGTTCCCAAAGCTCAACATGGAGACTGTAGACATTGCAGCACATATCCTAGGGGAGCTTGTTACCAAAACCATTCACCCCAAACGTAATTAAGTGCAGGCCTCAACTGCTTTCCCCAAAAGCCTATTGGATTAGTTGAAAGACAGCCGTTCCAACACACTGGGTCAAATTGGGGCATAAATCCAGTCAGCATATAAATATTTCAACAGCACAAGCAAACCAACCAGTGAAGAAAATACTGGTAATTAGCCATTACCCAAATACATATACTGGTGTAGTAAACTTTTATTAAATGGTATTTCTCCTGCTTTACCCTAAAGGGAGATTTATGAAGGCGTTTCCCCCGGCTGATGATACATGGTTGATGGCATTTAGAATCATGCTAATTGTATACATACACAAGTAGTAATAGAGAGCCTAGACCTCATTCACTTCCAGCACTACCAATCTCTGTTTGACATAAATAGGGAGGCAATCCTTATTTACAAGCGCTTGCGGCCCAAACACCGGTGCTTTATAGGGGTGAGGACTAAGGGTCAGTGATAACAAGCGGCAGTTTAAAAGAGAGGGATTTGTTGGGAGTGAATTCCTCTCTGTCACCCCGCATAAATCGCCGTGCCCCGTGAACGAGAGTAAAGTGTTGGTCAGGGCTGCAGGGCTGGCCTCAGAGGGTCTCAGTGCGTCTGGTCAAGTCACCACTTAGGGACAGAGTGCACTTTCTGAAACAACTGTTTTCCAGCTCAAGTTACATTTATCATTGGTAATGGCAGTAACGCAAAACACCACACAACTACTCCATCAATACTCTGACCAATGTCATAGCAACTCAGGGTAGACAACGTAACACAACTTTAAACAACTTAGCTAGCTTTTCCTTCCAACGATGTTTAAACAGCGCACAATATGAGCTGAGACTTTGAAAACGTACTGAAACAGTGAAAATATGTCACACACAGTCAAGTCTCATGACCAAAGCCCTGTTTCTGAGGGTCAGAGCACAATGCCGCTAGAAACCCAGGAAGTTGACACCACCTAGACAATACAGCCACAGCATTCAGCACCTTTGATGTAGCTGCTCTGAAAACAGATGTCGTTCTGAACACAAAACAGAACCCCACGCGATCTGGCCCCTTGCCCAAATCTTACTCACTATTATGTCTACTTAAGCCGTTAAATGGGTCCCACTCCAACGGCGATAGAATCTAGTGTGGCATTGTAAATGCTCTTCGGGAAATGACATGGAGGGCCAGGCACTCGTTCTGGGGAGCGGTGCTGCTAGGAGAGACGCGGCAGGTTTTAAAAAGTCCAGATGTATCCTTCCATTAATGTGAACTAACTGAAGAGAATTAAACAGGCTTAAGGCAGACCTCTGACCCACCTGCTAATGGCAAATAACCACACTGGTGTTGATGGAAAGTCTTCTGAGGTACAGTACCAGTCAAAAGTTTGGACACACCTACTCATTCCAGGGTTTATCTTTATTTTTTGCTATTTTCTACATTGTAGAATAATAGTGAAGACATCAAAGCTATGAAATAACACATATGGAATCATGTAGTAACCAAAAGAGTGTTAAATAAGGTAATCTGATGCAGCATTCCATCATGCTCCTTTTTGGTCAAATAGCCCTTACACTGCCTGGAGGTGTGTTAGGTCATTGTCCTGTTGAAAAACAAATAATAGTCCCACTAAGCACAAACCAGATGGGATGGTGTATCGCTGCAGAATGCTGTGGTAGCCATGCTGGTTAAGTCTGCCTTGAATACTAAATAAATCACTGACAGTGTCACCAGTAAAGCACCATCTTATCTCCTCCATGCTTCACGGTGGGAACTACACATGCGCTGATCATCCGTTCACCTACTATGCGTCTCACAAAGACACGGCGATTGGAACCAAAGAACAGATTTTGTGTTTCTTGACCCAAGCAAGTCTCTTCTTATTATCGGTGTCCTTTTGTAGTTGTTTCTTTGCAGCAATTCAACCATATAGGCCTTATTCAAGCAGTCTCCTCTGAACAGTTGATGTTGAGATGTGTCTGTTACTTGAACTCTGTAAAGCATTTATTTGCGCAGCAATTTCTGAGGCTGGTAACTCTAATGACCTTATCCTTTGCAGCAGAGGAGTCTTCCGTTCCTGTTGCGGTCCTCATGAAAGCCAGTTTCATCATAGCACTTGATGGTTTTTGCGACTGCACTTGAAGAAACTTTCCAATGTTCTTGAAATTTTCTGGATTGACTGACCTTCATGTCTAAAGTAATGATGGACTGTCATTTCTCTTTGCTTATTTGAGCTGTTCTTGCCATAAAAAGGACTTGGTATTTTACCAAATAGGGCTGTCTTCTGTATACCACCCCTACCTTATCACAACACAACTGATTGGCTCAAACGCATTAAGAAGGAAATAAATTCCACAAATTAACAAGGCACACCTGTTTATTGAAATGCATTCCAGGTGACTACCTCATGAAGCTGGTTGAGAGAATGCCAAGAGTGTGCAAAGCTGTCATCAAGGCAAAGGGTGGCTACTTTGAAGAATCTCAAATATAACATATACTTTTTTGGTTGATACATGATTCCATATGTGTTATTTCATAGTTTTGATGTCTTCACTATTATTCTACAACGTAGAAAATAGTAAAAATAAAGAAAAATGCTTGATAGAGTAGGTGTGTCCAAACTTTTGACTGGTACTGTATATTGAAGCCAATCGGAAAAATGTTCATTAAGCTTTATTTATACAGGTTAATCTCACTGAAGTGAAATCTATTTTGCAGGAGACACATGTACAGCAGATAGGTAAAACATTCGCTGGCTGTACTGTAGATCTAATGGTTGACTTATTCTCTCTCCTCCATAGACGGTGAGTACGCTAGTGGTGGGAGCGGCTCACATCTCGGGGATCTACTCCTGCGTGGCCGAGAATGAACTTGGCAACTGCACACTGAGAACCATTTTCTATGTGGACGGTAAGTGGGTCAACCTAACACTACACAGCGTGGGGAGTTGGTTGAAAGAACAACATTGGGGATTTTTTGTACAGCATAAGGCAAAATGGCTTGTTGCTTTTTATTTCTACGTGCCAGGCGTGCAGAATAGCTGTTAACATACATGACTTTTAGTTTCCAATGACTTACACATATGCACTGTGATCGCGAGGCGACCGCTAGAATGCACAGGATGTATTGTGTAAAAAGGAGAGCTGCTCCGGGTGGACATTAATTGAAACCGTCTTCCTCCGGAGCAGGCAGGCTTCAGGACCGAACGGAAGAGGCAAACGTCCTGAGCCATATGCTACAGTCTAAAAACCGCTTTGAGCATTCACTGTATCCGGCAGGTCATCCATCTTCTTCTTTGAGCCTGCTGCTGCATAATTCCCCTAGTTATATGTATCTGAACAGTTCCAAATGTTGATGAAATGAAAGTTTCATCTAGTCCAGTTGTGTAATGACAAGAGAAATCAGCTGGCTGGCCATACAAGCAGTCATCACTTTTGTCCTCAGAAATTACAAACCTGAACGATTTGAAGTTGAAAGATTGATGGTAGTTTGGAATTGAGAATGGTGGTGACACTGTGATTGGGGACACTGCTGATGATGCCAAACTCTGAAGACCCGGATAAGAATAAAGATCCTTTTCAGGAAGAAGCACTGCAATGTACCACCATTCCTGAGGTGGAGGTGACTGAGAGTGCTGGATTGCTGCTGAAAAAGAGGACGGCGGAATTGTAGTAACAGCGGTCTTCTTTTACGGAACACCGAATGCTTCCCAGAGCAGTCTGGCTCCCCTCAGGCCCGGCCCCCAGACTGATTCCTAATGGACAGCTGTAGGCCGCCCATCAGCGTCGCTCGCCGCACACCGCCAACCTGCTTCCAATTAACACAGTGATGACACAGGAAATAACTGCAAATTTGAAATTCCTAACATGGTGATGTGCAGCTTGATGTTTTAGAGATGTACTTTCCCAGGATAGGACAGCTTCAGTCAGCTGACTATCTCATGCTACGTGTCTATCTCCCTTAGTGAGAAGAGAGTTGTAGTAACATAGATGCTCTTGTAGCCCACTTACATACTGGAAGAAAAATGCTCTAACACTCCTCATGACCTAATGTGTTTTTCCCCTCTCCCCCACCAGATCACCCTCAGCACCTGGCCATCGAGCCTCAGACTGCCATCGAGGGTGATGACGTCACTCTGACTTGTCGCGGCACTCGGTACCTGTACACAGACCTGCAGTGGTACAACCCTCAGAACTACACTGTCACCCCCGCCAACATCACGGCCCTGCAGCTCAGCCCGTACGCTATCTCTCTCTCCCTCTCCCTGCACAACGTGTCCAGGAGTCACACAACAGGCTACCAGTGCTGGGCGGGTAACCTCCACAGCAAGAGGGTCATAGTCCAGACTGTGCTGACTGTGGATGGTGAGTAGGAGAGGAGGAGCATTGCCTGCTGGGTGATCAATGAGGTCTATCAGAACAGTAATTGCCGCACCACTGTCATGTCATACGGGTATTGCTCAACTCTTTCTAAGAGTAACATGGTTGTGTTACATCGCATTTTGGTGAAAGGTGACTGTTCCTGGATATAATCACACTCGTGATTATGCAACCCTAGGGGGATGAGTTTGTCTGGGAAAGTCTTGAAAAGCAGAGTGATCTAATTCAGATATGTTTCTGTGGTTGATGCAGAGAGGAAGAGGCCGTGGCTGAGACAGAACCTGACCAATCAGGATGTAAACAGCAGCAGCACTCTGACTATGGCCTGCTACGCCCTGGGTATGCCGCCACCCTACATCACCTGGTACAAAGACAAGCTACCAGTACAGGAGGGTCCAGGTAAGAACTGCTGGAAATGACTCATGTTTAGGGGCCCCGAGGTTTCCATTGTCGGGCCCTACTCATTGCTTTTAGTGTTTCAATTTAAATTATTATACAAAATTCTTGAAAATAATAGAAGATTATAAACAGTATATGGTGGATACAACCTCAGCTCTGCAGATTTTGCTGCGAAGAGCCAAAATCATTAGATCACTTGTTTTGGTATTGCCCGTACGTAGCTTGTTTTGGTCACAGGTTCAGGAATGGCTGAAGAATTGAAACATTAAATGGAGCGAACTCTGCAAATTGCACTGATGGGTGATCAATCAGTCAATCGATCAACAATATAATAATACTCTTAGCAAATGTACAATCTGTCGAAACTATGAGAATAGAAAGGTCAGAACTTGTGTGAAACATCCTAGCACAGTTGAAAGACATATGGCAATTATAAATCAAAACTGGAGGGTCTTCAGAGATAGATGGGAGGGGTTTAGGGGAGCTGAAGCTGGAAGTAGAAGACTAGGTATTGTTGTCCATTTCGACAAAGTTTGAGGTGTTCGAGCACAAATAAGAACATTCGTGAGACTCAGAAAAAAATGAAAAAATGCTGGAGGAGTGCTTGACGCCATCTGTCAAGCATGGTGGAGTCAATGTGATGGTCTGGGGGTGCTTTGATGGTGGTAAAGTGGGAGATTTGTACAGGGTAAAAAGGATCTTGAAGAAGGAAGGCTATCACTCCATTTTGTAACGCCATGCCATACCCTGTGGACGGCATTTAATTGGTGCCAATTTCCTCCTACATCAGGACAATGACCCAAAGCACAGCTCCAAACTATGCAATAACTATTTAGGGAAGTAGCAGCCAGCTGGTATTCTGTCTATAATGGAGTGGCCAGTACAGTCACCGGATCTCAACCCTATTGAGCTGTTGTGGGAGCAGCTTGACTGTATGGTACGTAAGAAGTGCCCATTAAGCCAATCTAACTTGTGAGAGGTGCTTCAGGAAGCATGGGGTGAAATATATATATATATATATATATATATATATACATTGGGGCAAAAAAGTATTTAGTCAGCCACCAATTGTGCAAGTTCTCCCACTTAAAAAGATGAGAGAGGCCTGTAATTTGCTCTTGTATGTCAGTACAATACTTATTTTCCACCATAATTTGCAAATAAATTCCTTAAAAATCCTACAATGTGATTTTCTGGATTTTTTTTCTCATTTTGTCTGTCATAGTTGAAGTGTACCTATGATAAAAATTACAGGCCTCTCTCATCTTTTTAAGTGGGAGAACTTGCACAATTGGTGGCTGACTAAATACTTTTTTTGCCCCACTGTATATACCCCCCCACCCCCAAAAATGTGTTTTATTATAATTTTCTCCATAAAATCTGAGCTGTAGACTTCATGCTGTGTTCCAGGTATTACTCTGAGGGAGGATGGGGTGCTGACGATCGAGAGAGTGAAGAAAGATGATGAGGGCTTGTACGAGTGTCTGGCCAGCAACAATGAGGGGAGTGTGAAAGCCAGCGCTGTCGTCACTGTCGTGGGTGAGTCACTTACCTCTTTATTTCCGTCATGGTCAATGAATCTAACTAAGGTACATTAACCACACCAGTGACCAAACACACCATGAACTTAACCAGCACAGCCACAGCCGGACCAATCACAGCTCTTGGCAAAACTGGGCTATGTTTTCTTGTCACCAGTACAAACAGCTCTGGCCAGATTCAATATGAAAACCCTCCCCAGAGAGAGAAGCCAAGAGTCTGCCAAGAATGCCCAGCAAATTCCTCCACTGGCTGGGGGGGGGGCTCATGGAGCTCTGAGGTCCCCACCCATGGGATGTGACCTGCAAGAAGTGTGTGAAGAGTTCCCACTAATGACTGTGGGCACGGCCAGGGGAGAAGTTCTCTCGTTAAAGAACCATGGGACTGGAAACATGATGACACAGACTGGGAGGGGGGGGACAAGGTCATGTGACTTATTCTGACGACTAGACTTGGCACCAGACATGAATTCCTGTTCCCCTAAAAAATGTCAATTTCCCTCAACGTCCAACCCCAGTGTCAGCACAATCCATTATATTACTAGAAGAAAAATGTCAAAAATGTGGCATTACTCTATCAAAACTATTTGACAATTTTGTAAAGCTTTATGAATGTGAGCTGGCTAGGACAGTGAATGTTGAGATGGATAGTTAAGAAAACAGTTTAATGTGAGATGAATGTGCAACAATGTCGGATGCATAGCCCCAAAAAACTAAGAAATAAACAATGGAGTGTGTTTTGACTTTTAGTGCGTACCCAACTTGTCGGAAATGAGTTAATCTAGCAAAAAACGAAGAACTTTCAGAGAAATGCGTTGTTTAATTCCCGTCTTTGCAATCACTTGGCAAATGGACTTTCAAATTCTGCATAAGTAGGTCAGTGTCATGTTAGTCTAATATGTCGTAATACAAAACAAAACCATTCCTCTGTTGTGTATGTCCCTGTATATATGTGTTGCCAGTTATCATATCGTATTCATCTTTCAACAAGCATATAAAACACCCTATGCAACAACAGTTGACTAATGGTTCCTGTGGTCTCCTTCCAGGTGATGAGGGGAAGCCCAACATTGAGGTGATCGTCCTGGTGTGTACAGGAGCTGCTGCCACCTTCCTCTGGCTCATGCTCATCCTCTTCATCCGCAAGCTGAGGAAGGTAACAAGAGATCTCCCTGCAATCACAGCTGGTTCTCCAGTGTCTCTCACTCTTGACTGTGAAGACATTTGAGAGTGTAAACCGTTTGGATACTGAGTACTTTGCTCACCGCAGCATCATGCCATTTAAAAAATGCTCTTCTCAAGACCTATTCAAACACCCACACTACATTTTTAAGGGTTTTGTATGTGTTTCAGGAGTGGAAGCAATCTTGTTATACAAATTCCACGAACTGCTATCACTGAGTCATTTCTCATGTGAAATGCAAATTACTTTGGATCATTTTATCTCTATGTTTACGAGTTCCACATTTCCTGACATTGGAGAAGTGCTTGTGTACTGCATGTTGAGAAAGAATAGGTTCAGAGACAGCTTCTGTCTCCAAGCAATAAGACTGCTGAATAGCTCAGCAATGGCTACCTACACACTGACTATCTGCACTGACTCTATGCACACTTATAGGTCTCTATCCACACACTCACACACACTTCAAATATAATAAAATAAAGTTGTATTTGTCACATGCGTCGAATACAACAGGTGTAGACCTTACTGTGAAGTGCTTTCTTACAAGCCCTTAACCAACAATGCAGTTCAAGAAGTAGAGTTAAGAAAATATTTACTAAATAAAATAACTTTGAAATAAATAAAAAAGTAACACAAAAAAATTACATAACAATAGCGAGGCTATATACAGGGGGTACCTGTACCGAGTCAATGTGCGGGGGCACAGGTTAGTCGAGGTCATTTGGACATGTAGGTAGGGGTAATGTGACTATGCATAGATAATAAGCAGCGAGTAGCAGTTGGAGTCTCTATAACACCTTACGGTCAGATGCTGAGAAGTTGCCATACCAGGCGGTGATGCAACCGGTCAGGATGCTCTCGATGATGCAGCTGTAGAAGCTTTTGAGGATTTGAGGAACCATGCCAAATCTTTTCAGTCTCCTGAGTGGGAAAAGGTGTTGTTGTACCCTCTTCACAACTGTCTTTGTGTGCTTGGACCATGATTGTTCATTGGTGATGTGGACACCAAGGAACTTTAAACTCTCAACCTGCTCCACTACAGCCCTGTCGATGTTAATGGGGGCTTGTACAGCCCTCCTTTTCCTATAGTCCACAATCAGCTCCTTCGTTCCTTTGTCTTGTTCCTTTGTCAAATTGAGGGAGAGATTGTTGTCCTGGCACCACACTTCCAGGTCCCTAACATCATCCCTATAGGCTGTCTCATTGTTGTCAGTGACCACTGTTGTGTCATCGCAAACTTAATGAGGGTGTTGGAGTCGTGCTTGACCACGCAGTCATGGGTGAACAAGGAGTACAGGAGAGGACTGAGCACACACCCCTGAGTGGTCCCTGTGTTGACGATCAGCGTGGCGAATGTGTTGTTACCTACCCTTACTACTTGGGAGCGACTCGTCAGGAAGTCCAGGATCCAGTTGCAGAGGGAGGTGTTTAGTCCCAGGGTCCTTGGCTTATTGATGAGCTTTGCAGGCTCTATGGTGTTGAACGCTGAGCTGTAGTCAATGAACAGCATTCTCACATAGGTGTTCCTTCTGTCCAGGTGGGAAAGGGCAGTGTGGAGTGCGATTGAGATTGCGTCATCTGTGGATCTATTGGGGCGGTATGCGAATTGGAGTGGGTCTGGGGATTCTGGTATGATGGTGTTGATGTGAGCCATGACCAGTCTTTCAAAGCACATCATGGCTACCGACGTGAGTGCTACGAGGCGGTAATCATTTAGGCAGGTTACCTTCGCTTTCTTGGGCACAGGGACTATGGTGGTCTGTTTAAAACATGTAGGTATTACAGACTCGGTCAGGAAGAGCTTGAAAATGTCAGTGAAGACACTTGCCAGTTGGCCCGCGCATGCTTTGAGTACACATCCTGGTAATCCGTATGGCCCCGTTGAAAGGTCTTTCTCACATCGGCTATGGAGAGCATGATCACAGAGTTGTCTGTAACATCTGATGCTCTCATGCATGCTTCAGTTTTGCTTGCCTTGAAGCAAGCATAAAAGGCATTTAGCTCATCTGGTAGGCTTGCGTCACTGGCCAGCTCGCAGCTGAGTTTTTTGTAGTCCGTAATAGTTTGCAAGCCATGCCACATCCGACGAACGACAGAGCCAGTGTAGTCGGATTCAATCTTAGTCCTGTATTGACACTTTGCCTATTTGAGGGCATAGCAGGATTATTTATAAGCGCCTGGATTAGTGTCCCGCTCCTTGAAAACGGCAGCTCTAGCCTTTAGCTCGGTGCGAATGTTGCCTGTAATCCATGGCTTCCGGTTGGGATATGTATGTACAGTCACTGTGGGGACGACATCGTCTATGCACTTATTGATGAAGCCGGTGACTGAGGGGGTATACTCCTCAATTAAATTGATTTAAGTTTGCCTGCATTAAAGTCCCCGGCCACTAGGAGTGCCCCTTCTGGATGAACATTTTCTTGTTTGCTTATGCCCTTATACAGCTCGCTGAGTGCGATCTTAGCATCAGTTTGTGGTGGTAAATAAACGGCTATGAATGATATAGATGAGAACTCTCTTGGTAGACAGTGTGGTATACAGCTTCTCATGAGGTATTCTACCTCAGGTGAGCAATACCTCAAGACGTCCCTAATATTTGCACTTGCATTTATTAACAAATAGACACACACACCCCTCGTCTTAACAGACGTAGCTGCTCTGTCCTGCCGATGCACGGAAAACCCAGCCAGCCCTATATTATCCATTTTGTTGCTCAGCCATGTCTCGTGAAACAGAAGATATTACAGTTTTTAATGTGCTGTTGGTGGGATAGTCTTAATCGTAGATCGTCCAGTTTATTTTCCAATGATTGCACATTGGCCAATAATACGGAGGGTAGTGGTGGTTTACCTACTCGCCTGCGAATTCTCACTAGGTACCCTCCCCCATCCCCCCTTTTCTCAGTCTTTTCTTCACGTGAATGACAGGGATTTGGGCCTGGTCTTGACAAAGCAGTCTATCCTTCGTCGGATTCATTAAAGAAAAATCTTTGTCCAGTTCGAGGTGAGTAATCGCTGTTCTGTTGTCCAGAAGCTCTTTTCGGTCATAAGAGACGGTTGCAGCAACATTATGTACAAAATAAGTTACAAACAGCGGCAATATTCTGAACACTTACACTCTCACTCTCGCGCACACACACACACACATATACACACTCACATACATATACTGACGACACAGACACTAACACTTTCACACACACACACACACACACACACACACACACACACACACACACACACACACACACACACACACACACACACACACACACACACACACACACACACACACACACACACACACACACACACTCATGGACAAGTACAACCAGTCCTGCTATGCCCTCAGTAAGGCAATCAAACAGGCAAAACGTCAGTACAGAGACAAAGTGGAGTTGCAATTCAGCGGCTCAGACAAAGGTGGCAGGGACTCCAGACAATCACGGATTATAAAGGGAAACCTAGCCACATTGCAGACACTGACGCCTTGCTCCCAGACAAGCTAAACACCTTCTTTGCTCACTTCGAGGAAAACACAGTGCCGCCACCGCCTCTGGCCATCTCTCCCTATCCCAGTCTATGGTCACCACTTACCAAAGAAAGCGAATTCAACAGCTTAGACTCGAGACGTATGTGGCAGGGACTACAGACGGATTATAAAGGGAAAGCTGGACATGTCACAAACGCGTTGCTCCCGGACAAGCTAAACACCTTCTTCGACTGCTTTGAGGAAAGCACTTGATTTGATTTTGATTTGACTAAATGACTATGACTAGGACTCATTTCTGTTATCATGAAGTGCTTTGAGAGGCTAGTTAAGGATCATATCACCTCCACCAACAGATCCACGGATGAGGCAATCGCCTTTACACTGCACAATGCCCTATCCCATCTGGACAAGAGGAACACTTATGTAAGAATGCTGTTCATCGACTACAGCTCAGCCTTCAATCCCATCGTATCCTCCAAGCTCATCATTAATCTCAAAGCACTGGGTCTGAACCCCTCCCTGTGCAACTGGGTCCTGGACTACCTGATGGGCCGACCGCAGGCGGTAAAGGTAGGCAACACCACTGCCGCTATGCTGACCCTCAACATGAGGGCCACACAGGGGCGCATGCTCAGCCCCCTCCCTGTTTACCCATGATTGCATGGCCACGAACGTCTCCAACTCAATCATCAAGTTTGAAGACGACACAACTGTGGTAGTAGGCCTGATTACCAACAACGACGAGACCCTGGCGGAGTGGTGCCAAGAAAATGTCAACAATGCCCTCAATGTCAACAAAATGAAGGAGCTAATCGAAGACTTCAGGAGAAAGAAGGAGGGGGGCACCCTCATCCACACCTATGGGGCCGCGGTGGAAAGGATGAAAAGCTTCTAGTTCCTCGGTGTACATTTCACTGACAACTTGAAATCGTCCACCCACACAGACAGTGTGGTGAAGAAGGCGCAACAACACCTCTTCAACCTCAGGACGCTGAAGAAATTTGGTTTGGCCCCTAAGACCCTCACAAACTTCTACAGATGCACCATTGAGAGCATCCTGCCGGGCTGTATCACTGCCTAGTACGACAACTGCACAGTCCACAACCGCAGGGTTCTCTAGAGGGTGGTGCGATCTGCCCAACGCATCACCAGGGGCACACTGCCTACCTGCCTTCAAGAACATCTACAGCACCCGGTTTCACAGGAAGGCCAAAAAGTTCATCAAGGACCTCAGCCACACGAACCACGGCCTGTTCACCTGCTACCATCTATAAGGAGGAGACCGTACAGGTGCATCACAGCTGGGACCGAGAGACTGAAAAACAGCTTTTATCTCCAGGCCATCAGACTGTTAAATAGTCATCACTAGTCAGCCTCCGCTCAGTAACCTGCCCTGATCTTAGTCACTGTTACTACCTGGCGACAACCCGGTACCCTACCCTGCACCTTCGAGGCTGCTGGCCTACAGTATGTACATAGTTATGGAACACTGGTTACTTTAATAATGTTTGCATATTGTTTTACCCACTTTATATGTACAGTTGAAGTCGGAAGTTTACATACACCTCAGCCAAATACATTTAAACTGTTTCACAATTCCTGACATTTAATCCTAGTAAAAATTCCCTGTCTTAGGTCAGTTAGGATCACCACTTTATTTTAAGAATGTGAAATGTCCGAATAATAGTAGGGAGAAGGATTTATTTCAGCCTTTATTTCTTTCATCACATTCCCAGTTGGTCAGAAGGTTACATACACTCAATTGGTATTTGGTAGCATTGCCTTTAAACTGTTTAACTTGGGTCAAACGTTTCGGCTAGCCTTCCACAACCTTTCCACAATAAGTTGGGTGAATTTTGGCCCATTCCTCCTTGACAGAGCTGGTGTAACGGAGTCATGTTTGTAGGCCTCCTTGCTCGCACATGCTTTTACAGTTCTACCCACAAATTGTATATGGGATTGAGGTCAGGGCTTTTTGATGGCCACTCCAATACTTTGACTTTGTTGTCCTTAAGCCAATTTGCCACAACTTTGGAAGTATACTTGGGGTCATTGTCCATTTGGAAGACCCATTTGCAACCAAGCTTTAACTTCCTGACTGATGTCTTGAGATGTTGCTTCAATATATCCACATAATTTCCCTCTTCATGATGTCATCTATTTTGTGAAGTGCACCAGTCCCTCCTGCAGGAAAGCACCCCCACAATATGATGCTGCCACCCCCGTGCTTCACGGTTGAGATGGCGTTCTTCAGCTTGCAAGTCTCCCCCTTTTCCTCCAAACATAACAATGGTCATTATGGCCAAACAGTACGATCTTTGTCTCCATGTGCAGTTGCAAACCGTAGTCTGGCTTTTTATGGTGGTTTTGGAGCAGTGGCTTCTTCCTTGCTGAGCGACCTTTCAGGATATGTCAATATAGGACTTGTTTTACTGTGGATATAGATACTTTTGTACCTGTTTCCTCAAGCATCTTCACAAGGTCCTTTGCTGTTGTTCTGGGATTGATATGCACTCTTTGCACCACAGTATTTTCATCTCTAGGAGACAGAACGCATCTCCTCGCTGAGCGGTATGACGGCTGCATGGTACCATGGTGTTTATACTTGCGTGCTAATGTTTGTACACGATGAACGTGGTACCTTCAGGTTTTTGGAAATTGCTCCCAAGGATGAACCAGGCTGATTTCTTCTGATTTTCCCATGATGTCAAGCAAAGAGGCACTGAGTTTGAAGGTAGGCCTTGAAATACATCCACAGGTACACCTCCAATTGACTCAAATTATGTCAATTAGCCTATCAGAAGCTTCTAAAACCATGACATAATTTTCTGGAATTTTCCAAGCTGTTTAAAGGCACAGTCAACTTAGTGTATGTAAACTTCTGACCCACTGGAATTGTGAAACAATGAATTATAAGTGAAATAATCTTTGTGTAAACAATTTTTGGACAAATTACTTGTGTCATGCATAAAGTAAATGTCCTAACCGTCTTGCCAAAACTATAGTTTGTTAACAAGAAATTTGTGGAGTGGTTGAAAAATTAGTTTTAATGACTCCAACCTAAGTGCATGTAAACTTCCGACTTCAACTGTATATGTTTTCATCAATCTACACACAATACCCCATAATGACAAAGTTTTATTTTTATTTTTAAATATCACATTTACGTAAGCATTCAGACCCTTTACTCAGTACTTTGTTGAAGCACCTTTGGCAGTGATTACAGCCTTCAGTCTTCTTAGGTATGACTCTACAAGTTTGGCACACCTGTATTTGGGGAGTTTCTCCCATTCTTCTCTGCAGATCCTCAAGCTCTGTCAGGTTGGATGGGGAGCTTCACTGCACAGCTATTTTCATGTCTCTCCAGAGATGTTCGTTGGGGTTCAAGTCCGGGCTCTGGCTGGGCCTCTCAAGGACATTGAGACTTGTCCCGAAGCCACTCCTGCATTGTCTTGGCTGTATGCTTAGGATCATTGTCATGTTGGAAGGTGAACCTTCGACCCAGTCTGAGGTCCTGAGCGCTCTGGAGCAGGTTTTCATCAAATAACTCTCTGTACTTTTCTCCGTTCATCTTTCCCTCGTTCCTGACGAGTCTCCCAGTCCCTGACGCTGAAAAACATCCCCACAACATGATGCTGCCACCACCATGCTTCACTATAGGGATGGTGCCAGGTTTCCTTGGCATTCAGGCCAAAGAGTTCAATCTTGGTTTCACCAGACCAGAGAATCTTGTTTCTCATGGTCTGAGAGTCTTAGGTGCCTTTTGGCAAACTCCAAGCGGGCTGTCATGTGCCTTTTACTGAGGAGTGACATCCTTCTAGCCACTCTACCATAATGGCCTGATTGGTGGAGTTCTGTAGAGATGGTTCTCTTTCTGGAAGGTTCTCCCTTCTCCACAGAGGAACTCTGAAGCTCTGTCAGAGTGACCATTGGGTTCTTGGTCACCGCCCTTCAACTTCAATTGCTCAGTTTGGCCAGGCGGCTAGCTCTATGAAGAGTCTTGGTGGCTCCAAACTTCTACCATTTTATGGAGGCCACTGTGTTCTTTGGGACATCCAATGCTGCAGACATTTTTTGGTACCCTTCCCCAGATCTGTGCTTCGACACAATCGCGGTCGTACGAGGACATCCCTGACGGCCAAACTCTCTTCCGGTCGTGGCACAGCTAGCACTGCCATGCAGGGCCTTGGACCACTGCACCAATTGGGAGGCCTGTCCATGCTTTTTTATTTATTTTTATTTTTTTACCCCCTTTTTCTCCCCAATTTCGTAGTATCCAATTGTTAGTAGTTACTATCTTGTCTCATCGCTACAACTCCCGTACGGGCTTGGGAGAGACGAAGGTCTAAAGCCATGCGTCCTCCGAAACACAACTCAACCAAGCCGCACTGCTTCTTAACACAGCACGCATCCAACCCGGAAGCCAGCCGCACCAATGTGTCGGAGGAAACACCATGCTCCTGTGGCCCGGCCCGCCACAGGAGTCGCTAGTGCGCGATGGGACAAGGATATCCCTACCGGCCAAACCCTCCCTAACACGGACGACACAAGGCCAATTGTGCGTCTCCCCATGGACCTCCCGGTCGCGGACGGCTGCGACAGAGCCTGGTCTTGAACCCAGAGTCTCTGGTGGCACAGATAGATAGACCACTGCGCCACCCAGGAGGCCCTGTCCATGCTTTTTTAGATTCTATTCTGGATTTTATTTTTTGGGGAGGAACTTTTTCTCTGAATTGTTTACACCTGTTGTATTCTGTGCATGTGACAAATAAACATTGATTTGATTTGAATAGTTCCCGTAATAGTGTATTGATGTTAACAGTGATAGTAGAGCATGTGTTCTTGTCTTTTAGTTAACATACTTATTGCACAATGCGCTCCATCACCATTTTATTATATTCTATTACATTCTATTTTATTCTCCCCCCTTCCAGCCGGACTACTTGATGGGTCCATCCATCATCATCGACCCAGACGAGTGTCCTCTGGACGAGCAGTGTGAACGCCTGCAGTACGATGGCAGCAAATGGGAGTTTCCCCGAGACCGCCTCAGACTGGGTGAGTACCTTACTACAGCATACAGCACTGGTATAGTCTAAAAAGTCCCTCACCATGACCACGCTGTAACTCAAAGGCCTATACGCACCATCAATTGGCACCTACTGTAAGCGTATTTACTTGTCCAGCCTACATTTCACATCCACAGGTCAATGTGATGTTGATAATGCGGCACCCATCTGGGTCCTCTTAAACTGTGTGACCCTGTTTGCCCATTACATTGAAATATAGTGCCAGAGAGGATGGTATGTGGCAGAGGTGACACCCCCCTGTGAAGAGGGTGTAGCGTCGTTGCTCATCAGCGACCCTCCACTGTCTTAACGGCACTATAAATCCCATGGAGGAGCGCTTCACGGACCCATTGGTCAGAACCTCAGCAGGTTGTTTTAATTACCCATAATTCCCCTGATAGAGAACCCAACCAGATTTACTACTCCCCAGGGGCCAGCCACTTTCATTTACATGTAGACTTATTGTAACCCACTGCTCTCTCTCTGCTCTCTCTCTCTGCTCTCTCTCTCTCTCTCTCTCTCTCTCTCTCTCTCTCTCTCTCTCTCTCTCTCTCTCTCTCTCTCTCTCTCTCGCTCTCTCGCTCTCTGTCCCAGGCAAAACTCTGGGCCATGGAGCCTTCGGGAAAGTGGTAGAGGCCTCTGCTTTTGGGATTGACAAGCTCTCGACCTGCAAGACTGTGGCCGTCAAAATGCTGAAAGGTATGGAAGAAACATTATTATCAAGACTTTAATCTGAACATTTTATATATGCTAATTTACTCTCATGTGCACTTCTGTTGAAAAACCACATTGAAAAGTGATACAGGCTGTTTTCCACATAGCTTCCTTTCGCTCACACCTGGTGGAAATGGTACTGATAAAGGTGCTTCTCGCCAAATACAAACACAATATCCATTGTTTTGGATGTAACAGATGTAAAACAGCCATCTGTCATTTCAACAGACAATTTGGTTTCTCGCGCATGATGTGAATTCAAAAGCTGTGCTAGCACATGTGCATGTAATTAACAGTCGCGCACAGACTATTTGTTCAAAGGAGGCGTGCGTTGGCTGCCTGAGACCTTGGTGTCCCTGATGAGGATGACAGTCTACAGATATGACAGGAATCAGGATAGCATTCCACTTGGTGTTAGTGATTGCAAAGTTTAAAAGTGTAAAAAACAAAAAGTTGTCAAATAAAGGTTAGAAAAATAAAAGTTATTATTAATAATTGTAACCCAGATGCTTTGGAGATACACAAACAATTGGAAACAATGATCCCCCCCCCACACACACCTGCTTCCCACATATGATTTATGGTCACCATAAATTATGGTCACATTTCAGTCTTTCTAAATCTGGCAGAGCATATTTATCCCATCAACAATTGAGTAAAAAGCAGTAAAAAGCAATGCAGAAGGAGAGAGACTCCGAGAGAAGGGGAGGGGGGGGGGGAGAGACTGTCCAAGGAATTTTACCTAGTGATCTTAGCAGAATAAACATTTCAGCCCAATATCACTGACACTGGCTGTATCCCCTTAGGGTTGATGTGGTCCAACTAACTTTCCTCCGGGTTCTGTTAGGATATTCAACTATAACTCTGTAGAGTAATGGGGCCACAGATGGATACTGATGGTGTTGTGAAACATCTAGCTACATGGGGATGATAAATCAGGCCATTTGTTAGATATTTCTGTCAGTGTTAAAGCATTAATCATCTCTTTCCATTAATCATGGAGAAACCAAACTCACCAGGCCTGCTGCTGCTCTACTGCTCTACTCCAGGACCCCCCCAGGTCAAACATAATGAAAAGCAGCTCACTTCCCTAAACTGACCCTCCGTGCAGTGTGTGTTGAGACTCAGCGTCAGTCAGCTCCAGCTTCCAGAGCAGGCTGGGACCACTGTGATGAGCAAAAATAAGACAGAGCAGAAGTACAGTCCCACAATTCACAAGTTTTCCATTCGTTATTTAAATTCAAGTAATTGATTCATTGTTTAAAACCTTTTACTGCAGTAGGCTAAATCAGGGTCACACAGAGTGTTTCTTGGTAGTCCTAAACAAATAAAGTATCCACCTCACACACATGGTTATGGGCTTTAAAAAGACCACACCTGTACCATCTCAGATACAGCGTTTCAATGTATTCCATTTTGAGTTTGCATCCCAATATTACAGAAGAATATAACATGTTTATTAATTATGAAATTATGTAAAATATGAATAACCTTCCACCCATGAGGCCACTAGAGGGCGATTTGGTCGTTTTCCCCCTCCATTTTTTGGGTAATTTGGTCATCGAACGTTCGCCATTCATTTTTTAAATTCAAGTCGTTGATTCATTATTTAAATCGCCCAAAATCCCCGTTAGATTAAACCACATCCAGGGAGTCAGTGATGGCTGAGAGCAAGATTATTTTGCAACACCATTTTGTTCAGTCAATGTTTTCATTCTGTTTATCAGTTAGGGACATTATTGGTACCGTTGCTAACTCCAACCACCTGTGTCCAGATGAGCTTTCCAGATAAAAGAAGAGAGAGACATTACACAGGCACATTGGACGCATTAGGCTGCCACCCAACATTGACGAGTTGGTATTCCACAGTCTTTGCGATCAATGTTACTGAGAGGTTTAGAGGGACCGTTAATCTTGGCATCGATGCCCCCCTGTATAAAAGGATGAGTCACTTTGGTGGTGTTTACTTTATACGTGGTTAAATAAATCCCTCCCTCTGACCTCATAGCATTCCTGACCAAGATATTGGCCTCTTATATTATGTGTAGACTAGCTATACAACTGAGAAACAAAACAGCATTTTATATTCTGGGGAAAAATAATGTTACTGTCATATTGACTCTCCATGTGTGCTGCAGTGTTTATTGTGATGTAATGTGTGGCTGTGCTTTGGGTTGTTCCCTCATGTATGCGAGTATCTAATTTCATGTGAGAGAATGCTGATGTTTGTGTTTTAAGTCCTATATATTCCCATGTTGACTTCATTTATTTCCCACTGTCCATCGTTGCATACCATCCTCACCTTGCACATTGAATGTTCTCATGCAGATAATCATATTACCTTATGTGAAAAATGTCTTGCCTATTTCAAATCTCCTCCGCACGCGCGTAAAAATCTGTTCTTTATTTTCCATCTCTGCTGTTTGGTTTCCAGACGTCCAGGAACGTACATCAGTTGGCGTAATCTTAAACGAAGATAAAGAATTTATATGACATTTTCATTGAAAGTCCAAAATACATCCACTCTTTTGTGGAGTATGAAACAGTATCCCCGCAATAGGACATGTACATTTAACCTTCATCCCTGTAAATAGTCTGTGTTTATGTTGAAACAGGAGGAGCTACGACAAATGAGCGCAAGGCTCTGATGTCGGAGCTGAAGATCCTGATCCACATTGGTCATCATCTGAACGTGGTCAACCTGCTGGGAGCCTGCACCAAGCCTGGAGGTGAGAGAGAGAGGACAGGGTTAACTCTTATGTTTGAACTTAGTCACACTGTATGACCTGCATGCAATTTGTGAAGTATGTTTATAAATTGATGGAATCTCAGAGAAAATCCTGTTTTGACTGTTCATGAATTATTACTTATTTGGAATCTTCTTTGAATTCCGTGCGTCTTTCTTCTCAGGTCCATTGATGATGATAGTGGAGTACTGCAAATATGGAAACTTGTCAAACTACTTGAGAAGCAAGAGGGCTGATTTCATCGTTTATAAGGTAAATCAGCAGCTTTCAGAAATCCTGCTTTCTCATCAAATCAAAAGCCTTCATGATTTAGTCTACTTAGCTGTCAAAACCCCAACCTAACAGGAAAACCCCAGATTGTTAGAAGAACCGTTTTCTAAAGTGACTCAAGGTTTGCATCTGTATTTTTCATCTGGTGTGTGTCTCGTATGTCAGAGCCAGGACGGTAAGGTGGTGACGTCGGGGTCGGGCTGTGACCTAAGCGAGCTCATCAAGCGGCGCCTGGAGAGCGTGGCCAGCACCGGAAGCTCGGCCAGCTCCGGCTTTGTGGAAGATAAGAGCTACTGCGACTCAGAGGAAGAGGAGGAAGGTAAACTAAATGAGCCAACAGCGTCTTCCTTCCCCTCACCGCCCCCTTCACCCTTCCCTCTCACCTCCACCCACACTCCCATGCCCCATGATTGTTTTCTTCCCTGGGCCTGATAGGACGTTTCCTCCTCCTATTCATTAATTAAATCGATAGGACAGGAACCCCGGGCTGAGAGGAAAAGGGGGAGTGGAGGAGGAGGCCTCTGTTGACATCCTCCTCTGTCCTGACTGCAGCTTTGCACGTCGGCCATTTTAAATATAATATATAACAATATGTATGAATGGTAAATAATGTATTGTCATTTTGGAGTCAATTTTATTGTAGATAAGAGTAGAATATGTTTCTTAACACTTCCACATTAATGTAGATGCGACCATGATTACGGATAGTCCTGAATGAATCGTGAATGATGAGTGAGAAAGTTACAGGCGCACAAATATCATACCCCCAAGACATGCTAACCTCTCACAATGACAATAACAGGGGAGGTTATCATTTTATATTATACCCCCAAGACATGCTAACCTCTCACAATGACAATAACAGGGGAGGTTATCATTTTATATTATACCCCCAAGACATGCTAACCTCTCACCATGACAATAACAGGGGAGGTTATCATTTGATATTATACCCCCAAGACATGCTAACCTCTCACAATGACAATAACAGGGGAGGTTGTCATTTTATATCATACCCCCAAGACATGCTAACCTCTCACAATGACAATAACAGGGGAGGTTAGAATTTTTGGGTGGGTATGATATTTATGCCTCTGTAATTTTCTCACTCACTATTTTTCACGATTCATTCAGGATTATCCGTAATAATGGTAGCATCCACATTCATGTAGAAGTATATTCTTATGTACAATAATAGTGACTTCAAAATGACACAATACATTATTTACCATTCATTTCCATTGGGCACAAAATAATCTGAAACACAACCAAAACAAACTGCAAATGCATAAAAAATGGTAGAGTCACAAGCTTGATGTGACAAATGTGATAATTGCGTGCTAGGACTGTGGAACCAATTTATTTATTATTTATTTTTATATTTACATTTTTTATTTTAACTTTTGTCTACTTTAATAGACATATAAGTGAATTTGTCCCAATACTTTTGCTCCATTAAAATGGGGGACTATGTACAAAAAGTGCTGTCAATTCTAAACGGTTCACCTAATATGGATAAAGAAAATACCATCAAATAAAAGCTGACAGTCTGCACTTTAACCTCATAGTCATTGTATCATATCATTTCATGCCAAAACTTTTGGAGCTCACTGTACGTGTTACACCGTACTAAATCACATTCATGAAAATAGTTTGTATTCATTTCCACTTTATGTTCCGTTTTACCCTCAGAGCCAGAGGATCTGTACAAGAGAGTGCTGACAATGGAAGATTTGATTTGCTACATTTTCCAAGTTGCAAAAGGCATGGAGTTCCTGGCTTCACGCAAGGTATGCACCTCCTCCAGGCAAATTACGATATCAAAATACTTTGCTAAAGGTAGTCTTGTGACACACATGTTGGGTATTAATCTAATACCAGTTTATCAAGCTTTATTCAGTCCAGTTGACTTTAGATTTAATAAAAGGCTGTTGTATTTTGACAGCTGGGGAAGTTGTTTTGTTCACATATTTTATTCATAGAACACGATGTTCCTTGCGATTCTATTGGCTATAATCAGTCTAAAACTCATTCAGATTTAAAGGTTTGTCACAAGCTCTGCGAGAGCGGATGGTACTAATTAGTGAACCCATTGTTGTCAATATTAGAGAGAAGGCTTTAACCTAGGTATGGAACACTTCGCATTCCGAATACAATTGATGACTGTTCCATATGGTTGTCTTAGCTGACATGCACAGGGCATTGAGTGTTTCCTATCAGGTCACATGGTCAGGAAATAGTCCTCGCCATGCTTTATCACATTAGGCTGAATCGTAACTTGAGACATGTCCACATAACTCAAACGTTCATGTAAAGTCATGCATCGATGTCAATCCTAATCTAACTGGGTGTTTTCTCTTATTTTGTTAGTGTATTCATCGTGATCTGGCTGCAAGAAACATCCTACTGTCTGAGAATAATGTTGTGAAGATATGCGATTTTGGACTGGCCAGAGACATCTACAAAGACCCAGACTATGTTCGCAAAGGAGATGTAAGTATGAACAGCAATCTGATCTTTTTTACAACGCTATGCTGTGCTACTATTCATCTGACATAATAAGTCAATTCCACGTGATAAAACGCACCAACGACTTGACGTCGATTATCGCCTGTTGTGTGAGAGAGAGCGGCATTCAAAAACACTCAGCTTGATGGAAAAGAACCAGAACGAACACGTGTTCTGTTACTACCGACTTGGCAAAAACAAAAGAGCGATTGAATAAATGCAGGAAATCTGGGAAATGGCAGATATTCTGGGCAGATTTCACTGTTTGTCTGAAAATTTAATAAACGTGTCTGTCTGCATAGACTAGAGGACGTTTGGTTGTTGAGGATGTTGGTAATACTATGCCATGAGGGCATTTGCCCTACTTTACTCAACAAGCCCTTCTGCTTCACCTCAGATGTGACAGGTCAGTTATTGATGGTATTGATGAGACAGCCAGTCACACAGGTGAGATGAGATACTGATTTAAAAGAGCTGTCGTCTCTTATCTCCATCTCTCCCCTCACAGGCCAGACTGCCCCTCAAGTGGATGGCGCCAGAGGCCATTTTTGACAAGATCTACACCACTCAGAGCGATGTGTGGTCCTTTGGAGTTCTGATGTGGGAGATCTTCTCTCTGGGTAAATATACATACCAGGAATGACTCACCATGCCGTCTAGTCCCTCAGACACATGCATACACACACACGATAACATACGCCCTATACACACACGTACACATGGATTTTGTGTTTTAGATATGTGGTAGTAGAGTAGGGGCCTGAGGAACACACTTAATGAGTTGTGAAATCTGTTGTGAATGTATTGTAATGTTTTTAAAATGGTATAACTGCCTTAATTTCGCTGGACCCCACCCATGAAGAGTAGCTACTGCCTTGGCAGGAACTAATGGTGATCCATAATAAATACAAAAACAAATAGCTCACCTCACCTCCCCGTTAGCAGAATGAATGAGCAGAAATTAACAAACATCTGTGCACAGCCATTTGGAACAATACAGACTTATTCAATGCAGATTTCCTCTGTTGTGTAGGTCCTGAATCACGTCTACAAGGACTACTGTTTTAGGATTGTTAATGAAACTGCAAACCTAGACTGCTTTGGTGCACACTGATCTTTTCTGGCCTGTAATATATTTCTATCAGAGAATTCTTATGACGCTATTTATGATGATACTCAGTACCAATGTTGCTGCTTATAATTTTTTTATTTTTTTTTAAATCAAATAGTCACAAAATAGTTTGAAAAAAACCATTGTCTGTATAATTATTTGCACACATAATCTTACAATGTTGCACACGGCGTGTAGTATTCCTTCCAAAGGAGGGTAGAGGTTTCGTTCTGTCATCAGCCAGCAAGGTTCAGCGAGGAGACTAGTCTCCAGTCACCTAGCCAGGCGAGGCAAGGTGCCCCCAGCCATGCAGATCCTCCAGATGCACTGGATCATAGCTGGCTTCTGCTGCTGCGTAAGTGTGCCTCTGGGGCAAACAGGGGTGCATTGTCAGCTTGCGAAAACTATTTTCATGCTGCTCCTGCAAAAACATTAGTGAACTTGGACTGTGAATTCTATCACAGGCAAGGGCCATTAACAAGAAAGAATACCTTCCATTTAAGTCGGCCGTTGCCTTCCCAGCTGGCAATGCAAACGCTGTGTAACCAAGCAGCCGATCAATGTAAATGTTTGCCCCTGCTGTGAAACCACTGCCACCTTCAAGATGCCATTGTATGTCGGTCCATGACTGTCTATGCAACGTGCACCACACCCGGCCAAGCTGTTCTATAGCAAGACTCCACATGACATATTGTATGCTCAAATGTCACCATAGGACGGCAAGGACAACATTCAGAGTAAATGTGACAAAAGTGTAAGGAAAGAACAGTACATCGATTCAGGGCTTTTGGATTCATTGGGCATCGACACTTCAACCTCTGCCATGAAGCCAATCATTTTCGGCATTCAAACACTCGTTCTTTCTCTCTCTTGCTCTCTCTCTCTCTCTCTCTCTCTTTCTCTCTTTTTCTTTCTCTCTCTCTCTCTTTTTTCTTTCTAGCTCTCTTGCTTTCTCGCTCTCTTTCTTTCTCTCACTCTCCCGTAATCTTTCTCTGTCAGAACCACACACACACACAGAACCACAGACACTGATACCTTCAAAGAACCACTCACTCACTCACACATCTGGGTGGTGTTAACATGGTCTCAGAAAGATAAATTAGGACACGAAAATAACTGCCACAAGTCTGGCAATCTGATACAGATAGGTGTTTAGAGGTCAAAAGTTTGCTGCAGTCCCATGGTGCTGGAACCTGCATATCGCAACGTGACCCACAGTCTAGCAGCTTGAGTTTTGTCTTGTGTTTTGGGATTTCACCGTCTTGTTAGTTTAAGTGCCAAACCTTCATCTACACTTCGGTTTCTGTGTTAGACATGTGTTACGTGGTAATCTGCCTATTTACATAGCGTGTTCGGTTGACGTGATGAAGAGAAAGAATAACATGGCGTACTAGTAGATGGTACATCGTACCGACTTAGTGCGCTGGAGCTTTCGATGCTATCTGATATTGTGTCAGGGATGTCAGTCGGGTACATGAAAATATTGGTTCATGAGTCTGGACATTTTTATGGATTAGATGGCGTGGGCAATATTTTCCAAAACCCCAACTGGATTGGATATTCGATACAAGTTGGCTTCGTCGTGTATTATTGTTTTCGTTTCGGCTGAGCCCAGCATAAATTCTAATTATTCTAGGAAGAGTCTTACTTCAGCCCCAATAGTCCAATTAAATCATATTGCTGTCTCTCGATGTTATTCAGTGTATAATATCATTGTTGTCGAGAGGGGAGTCATGCCATTGTCCATGTGCAAGGTCAATCAGTTGAAGTCTTAACTGACTGTTTATGAAGCTTTCTTGTCTAATCTGTGTAAAGTATCTGGGCCCTCTCTGTGTGGGAGATTGAAGTGTCTGACAAATCCCCCCCCCCCCCCCCCCCCCCAGGTGCCTCTCCGTATCCCGGCTTACACATCGACGAGGACTTCTGCTGCAGACTGAAGGAAGGGACCAGGATGAGAGCTCCGGAATACTCCTCCTCTGAAATGTAAGGATCAAGCGATCTTTGTTACTCCATTACTTAACATACAAACCCCAATCTCATCCTCTAACTCAGGGCAAAAAAAGGAATACACTTGCAGTTTGAAGAGTGGCCCATGACAGAAAGCTCTCTCACCTCTTGGCAGTGCATAATGCATCGAGCTCCCTTGGCTCGGGAAACTTGTAAAGACCACGAAGCATGCCTCTAGTCCTCTCAACGTATCCCCCAACCTCTCCTGAGGGTAATTATCCACCAGGTACTCTTACACCAGGTACTCTTACATTAGAGGGCAGTAAAGAAAAGCCTCCCATATCGATATACTGGAGCTGAAAAGAGGCCTTGTATCTGCTCCTTCATTCGTTTGAATGAGTGACAGGGCTTGATAGGCATCATGGGTAATCCAGCTCTGAATGTGGAGGGGAGACAGGTGCTGCTGATTGGCAGTTAACCGAGGGGTGTGGTGGGCAGCGAGGTGCGGATCCGTTTTCGGACTGACATCGATGCGGTCGTAATTGAGCTCCACATTAAAGACTGTGGGAGTGGGGAGTGGGGAGTGGCCAGGGGGTGGCTGGACACAGAGTAATGAGAGCAAGGGTCGGGAGACTCCCCTCCCTTGTCCACACAAGGGGGATCAGACGCAGGGCAGTTGTGGATGGTGCTGCTGAAACAGAATATCTTTGGGGGAGTCTAGGGTGGTTTCTCCTGCCCCTGTGGTGTCAGTGCTGTTAGTCTAGCAGAGAGGTGGACTGAACAGGAGGAGCTGGGGTTGTTGCCTTTATGAGGTCACTGGACAGGGGGATCTGGGGTTGTTGTTGCCTTTATGAGATGACTGGGTGGCTTCTCAGCAGGGAGGACTATGTCCTGGGGCTGTCTCACTCACTGTCCCAGGCTATGGCACACGTCCGAGTTTACAGGGTTGGGGAGTAATGGATTACATGTAACTGTTTTTTTTTTAAACTGCAGCTGTAATCTGTTACGTTACCAGCAAGAATATTGTAATCAGATTACAGATTCTTTTGAAAAACTAGATGATTACTTCTAGGATTACTTTTAAATTCAGAAAGGAACCTATGATACCTTTCAGTTTTCTCAATGACACTCAAATCAACATTGAGAAAAGGGAAAATATTGGCCTCCCGAGTGGCACCGTGGTCTATGGCACTGCATCGCTCTACAGACCCAGGTTCGATCCCAGGCTGTGTCACAACTGGCCAAGACCGGGAATCTCTTAGAAAAATGACTTGTGTCATGCACAAAGTAGATGTCCTAACCGACTTGCCAAAACTATAGTTTGTTAACAAGTGGATCACTCTGCTCCTCTCTGGGGGGTCTTTACTTGGCTCATCATGCTCTAGTGACTCCTTATGGCGGCAGGCTGACTTCGGTCGTCAGTTGAGCGGTGATGCAGCTGGCGGGCGGGTGTTAAGGAGCGAGGTTTGGCGGGTCACGGATGCATGACTCGACCTGTCCCGAGCCCGTTGGGGAGTTGCAGCGATGAGACAAGATCGTAATTGAAAAAGACAAACATTTTTGTTTGTTCCACCTGAGCAAGTGTGACCACAAGTCAGAGACCTCTATGATGACTCACAAAATGCGTTTGATGGATCGAGTGAAAAGAGAAGGAATAGCCTTTTTTAGGCTAATGTCTTACGACTGCTGTCGGCATCCAAAGATTATACATACACTTTATACAAGGCTTGGAGGTAAGGACGGCAGCAATGGTGTACACTCTTAGAAAAAGAAGATGCTCACTACAACCAAAAAGGGTCCTTCGACTGTCTCCACAGGAGAACCCTTTGAAGAACCCCTTTTGGTTTTAGGTAGAACTCTTTGGGGGTTCCATGTAGAAGCCTTTCCACAGAAGGTTCAACATGGGACCCAAAAGAGTTCTAGCTGGAACCAAAAAGGCTTCTCCTTTGGGGATAGCCGCAGAACCCTTTTGGAACCCTTTTTTCAAATAGTGTAGCCGATACAGATACCACTTATTATTGATATAGTATCTACACTTGAAGTCGGAAGTATACACCTTAGCCAAATACATTTGAACTCAGTTTTTCACAATTACTGACATTTAATCCTAGTAAATTGGAAATTTGGAAATTGCTCTCAAGGATGAACCAGACATGTGGAGGTCTACAATTTCTTGGCTGATTTCTTTTGATTTTCCCATGATGTCAAGCAAAGAGGGCACTGTGTTTGAAGGTAGGCCTTGAAATACATCCACAGGTACACCTCCAACAAACAATTGTTGGAAAAATGACTTGTGTCATGCACAAAGTAGATGTCCTAACCGACTTGCCAAAACTATAGTTTGTTAACAAGACATTTGTGGAGTGGTTGAAAAACGAGTTTTAATGACTCCAACCTAAGTGTATGTAAACTTCTGACTTCGACTGTACATAGTGCAAAGATCTGGATCACTCTGCTTCTCTCTCATTTAGCTATTTTTTGCGCCCTGCAAATTGTGGTTGTTGTGGATGACTGTTCACAAAAGTGTATTTTAACCCAATAATGGTTGAATTCAAAAAGTTTAAGCTGCCTATCAATCATTGTTTTTGCAACCAGTGGACAGACAGTTAAAAATGCACTTTTGCAACAGCCGCATAGTGTGGATCCCAGCCTATGGAATTAAATTTTGAGGGAGTTCCTCCCTTCTAAACTCCTCCGTTGTATTGTGCTCCACAGTGTCAACAACAAGTTTAATTTAAGAAGACCACGAGTGGGGCTTTTATTGCTCAATCTAATTCTTGCTGATATCATTTTTTTAATATCCATAGGCCTACTGGACAAATGCTCAAACTCGCACACTTTTGATAGATTTCAACAGCTGCAAATGATTGAGATATCAGTACTGCTCAAAGCATGCCACTCCATGAGAGCAGCATTTATTTTTCAACTTGAAGCAATGAGCCCAATCAGTCCTCCATGACAGGGTTTCCCAAACTCGGTCATGGGCCCCCCTGGAGGCATATTTTATTATTTTGCCCTAGCATAACACAGCTGATTTGAATGAACCAACTCATCATCAAGCTTTGATTATTTGAATAAGCTATGTAGTGCTAGGGCAACAAAAAAAGCATGCTCCTAGGGGGGTGCCCCAGGACTGAGTTTGGGAAAACTCGCTCCATGACAACAAAATCATAAACAGAGTAGTATAATTAGTCTTTCGTTTTTGGGTTATGCTCCGGTAAAACAATTTGGCTAATCTATATTTCCAGGTAGTGGCAGGTATCCTAGCAGTTAGAAAGTTAGGCCAGTAACCGAAAGGTCAGACCGCTAGTTAGAATCCCCAAGACAACAAGGTGAAAATAGGTCTACGTGCCTTCGAGCAAGGCACATAACCTGATAATGGCAGACCCTGGTTGTGACCCCACTCTCCGAGGGTGTCTCAGGGAGTGTGTGATATGCAAAAAACACATGTCCAATTCACACATGTGCATTAATACACACTTGAATGTGTGAAATAGTCTAAATATAAGCACGCTCCAAATTATGTTATTTATTATTTTATTTCCAATTCGTATTCTTGAAGATCAAGGTGTGTTAAATTAATTGGAATGACTGTGAATCTGACAGACTTTGGATTTTATTGTAAAGATATTACCTAGCTAATATATTATTATCTGTAGTAGAAAGCAATGGGTTAGAAGGAGCCTATATAACCAACCCATAAAATAACATGCAACATCCATTTAAGGCCAACTATGTAAACTCTAACACTGATGTATCCCGCAATAGATGTTTTTCAATTGGTAATATTGTCTCTTATGGGGAAAGTAATCTAAAAGTAACTGAAAGAAATCAGATCATGTACAGAGTTTTTGTCATCCAAAAATGACGTTACTAATTACAATTTTGAATATGTAACTATCAAATGTAACGGATTACAGTTAGAAAGTAACGCACCCAACCCTGCGAGTTTACAACCTACTCCCAACGGACCCCTCGCTCTCACATCCTGAGCACTGCTCTCAATCTATCTCACATTCTGCTATGTGTGTGTGTGTGTGTGTGTGTGTGTCTCTGTGCGTAGCGTTTGGATTTCCTTTGTGACAAAGCGTGGTGGAGTTAAACTCCCTCTGTCTTATTCATTTGGAAAGGATCAATCCTGCACTTATGTTTTATAACCCTTTACCACCGGGATGTCCAGAATGTTGAAAACATCTTGTGCCAACTGCAGCCAATTGAATGGATGTATCACGGAGACATGGGAGATGGTGATTGGAGTTGACCTGCAAAAATATGACCCAGACTGGAGTCTTAGAGCATGGGGACTGGGAATAGAACTAAATAGCAGCTCTGTAGATCCAGTCAGACCCACTGGTGCCAAGTTCTCCTCTCTAAGATCCTTTCAATTCTGGTTCAAAGCAAAGTGCTCCATTGACCGAATTAAGATAGAGAGAGCAGATAACACTCTGCTAATCTCATGCCAAGGAACCATGAACTACAACCTGCTGATATCAGTTTAAATGGGAAGCAGGGGAGCGGTACGCACTCTATTCTACAGGGGTAATACCCCCTGTCTCCCACACTTCTCCTCAGAGCCTCCCAGGCCTGATGTTGATCATGTGTGTGGGAGCCTGGGATCCAGAGCCCCTGACCTTGACCCCAACCCCCCGTTATATGGATGATGAAAGGGGACGTAGGGCCGGGCGATATGGGGTGGTAAATCTACCCTGCTGCTGCTACACTGGCTCATCAGGAATGTGTCCCTCCGTTTAGACGATTGAAAGGTCCACTTCCTCCATCAGCCTAACGGCGCTCCGATCTGATGCATCCTCATCAGAATGTGGAAGACACTCCTCAAGACGTAAGAATCAAGAAAAACGGATGTCCACCTCCCAACGTCCCACAGCTTTCCTGCAGGGAAGAGAGAAGTGGACTTTGGAATTCATACCACCACAATGGCCCCCCACGGCAGCGTATTCCCTAAAGAGACAGAAGAGGGGTGGAACCAATTTTTTCCCATTATGAAGCAGACAGGAAGCAGGGTTGAAATTGTGCTGTCCACAATGCTGTCTACATCCCCTCCTCTTGATTTGTTGGCCATGTGGGCCATGTGGGCCATGGTGGTCTACTCTGGGCTTCCATCCTGTCACTGAGGATGTTACGAGTCCCTCCACCTGGCCAAGGACACTCATGAACATGGGAATCACAGCCCAGCCGCTTCCTCCAGCCAATCTCCACCGCACAGAGGGGAGAGGAGACGTCTCGACAAGCCAAGGTCTAGGTGTCCTGAATACAAACACAGATGGAGAGGGCAAAAGGCGAGGGTATGGGGGAGGATCGAGGGCGTAATGGACCATCTGCTTTTTACTGTAATTTTCTCCAAACTCAAATTGACTCAATCTGGTGCCAATCAGATGAACATATTGGAGCTAATGGGCACCTGGCTGTGTTTACGCAAGGGCCTCTGCGTTTGGGGGCCGCGCTCCATAGTGTGAAGAGAGCTAGGGATTCATCAACACCCCGGCCGAGCTCGTTCACCACGCTGGCTATGGGGTTTGATTTAAACAGCAGCAGCGGCCGGCGCTCCGTCTCTGAATTCCTCCACGTCCGAGTCGGCCATTATTACAGGCCACTGCTGCAGTGAAAACACAGCACATGACGGCCCTGAGTCTTCCCACATGGGCAGAGACGCTGACAGCTCGTCAAAGAGCTGAGGGGCGGGGTTTCCTAATGTTCACACCGAGACCTAGGGAACGAAATACAGCCCCAGAGACCAGATGATCGTTGGAAAATGAAATATTTGGTATATGAGTATTGTAGATGACAGTTGATTTGGATGAATGCCAGCTACAGGTCATCTCTCGTGTCAGTCATCGTCCACATACACACAGGGCCTGTCTGGTGGAGGAGGAGAGCATTGGGTTTCTATGAATGTCAAAACACGCCTGATTGTAAAAGATTGAGTATTGTTTGCCTTATGGTTAAATTTCTCAAGGCACTGCAGAGCGAAGCAAGCCTAGCAACCCATATGGATGTGAATACTTGCGATTATCATGTTATTACCATAATTTATTTGAGTTTAGCTCAACAGTATAGCTACACAGTGTGTCTTTGTTATTAATGTGCATTTGCGAGCCTGCATAATGACATGATGTGTATTTTCCCTCAGATACCAGACCATGTTGGACTGCTGGCAGGCTGAGCCAGGAGACCGGCCAACCTTCACTGAACTGGTGGAGAGACTAGGAGACCTGCTACAGGCCAGCGTACAGCAGGTAAGATCCCCATGGATTTGTTCTATCATTCCTTCCACCCGTGAGAGTACCACTAATCTGAAATGAGTGACTAGGTGAAGGTGGTTGAACCCATGAAGGGTTAAGGTGTGTCACATGATGAAGACCAGGTTCAAGGTGACCTGGAGATCAGAGGTCAGCAGAGTTGTGGATAGGGCCTTGTTTCATCTAAGTGCTTAAGGCTTGTGTGACGTACTGTTTTTCTTCTGACCAGTAAATGTCTGTAGCTGAGGCAAGAGCCAAAACAGTGTGGAGGAGAACATTTGTGGATGACGTATGCTCCTCACGGAGTAAAAGGGTTTAAGTAAGTCAAGTTTAGGCAAATAGCTCAAAACCACTTCCTTGGGGTAAGCTAAAACCCAGTGAAGTACTTGAGCCACATTGTCCTTACAAAACCACTTTTAACAATGAAATTAGTCCCTGGTTCTGGATGGTGACTCACACAAATTGCAACTATTCAGGCTCCTCTGTGTAAAGCAGTACGGACTGTAGATGATGCGAAGGGATCTGGCCCAGGGGGGTGCTCATGGGAACTTGGAGGGGAAGTCACACTCAACACCCCCCCTCGGCTCCCTTTGAAAAAGTAGCTGGCGCGTAAGAGGAACCGCACTTCAAAACTGTAGGAAAAACAACAGTAATACTAATATGACGCAATATCATAAGCTCTGTATTAAGGTATTCACAATGTGGTCAATTTAGTGCAGCAGTAGTATATGTGGGAGGGAGGCTGTACATTTGGGGAGGATTTGACATTGGAGAACTTGAGCACAATGGCCATTTATGACAATAGAAACATCCCAAACTCAGCAGGGAATGAGGAGGATCACTTTTTATCGTTAACAATGACAGATCGTCCTCAAAGGTCTGGATGTTTACAGATGTGATCTGACACTGACTAAATCCACTTTCACTCCTCATCACCAGCCCCAACCACCAGCTGAAAGATGACCAGATTGGGGCGGCAGGGTAGCCTAGTGGTTAGAGCGTTTGACTAGTAACCGGCAGGTTGCAAGTTCTAACCCCCGAGCTGACAGGATAACCAAATTCATTCAGAAGATAATAAAGCATGTTTCTTGTAGGGATTTCTTCTCTCAACTTTTTACCACGTCTAGCACGTCTGTCGTTCTGCCCCTGAACAGGCAGTTAAGCCACTGTTCCGAGGCCGTCATTGAAAATAAGAATTTGTTCTTAACTGACTTGCCTAGTTAAATAAAGGTAAAATATAATAATATAGGCCATGGGCCATATACTTTCCTACACTGCTAATAAAGAAAGGGCTGCTTTTGTGGTAATGGAATGACAGGGAGATTTTGACAATAAGGGATGGAATCAAGAGAGGGAGAAGTAAAGCAGCGATTGTGAGTCCTGATGGAAAATTGGCTGTTTCCCCAGCGAGAACAAAACAATAGGTTCCCATCAAGTCCTTATAATGCCCAGAACGTTGATTTGAAAAGACAGTCTAAAACTAAGTCACTGAGAGAATGGAAGACTTCCTCAGATATCTACAGCCACGCTCCCAGTTTCACCTCTCTCCCAGACATAAGGCACAGGGCCCGGTTGCATAAAACACCCTAGGTGAGCTTTCATTTTAACTTAAAGTTTCCTTAACTTTAAGTCAGTTGCACAAAACATTGTAAGGTGCATTTCCCCAACAAGAAAGGAAGTGAAAAGGTTAAGGGTGCTTCATTCAGTATGGAGGTGAATCTTGCTTTCCTCTGCCCTGGTTTCAAAAGGAAAACATCAACCAGCTCGCTAGCTAGCTAACAGTTAGCTACTTAGCTAAACAATGGAAGGTGCACTACCCATGGCTCCAGAGCTATAGTAGCTGCTTAGATAGCTAGTTTCTCTGTAAATTCGCTTGACGTGGTAGAAAGTAATAGAAACAAGTTGAGAGAAGAAATCCCTACAAGAAACATGCTTTATTATCTTCTGAATCAATTTGGTTATCCTGTCTTGATTGTAGAAGTACTATTTTGCCATCTCACAAAATACATGCGATTTCAGGCCGTATCCATGGTAACCAGATACTCTTTCTGCCATACATGCCTTGAAACTACCGTAGAACCCCTTAAGTATGCCCTTACCTAAGGACAAATTTGAGGGGCTCTATGCAACGTCATTAAACAATTCCCTTAGGTAACACTTAAAATGTTTTATGCAACTGGGCCCAGGTCCAGATAGTTCATTAACTCAGATAGTTGATTGACCCAGACACACACAGACAGGACTAAAATGAGACCAGACAGTGGTGGGGATAGTAAAGAGATGATAGCACGCCAGACCTCCCATCAGAATAAAACCACAGAATTAAAACACTTTATAACATAACAGATCACTCACGCTGAAAACCAACCTCATGGGACCCCATCCTGACAGTACAGAAAAGAGCTGAACAGGGAGGATTTCAAACCCTTTCATTAATATAGGTCTGTTACATACAGACTAATTCCTTTACAGGCCAGTCAGCGATGTTGTCTCCACCAGCATCATCACCCCTTCCTCAGACATTCTACGTTGGATTTATTAGGCATGACCTTGGTTTCTTTGGCAACATTCCCTGCTAGTCCTGGATGGATTTTTGTGAAGCACACGAACAGTATCAAGCTCAAATCTCCCTAAGCTTCACACGCTTATCACACACCTGTGCTTTCCGTCATGCTATGATAGCAGCTAGCTAGGCCTCTGGTCTATGATAGCTGCTTGCTAGGCCTTTGGTCTATGATAGCAGTTAGCTAGGCCTCTGGTCTATGATATCTGCTAGCTAGGCCTCTCGTCTATGATAGCAGTTAGCTAGGCCTTTGGTCTATGATAACTGCTAGCTAGGCCTTTGGTCTATGCTTGCTGCTAGCTAGGCCTCTCGTCTATGATAGCAGTTGGCTTGGCCTTTAGTCTATGATAGCAGTTATCTAGGCCTCTGGTCTATGATAGCTGCTAGCTAGGCCTATGGTCTATGATAGCTGCTAGCTAGGCCTCTGGTCTATGATAGCTGCTAGCTAGGCCTCTGGTCTATGATAGCTGCTAGCTAGGCCTCTTGTCTATGATAGCAGTTGGCTTGGCCTTTAGTCTATGATAGCAGTTATCTAGGCCTCTGGTCTATGATAGCTGCTAGCTAGGCCTCTCGTCTATGATAGCAGTTGGCTTGGCCTTTAGTCTATGATAGCAGTTATCTAGGCCTCTGGTCTATGATAGCTGCTAGCTAGGCCTATGGTCTATGATAGCTGCTAGCTAGGCCTCTGGTCTATGATAGCTGCTAGCTAGGCCTCTGGTCTATGATAGCAGTTATCTAGGCCTCTGGTCTATGATAGCTGCTAGCTAGGCCTATGGTCTATGATAGCTGCTAGCTAGGCCTCTGGTCTATGATAGCTGCTAGCTAGGCCTCTGGTCTATGATAGCTGCTAGCTAGGCCTCTTGTCTATGATAGCTGCTAGCTAGGCCTATGGTCTATGATAGCTGCTAGCTATGCCTCTGGTCTATGATAGCTGCTAGCTAGGCCTATGGTCTATGATAGCTGCTAGCTATGCCTCTGGTCTATGATAGCTGCAAGCTAGGCCTCTGGTCTATGATAGCTGCTAGCTATGCCTCTGGTCTATGATAGCTGCTAGCTAGGCCTATGGTCTATGATAGCTGCTAGCTATGCCTCTGGTCTATGATAGCTGCTAGCTAGGCCTCTGGTCTATGATAGCTGCTAGCTATGCCTCTGGTCTATGATAGCTGCTAGCTATGCCTCTGGTCTATGATAGCTGCTAGCTAGGCCTATGGTCTATGATAGCTGCTAGCTATGCCTCTGGTCTGACATGTTGTGTTCTCTCCTCTTTCTGTCCATTCAGGAGGGAAAGCATTACATCCCTATAGCAGCCCTGCTGTCTAAGGAGGGAGACCCCTCCAACACAGCCCTGTCAGAGGAGACCAACACCAGGCCACTCTCTTACCGCGACTCAGGAAGCACCTGGTAAGAAGGATGAGTCTGTCAGCTGGCCAGTCAGTACACTACATTACCCAGCTAGCTATATTACCCTCAACCTAACAGAGATATTATCCTCAACCTAACACACAAGATCACACTCACACCTGTGGCTCACAACAGTATTGAATAAGGTTCTCACATTTATTGTATTGCAATTTAGGGCTGTATTCAATCTACATTGTGGAAGTTCAGCATTACAGCGTGATTGAAATTTAAAGGCAATGTTCCCGCCTTAGCAGAGATTGCATTCGCGGAAAACCCTGCATAAATCGGCTCAATGGGAAATGATCTTAACATTTCTATCACGCAATCTGTAACGCTTCAGCGATATACATATTGAAGAGCGCTTATTTGGATAATTCTGCCGTAAGTCTATGTTCATTATATACCATTTAATAGAGAAATTTAAACAGTGAAATGTAATATCTCCATGGGCATCTTGGCTTAATGGTAACTTTAATTTATCTTTAAAGCTGTGTTATTTTAACTGAACTGATTGTTAAGATAACAACCAATAATTTCCCCACTCTTTATTCAGTACATTGTCCAAAGCACACTCCATTTTCTTTACATATGCTTTGCTTGGCCGGTCAGGTACTTACTCTTAAAGAAGTGCAAGTAGATCTGCTTGAGGACAATGAAAGACCTGATAAAGATTGGGATGAAAACTATATACCCTGGCAGTCTGATGGTGAGGGAGCCCAAAGCATTGTGGCCCCTTCGAAAATGTTCCTCCCAAACCACAGACCCTGCACCAGGATTTATGTCCACTTAAAATAATATTTGTTAAACCCTCGTATTTTCATAGGTCCTACGAGTGGGTTTATTGAGAATGTATTAAAATACTGTCAGTTATCCCTTAAGCTGAATTAAGCGGTTATTTGATTCTCTCTCTGTGTTGGAAAGCCAAGAAAATAGGGTTTATTTTTAAAGATCAATTCCCCCGACACTATGTAATTGTTGACTGAATTGATTATGTTCCCGATTATTGTGTTTTTTTCTATGCTTTTTGGCGCCTGTATAATCTTGGATTTCTCTGGCTGGGACATTTTTCCTACATTAGGATCTGACTTTGGAAATTGTTTCCTTTCAGGAACATTAAGAACCGTCCAGCAAGTGTGAAGACCTTTGATGAGGTTACCATGGAGAACGGTTCTAACGACAACCATGAGGTGAATTAACCCATCACCCCTATCCCACTCTCACACGATGAACACCAAGTGACCCAAACCTCCCAGCAAACCGGGAACATTCCCAGAACATTTAGCTAAGATTCCCATGAAGTTCTAGTTAGGGTTGTATCTAACATTAGCATGATAGCATCCCAAAAACATTCGAAGAATGTTGGAATCGATCCAGGGTCTGTAGTGACACCTCTAGTACTGCGATGCAGTGCCTTAGACCGCTGCGCCACTCGGGAGCCGAGTGTTAATGTTTCCCCAGCAAACCAAAATTGGTTCTGTGAAAGTTCCCAGAATATTCGTTAGGTTGCGGTAGATATTCTTATAACACAAAAACGGTCAAATCGTGCTGATTATTATACAATGATGTATAACACATTCGCCTGATGTTGCTAGAATGTTCCCAGAACACATTTGATCTGTTCTTTAAAAGTTTCCAGAATGTTTCATTAGGTTGTGGGAAGAGTCTGGTGGAAACATTGTGGGGACATTACAAAAGATATGTTCCCAAAACACAAAAAACTGTCCAGTTGTGTGGATAATTATAAACTCAGCAAAAAAAGAAACGTCCTCTCACTGTCAACTGTGTTTATTTTCAACAAATTTAACATGTGGAAATAACATAAGATTCAACAACTGAGCCATAAACGGAACAAGTTCCACAAACATGTGACTAACAGAAATGGAATAATCTATCCCTGAACAAAGTGGGGGGGTCAAAATCAAAAGTAACAGTCAGTATCTGGTGTGGCCACCAGCTGCATTAAGTACTGCAGTGCATCTCCTCCTCATTGACTGTACCAGATTTGTAAGTTCTTGCTGTGAGATGTTACCCCACTCTTCCACCAAGACACCTGCAAGTTCCCGGACATTTCTGGGGGGAATGGCCCTAGCCCTCACTCTCCGATCCAACAGGTCCCAGACGTGCTCAATGGGATTGAGATCCGGGCTC